>NC_080168.1:110113749-110413749 GCF_950295315.1 Erinaceus europaeus | reverse complement strand
CAGTAATTTTTCAAAGAGGATTTATCTTACCTTTCACAAACCAGCATTTTTGGAGCAAATGTCTTAAGAACAAATGAAGGACAATGATGTAAGTTATCTGGAAAGGAAGAAGTGACAGTAAGTACTTGGCCATTTTTATATTGTTGCGGAAAAGGCTAGCTGGCTGCAAATTTTGAGTCTCCCATAGTTGCTGGGAAACAACTGCTCTGCCAGGAATGACAGTTTCACCTCCCTTTCATTTCGGTGTGATCACATGATTGATTTTCACTAACAGAATGTGAATGGAAGGAAGCATTTTCTTCTGGGGTGAGTGGATGGTTCCCAGCTGCCTCTTCTCTATCCTTTCAGTGACAGCTTGGGAAGCCAGGTGTGGAAGGTGATAGTCACAAGATGAAAAGAGCTTGTGCAGTTGAGTCATCACCGCCATTAAATACTTGCACTGGGACTGTGTACAGGGAAGCTTTCTCCATGCTAAACAGTGATATTAACACTATTTGGATGCTATCTCTTCAAGGAGTTTGTATGGCTCCAACACAGACATACATCTTTAGCTAATGCTAATTCACCTTACAAGGTAGGTACTACTCCTTTTAAAGAGGTGGAAGATGTGTTTGAGAAGTAATTTCCCTTAGGCCAGAGCATAGAGTTGAATCTAGGTCAGAATGAAAAGCTAGCGAGGTCTCCATGCTGTATCTTTGAAAAAAAAAAAAAAAAAAAAAGGATAGGATGAATGCTAACATTTCAGATTCAGTAATTTTTTTTTTCTACAGGAGGTGACTGGGTATTGTTAAGAATCTCTGAACTACTGTAAGTGAATTTATATCTTATGTAAACTTCTTTTTATTGATTGCCTTTCCTGAGGTGGAAGAAATTCTCCAGATTTTGTGGGAACATCGAGATTTAGTTGTTCAGGCCTCCAGTTTACACTAACTATGAAAGATTGGGGTTCAGCCCTTCCTTTATGACTGTTAACTGTTTCACACATGCTCACCTATGTTCCAGGCATCATGGTCAGGAACCTCACTGGTAGTATTAGTAGATTGTTCATTCAGTTCTGAGCTTGGAGGAGTAACCTTTGGGAGATTAAATGGCTCTGAAACCAAGCAGATCAGAAGTTATACAATCAGAAGTAGAAACTTTGTTTTCCTCTATTTTGGTTAAGTCTTCCATAATTATGAAGGGCAGTGGCAGGGCAATAGAACCTGATACCACTTACCAACCCCACAAACAAAATACTCACCATCATCTACAGCAGTTCTGTTGACACAATTAGCCTCATGTTCCTTGAGTCTTTTGATTGGAACCACATGACAAGCATTGTATTTGCAGTTAGCCATCTTTTTAGCTATCTTTGGATTTTTCTAAAAGGAAAAAGTTATTAAACGGCTAGTAGATTTCACCTGTATTCTACTCTCCATTCTGTTCTGTAAATGCTGAAGAAATAACATGTTCCAACATTAAGAACTGCCAGGTGTGGGGCTAGGCAGTGCATATCTAGTTATGTGCTCATTTTATAGTGCACAAGGACCAAGGTTCCAGCCCCTGGTCCCCGCCTGCAGGGGGAAAGCTTTGTAAGTGGTGAAGCAGGGCTGCAGGTGTCTGTCTGTCTCCCTCTCCTTATCCCCCCCACTCAAATTTTCTTTGTCTCTATCCAGTAACTACACACACACACACACACACACACACACTTGGGGCTCAGTGCTGGCACTACAAATCCACTGCTCCTGGTGGCCACTTTTTTCCGTTTTATTAATAGGACAGAGAAATTGAGAGAGGAGGGGTGTTATAGAAGGAGAGACAAAGACAGACATCTGTAGACCTGCTTCAGTGCTTGTTAAGTGACACCCTGCAGGTGGGGTGTGAAGGCTCAAACCCAGATCCTTGCTCTTATTACTATGTGTGCTTAACCAGATGTGCCATCACCTGGACCCAATATATATATTTAAAGACTGCTAAGTGCTGGGAGATAGAGCTCTCACGTTACCATGTGCGAGGACTTGGGTTCAAGTCTCCAGCCACCACATGGGAACACCACAAAAAAGGGAAGATTCACAAGCAGTGGAGCAGTTCTGCAGTGTCTCTCCTCCTCTTACCCACTATCTCTTCCTACATTTGGAAAAAAAAGAAAACAAAGGATCTACTGGGAGCTGTGCAACCACACAGTCATAAAGCCCCAGGGAATCCCTGGCAGCAGCCACAATAACAAAACCAAATTTCTGCTTGTTCTTTTCAAAGTTTTTGACTTAAACTTTTAAAAAAATTCATTTACAAAATGGAAATATTGATAAGACCATAGGGTAAGAGGAGTACAACTATACAGACTTCTCACCACCTCTGTATAAGTTTTTGACTTTCTATATATTCTCAGCTTATTTTCCTCCCTCCAGTGACATAACAGTAATCCATAAAATTTACCTTTTTACATGATGCCAGGTGGTACTGTAATCTGCTGGCTGGCATCCTGTGGTTTGGGTCATAAGGACATACTTCTAAAACTTCTGGATCCATGAGGCCTAATGGCAGGAATCAGGGGTTGACAAAGAAAAATTTGACATTAAAGTTATATGTTCTTTTTTTGGTTGATAGAGAAATTGAGAGGGAAGAGAGAGCTATAGAGGGAGAGAGAGAGAAACACCTGCACTGTTTCACTGCTCGTGAAACTTCCACTTCTGCAGGTGGGGACCAGGAACTTGCACAGAGGCTCTTGTGCATGTGTGTTCAACTGGACCCCTAGATAGACTTTAAAAAGATTTATTTATTGATTTGTTTATTTTGAGAGAAAGAGACAGGAACACTGCTCAGTTATGGCATAAAGTGGCACTAGGAATTGAATCTGTGGCTTCTGGGTTTTAGACATGTAAGTTCTGTGCTCTGATAAACTGAGTTGATATATAGGCCTACAGCCAGGAAGTCTTGATATAGGCTTATGTCCTTTTCTCAGGAGAGTGTAATTTATGTATTTATTTTCCCCTCCCAAATCTTACCATGAAAATTTTGCATAAGTAAAAATAGCATAGTTGGTTAGATGACAGGACAAATACATCACACATATGCCTCAAAGACCAAAAATTAACCGTTTATATAATTTGTCTAGGTTTTATAAAAATTTTCTTTCTTTCCTCTAATAGAGTATCAAATAGATAGGTTCCTTAGAAAATTCACAGCACTAGGGTAAGACAAAGCTGAATACCATAACCTTGAGAATTAAAAAAAGCAGGACCCAGACAACTGGTTTCTGTATTATTCAACATTGTTACCTTCCACCTCTTCTCCAAGTTTATTTAAATTAAAGTTTTTTTCTAGAAAGGGATGCTACCTGCAGGTCAGCATAGTCACTTTTGGGGAGAGGGGATAGGAAGAATGAATAGTAGTACCAATTCAAGCTCAAGCTACTTTATAACTATATGAGAATTCTAGTCTGAAAACTGTCCAAAGTTGTCAGTATTAGCTTTTAAAGACTCCTAGAACCAAAAATAAACTATCTCAAAGCTGTTATATTTTAGTGCCAATAGGTGGTCTACTTTCTCTTATGGCTAGCTATCTTTAGTTTTCATAGCAGACATTCATTTCAAGGACTCTCAAGTTCCCAGGCAACATCTACAGTTGAGTTTTTGTGAAGCAGAGACAGTCTAGTCTAATAGGGGGAAAAAGATCAAGGCAGACTGGTATAAGCAGTAAAGGATAGAAAAGTACCTAGAATAGCTCATTTGAATTATGCTTTACATCATGCCTAGGGCACAGACAAAGGGCACTGAGACAATGTTAAATGTCAACTTTTCCTGAGGGCATTTAAGTAATTAAGCTCAGGGATTTAGATTCTGTTATATTTCAGGAACACAAGCTAGAGTGGTTCTTTAAAGCTTACACTGCATGTTACTGATAATATCAGAGCCATGAGCAGTTGGTATGAAGTGAATTTGGTCTGTGGGAAATAAAGATTGCAGTATAACTCAATATTGTATTCATTTGTCTTTAGAGTCTTAGAAATGATGGAAAAATAACTTTAGTATACAGTTGGGATCTTTTGATAACACAATCTCTTATTCCAATCATAAATCTAGGAGAGTATGAAGTCTGATCAAACCAATAAAGATGGGGTTAATAAGGAGTGCTTCAAATTGGCTACCTTGAATCATCTAATTATTGATAGTTGAATATTCCAAGTAGGGAGATCTGGATTATACTCTAGGTCATTTGGTTTAATACTTACTAGATGTGGCAAGAGTATTTCAAACTTGGCATGTAACTGTAGTCTATAGGCACTTGAGACCTACCTTATACTTGAACAGTATCTCTCAAGAGTCCAAAGGGAATTGTCATGTGAAGAGGAAGACAGTCTGTAAGGCAAACAGTGAAATTTGAGGAAAGTAAAGGTACAGTACCTTTCAATCAAGTGATGTGGATCAGTTAGTTTTTCAAGCTATTCACTCTCCTCACTCTCACCATATGTTCTATGGCTTCTCCGAGGTTTGGAAGTTATTGATGTCATAGATAGATCTTGGAGAGGTGGGTCTCAATCCTGGCATATGAGAAAAGCTCAAGTAGTTTTAAAGTGACAGACCTTTTGGCACTTCTTCAGCACTAATGGGTTAGAATCTTCGCAAGCAGGGTCTGGATAACTGTGCCTTTAAGTGAGTTCCACAGCGGGTTCTGATATGTATCCAAGGTAACTCAACCCTTCTCTGGAGTAGTTAAACTACCTTCAGAAGGATCCCTCTAATTTCCAAGAGAAATTACCCCATTATCTTTCTGATGAAGTTCCTCTAAAGATTTTCAGTTAGTATAATTAGTCCCTTCTTTCAAAATGCTTTTTTTTTTTCAATTCATGGGGTACAAAATAGAATTCCACAGAAAATAACACAAGTTTACTACATATTGGAAAAAAAAAAAACCCTGACATTTCTAAGCCAAGGTAACAAGTCTTGAGCCAAGTACCCTTTTACATCAGATCACTTAACTGCTTCCATAATTGAGTGTGTATGTGTGGGGGGTGCCACCATTTTATAGACTAGGAAACCCATATCAGTGATGTGTTATGTCAAATGACAGCTAGTACATGTTTGGGTATATTATTTGAGGTAATACATGTAAAGTACTTAAAAGTAGCTGCTACATAAGTCAATACCCAGGCTATCACTTTACACACAACAGCTCCATGATAAATGAACTGTTACCAGCCCATTTTTATTCAATAGGTAGGAAAATTGGGTCACAGTTGCTAACTGATTTGGGATCTAAAATTCTAGCTATCTTACTTCAGAACCCAAGCTCTTACTCTGTAAGTCATAGTTCTCAACTGTATTTGAACCTAAAATTCTGTCAAAAAAAAAAAAAGCTTTTCTCTGTGTCAAATACAGACAAATATTTCCAGCTCCAGAAATCTTACAGTTCAGCTAGTAATTTCAGTAAGTTCAGCTAGGGTGACAGTATACTATGAAATGGATAGTTGAAGGTGGAATCTAATTTAGATGTAAAGTATGTAGCATAGAATAAGTACTGTAGAAGTGTAGCATGGAGTGCACTTGAGAAAGATCCTGAAGACTAATTGGGGTTTGGGTCAGTAGTAGGGAAAGCATGCAGAAGTGAGGGCAGAAAGGCAGAAATGACTGTAGCATATTTACAGTAGGCTGAGAACTTAGTCCCCACTAGACTGGGAAATGTATATTTAGGAGACAACAGGAAACAAGTCTGGAAAGCCCTCAGCTAAATTTTCAGTAGGTAGGAAAATAAGGAAGAGCCAGTAGAACTATACTAACCTCTAGGATATTGGCTGTGCTACCGCTCAGGTTCATGGAGGTTGATGTCTTACTGCCTGCTCTTTATTCCATCCTATCAAGGTAAAAAACCAATGGCAACCCTGCACTACTCCTTAGCAGAACCTGGGAGGGTTCTTTGATGACAGCAGGTGATTATAATTCTCCATACCAATAACACCATATGCCAGACCATAGTTTTCTAAGGGTACCACCCAGTCAATGAACTGGAAGGCAGATTGTATTTTCCAAAAATGTA
Organism: Erinaceus europaeus; assembly: GCF_950295315.1. Classification (NCBI taxonomy): domain Eukaryota; kingdom Metazoa; phylum Chordata; class Mammalia; order Eulipotyphla; family Erinaceidae; genus Erinaceus; species Erinaceus europaeus. The sequence continues at coordinate 110,407,737 of NC_080168.1, read as the reverse complement.
AAGTATCCCTTAGATAATGTTGAAATTTTTATGTGTTAAGCATTTTCCATCTTCTTGTTTTTTTAAACACACACACATTTTCTTGGAGGAAAACATATATTAAACTCCTTAAATAGTAGTACTAATCAGCTTTCCCTTCTACCCCAGGATTTATTGGGATGATGTGAAAACCCTGGGTATGGAAAGTGGGAATAGTTGAAAATTGGGGTGGGGCGGGGTAATTGCAAAGGAGTGGTAATTGAAAAGAGGTAGATAGGAAAACAATTCTGTTTTGGTTTAAAATTTTCCCAAGGACCTTTTGCTTTGTTCCATGGGAAAAACTTGAAATTGAGTTGAGCCTTGGTTGAAATGGCAAGACTATTTTAATGCTAAAATTCATCTGGTCTTCTGAGATTTAAAGTTTATTATTAATTCCCCCTTGTTAATATCAGTTAACAGTTTTAATGCTAAAATTTATCTGGGCCTCAAAGATTTAAAGCTTATTATTAATTTCCTCTTGTGAACCACAGTTAATTTATTCTTTGTGGGGCCTGTTTCCCCCTTAAGTCTTAATAATTCAATAATCAGCATATCTGTTGAATAACTACTGTGTCAAGGAAGTACTTTTTTTTAGATCAGTGTTTTCTTAGTATTTATCTAACGAGGCATTTGTACCCAAGAGGTCCTACAGTACTAATAGCTATAGGCTTTTAGTCCCATTGCAGACCTCCCAGTGCTGAAGCTCAAAGGATAGGATTGATCTCAGTTCCTGAAGCACCACTAAGAACTCTTGAAGCCCTTGCTCCCCACATGTAGGGGGTCTGCTTCAAGAGGGTGAAACAGGTCTGCAGGTGTCGGTCTTTCTCTCCCTCCCCGCCCCTCTCTCCTATCTAAAACAAACAAATTCTTGTAGTAGCTGTGGTTCTCAAACTTGAGAATGCATTGGCATCACCTGGAAGGTTTTATAAACCAGAGCTCTGGGCCCTACTGCAGAATTTTAAAGTAGGCCAGGCATGGGGCCTGATAATTTTTCCAGTAAGTTTCTTGGTGATGCTCATCCTGCTGGAGTACACTTTGAGAGTTACTGGAGAGAGTATTGTGAATGAGATAAAGGCAGATTAGATATAATTCATGCCATTAAGGAGCCTGTAGTGTAGTATGGGAAGGTAAGACATATGCTTAAAAATATAACTAGGATACAGTATTATATTCAATATATGACACTGAATGGGGTAGTTGGAAGGAGTTAGGATTTGATCTGGGACCTAAAAGATGTATGGACCTGGGCAGGGAGAGATAGCATAGTGGTTACACAAAAAGACTTTCATGCCTGAGGCTCCAAAGTTCCAGTTTTAATCTCCTTCACCACCATAAGTCAGAACTATGCAGTGCTTTGGTAAAAAAAAAAAAAGTGGGGGCCAGGTGCACATGGCACAAAGTGCAAGGACCAGCATAAGGATCCCAGTTTGAGCCCCTGGCTTCCCACCTGCAGGGGGTTGCTTCACAAGCGGTGAAGCAGGTCTGCAGGTGTCTGTCTCTCCCCCTCTCTTTCTTTCCCTCCTCTCTCCATTTCTCTCTGTCCTATCCAACAACAACAGTAATAACAAGAATAATATTAACAACAATAGTGATAAACAACAAGGGCAACAAAAGGAAAAAAAAAAGCCTCCAGGAGCAGTGTAGTGCAGGCACTGAGCCCCAGAAATAATCCTGGAGGCAAAAAAAGGTATGGGTTTAAGGTCTGGTAAAGAATGATGCTGGTGTGGTCCAGGAGGTGGCATAGTGGTAAAGTTTTGAACTCTCAAGCATGAGGTCCCAAGTTGGATCCCAAGCCCCACATATGCCAGAGTGATGTCTGGTCCTTTTTCTGCTCCTGTCTTTCTCATAAATAAATAAATAAATTTCTTTTTAAAAAAAGAATGATGCTGGTATCTCTAATTTATCTCTATTGATCTATGAGAGGGAAAATATAAACGTGATTAGGAATAGGGTGGTAGACACTTATTTGTTTTTTTTTTTTTAACATTCCCCAGATTCCCATTTAGCAATACAACCCCCACTATTTCATTCATCATTTTTCATGGACCTGTATTCTCCCCAGGTAGACACTTATTTGTATGGTGTAGACCCTTGTATAGGACATTAGTGGAAGAGTAAGGCTAAAAAGGTTGGTGCCAGACTGAAGAGTTATAAGTCTGTTCCTTTGTCTACCTTCACTCATTTCTCAGTTTTGCCAAAAAATGCTGCATAGAGAGAAAGAGGAAGTCTCCCCTGCTGAGTGTGCAAGAGGAAGCAGAAGATTCTGAGGGCCTGTAAGCCATAATGACTGTCTTACCCATGAGCCAATTACAGAGGCAACAGGAAGACCAGCACACCAACCAGCCTGGGTCCCTCTGCTGAGAGGGTGTCACCACCCAAGCTGAAAGTGTTTGGGGGAGATCGGACTCTGCTGTTTGGGCGCTCCTCTTTCTCTGTGGCCATCATGTCGCTAACCTCTGCCTACCAGCATAAATTAGCAGAGAAGCTCACGATCTTGAATGACCGGGGCCAGGGGGTTCTCATCCGTATGTATAACATCAAGAAGGTAAGCATGAGCAAGTGCTTTTTGATTGCGGCAATGCTACTGTGACCGAGGACCTGAGGCCTGTAGGTCTAGTGGTGGACTCCGCCCTTTTCCCAGCTGGTTAAACTAGCCTTCAGTCAATCCAATTTTGTAGTCTAGCCAATATGGGACATGGAATGGGAGGCTTCTTTTCAAGGCTTCCCCTTTCTGAGTACGACTCCTGGCCTAACAGCAGTGGCTGCTTTTGCCAGCTGAGGGTAGAGAGAGGGTAGAGGTGGGAGTGGGAAATAATTGTATTCTGAGTCAACTAAAATGATGTCTGTATTCTGGGTCTTATGAGTTATTGTTGGTCACCCTATATTCTGAAGATACTAAGAGTTGGGTGAAATTTAAGAGAATTCCCTTAAAGGGGGAGAAAAAAAGATGTGATATCTAGATTAAAAAAAAATGGTAGGCACTTTCTGAAGCAGTTCATACTGTGATTGTGTGTGTGATTAGCATAGTAACTGGAACTGGGAGATGCTGGAGCAAGAGCTAGACTAAGGGCTGGACTTGGGACAGTAAAGATAAAGACGGGCAGAGAGAAAGCAAGTGAGATGAGCGGACTTCTGTGTATTTTGCAATAGAACAACTCACCTGGAATGTTGTTCCTTTGTTCTCAAGTCTCCTGTAAATGCTCTTGGGATGAGATAATTGTATCATGGCTGTAACTGTGACATTGAGTCTCCCATGAAGTCTAATTCTTGAGCAGCTGCTTCTCTCACTCTTTCCGGGTTTCAGTAGATGGGTGGGGAGAGGGCTTCCTCTTTGTACTGGGCCTAAGCAGACAGTAAGCTACAAGACGAAATGCCCACATCATCTAGCTCTTCTGATGGTTGATTTAGTGTCTTGGAATTTGTTCCTGACCTACTCCTATGCTTTTGTAATTAATTCTCAGATTCCTTTTCACTAAGAGAGATTGTGAGAATGAATGATTCAGAGGTTCACAATCACAAAGATATATTTCTGGAGAAAGGGTTGAAATACAGTGTGATTTGTTTATGCAGACTTGTTCAGACCCCAAATCCAAGCCATCTTTCTTACTGGAAAAGTCCATGGAGTCGTCTCTTAAGTACATCAACAAGAAATTCCCCAACATAGATGTCCGAAACAGCACGGTGAGAAATCAGATATCCACTTCCCCCTGCTTTTATTTTAATTAATCAATCAGTTAATTAATTATTTTAAAGTTTCTCTAGACTCAGCTGCATAGTTTCAGGTTACTGTAGTTTTAAAAATTCTGAAATATAGTGGGATTCTTTCAGGGTGAATTGGAGTAAAATGCTGCACCTTTCTTTATTGATTGATTTATTTATATTTCTTTTTTTTATATTTTTTTTTATTCCCTTTTGTTGCCCTTGTTGTTTTTTATTGTTGTAGTTATTATTGTTGTTGTTGGATAGGACAGAGAGAAATGGAGAGAGGGAGGGGAAGACAGAGAGGAGGAGAGAAAGATAGACACCTGCAGACCTGCTTCACTGCCTGTGAAGCGACTCCCCTGCAGGTGGGGAGCTGGGGTTCGAACCGGGATCCTTATGCTGGTCCTTGTGCTTTGCGCCACCTGCGCTTAGCCCGCTGCACTACAGCCTGACTCCCTTTATATTTCTTTCTTTCTTCATATGAGAACATTTTACTCTTTAGAAAAGGACATATGTCTTCTAGTTTCTCTTTTTCACTCAGTGATTCCATGCTAACTGTCTTAGACTTACATGTCTAGTGGCAGATCCTATTGTTCTTCTCTCTTCAGAAATGTTAACTAAATTCCTTACCATCTTCCCTGTAGCATCTTCTCACTTTTTCATCCACCTCAGATGTAGAATGTCCTCTTCAGTGGTTTGGAACTATTTCAGTTTCCTGTCAGTGTGTTTCAGCCCACTTTAAGAATGTTTTAGGTGCGGGGCCAGGTGGTGGTGCACTTGGTTGTTAAGCACACACATTATAGTGTACAAGGACCCAGGTTCAAGCCCCTGGTCCCCACCTGCAGGGGGAAAGCTTCATGAATGGTAAAGTAGGGCTGCAGGTGTCAATCTGTCTCTTTCCCTTTCTATCTCCCCCTCCCTTCTCAATTTCTCTCTGTCTCTATCTAATAAATAAATAAATAAATAAAAAATGTTTTAGGTGCGACCCTTATTCTTCTTGGGTTACTTTAATCAATTGTCATCTTATTTTGTGGTTTTAAGCTTTGTTTTGTGTTTCTCTTAGCAACACTTGGGACCAATACATCGGGAGAAAACTGAGCTAATTAGATTCCTCACCAACTACTACCAATCGTTTGTGGATGTCATGGAATTTCGGGTGAGCTCTCCTAGTCCTGGTTCTCGCTGTAGGCGTTGTTCTTCCAAGACTGTTATTCCTTCTTTTGTAGATATTCATGTATGTTTCACTAAGGTATTTTTTCTTGAAAAAAAAAAAGGAAGTAATGGATGATACTAATATGAAAAGACTTTTAAGTTATTTTAAGTAAAAGCTAATTGCAGTATAGAATATGGTATGATTATATTTTTATTACATTTTATAAGGTGTGTAAGCTATGTACACGTTAGTGTGTGTAGGAAAAATCTGGAATGCTATGCATTAAACTGTTAAATAACTATCTTTGGGAGTGGTATATGATTGACTTTAATTAGTTACATATATTTGTATTATTTCAGTTAAAAATTTAAAGAATTCCTGCACCAGCATTTTATTACAGGTCTACTGAAAAATTCTAAGAGTGGTGTAATGTATGTTGTTCTGCTCTTCTCCTGGGTCTCTTGTTACTATTTGCTATATTTCCTCATCTTTCATAGTTCCATGTCCATCTGGTACCGTCAGAACTTGGGCTAAAGTACACGTACGACCTGCTGAACTGTTTTCTCAGACCCAAAGGCTATGCAATAAATTAATTTAACTTAAAAATCAGTTATTTGACACTAACAAAAGTAAAATCCTGAAAATGGTACTTTGGTTAGATTTTAAAACACCTGCTCAAGTTTTAGAGACAATAGGCCTGACAAAATATATTTTGTAATCTTATTTTTGTGGAGGAAGGGTCCCTTAGATGATAAGAACAGGAAAGGGTGTATAATGTAGTAATGACATATGCCTGTGGAAACATGGTATAGTCCACTGACAGCTTAGTTAGAAGAACTATCTCTACTGAGCAATGGCCCCCTTAATATTCCTTGGTGGCTCATGTATACTTGTAAGAGAAAAACCAAAACCAAACCAACCAAACAAACTCTTCCCCTCAAATTCTGGTAGCATGTCAGTTTCTATTTATTTATTTTATTAACTCTCATCTCCAATTATTTCTGCAGGATCATGTATATGAACTTCTCAACACGATTGATGCCTGCCTGTGCCATCTTGATATTGTGAGACTCTCTGCAATTCTGTTCTGTTCTAAAGCCACTGAAATCTTGATTAAGACAGTTTGAGTTGTGGGGGGACTAGAGGAATAACTCTTTTATTCCAAGACCATAATTCTTTTCTAAGAAGTACTGTTGTTAAAGGGCACTTACTTGTTAAGCAGATCAAAAAGTGATTTATTTGACACAGAAACTGTATAAAAATCATATTCCACCTCTTCTAACTCCCCAGTTACCTTATTTCCTGGCCTTCTTTAATATCTTGGGCTCATTTTTAGCCTCTGACTTTCACTCTGGTTTTCTTCTTTTGGATTTTCAGTACTGTCAGGTCCTCTTTCTAAATAGACCCTTTTCAGAGTCAATTTGGCATTGTCTGAAAGGGTTGGGAAAATAAAGATGAATCTGTTTTGTTGTCTTTGGGTTCCTGTGCATTTTCTTTTTTGTAGAATCTCAACTTTGACTTCACTCGGAGTTATCTGGACTTGATTGTGACTTACACCTCAGTAATTTTACTCCTATCACGTATTGAGGATCGACGTATACTCATTGGCACCTATAACTGTGCCCATGAGATGTTGCACGGGCATAGGTGAGTTAAGGGGATATATGTATATGTATGTGTATGTGTATGTGTATATGTATTAAGGCTTTTAAAAATTATCTTTATTTATTTGTTGGATAGAAACCGTCAGAAATTGAGAGGGGGGAGATAGAGAGGGAGAGAGACAGAGAGACACCTGCAGCACTGCTTCACCACTTGCAAAGATTTCCCCTTGCAGGTGGAAACGGGGGGCTCGAACCTGGGTCCTTGTGCATTGTAATATGTGCACTTAACCAGGTGCACCACCACCTGGCCCCAAGGGGGTATAATATGAGATGAATTTCAAAGATGATACTATGCGGTAGGGGCTAAAATGGAGGGACATGCCTTACTCTGTCATGTGAGAACCTATAGTCTGTGTGATGACCCTGGCAAAAGAAAACAAGTTAGAATATTTATAAGGGCATTTTTTTTTGGCCTCCAGGGTTATTGCTGGGAATTAGTGCCTGCACTATGAATCCACTGCTTCTGGAGGCTATTTTTTCCCTTTTGTTGCCCTTGTTGTTTATCTTGTTGTTGTTATTATTGTTGTTGCTGTTGTTGTTCTTGGATAGGACAGAGAGAAATGGAGAGAGGAGGGGGAAGACAGAGAGGGGGAGAGAAAGACAGACAGCTGCAGACCTGATTCACTGCCTGTGGAGTGACCCCTCTGCAGGTGGGGAGCTGGGGGCTGCAGGTGGGGATCTGGGGGCTAAACTGGGATCCTTACACCAGTCCTTGCACTTAGTGCCATGTGCACTTAACCTGCTGTGCCACCACCCAGCCCCCTATAAGGGCATTCTTATATGTACTTGACTCAAATTTCTGCTAACAGATTAGTCAATTTACATTGTCACTTCTTCTAGAAGAAGAAGATTGTCACTGATCAGTTTTTAAAAAATATTTTATTATTTATTTATTGAATAGAGATAGAAATCGAGAGGAGGAGGGAGATAGAAATGGAGAGAGGGAGACACCAGCAATACTGCCTCATTCTTCATGAAGCTTTCCTCTTGTAGATGGGGACCAGGTACTTGAACCTGATCTTTGCACATATTGACATGTATACAAGGAAGAAACTTTGATGAACCTATCCCAAATTACATGATTCTTTCTAACCATGGTTTAGTATGCCTAGGCTTAGAGTAGATTTTCTGTCTATGGAATTCATAGTTTTACATGTGTATCTTCAGAGGTGGCAGAGGCTACGCATGCATCTTTATCCTGTATACAAACATGACAGTTTACATCATGGTAGGGAAACCTCTTTCCTTTGCTTTTTTCCAGTGACTCAAGTTTTGCCCGTCTGGGACAGATGGTATTAGAGTACGACCAACCTTTGAAGAAACTGACAGAGGAGTTTTACCCTCACACAAAGGCAAGTTTGCTGAGTGGAAAGTTCCCCAGTCTTCAGTGTATCGTTTCCATCCTTGACAATAAAGATTCATTTTCTCCCCCAGACTGTGAGTGGAGCCCTCCTGTCTTTGCACTTCCTCTTTGTCCGAAGGAACCAAGGGGCTGAGCAGTGGCGCGGTGCCCAACTTCTAAGTCTTATCAGCACCCCTCCAGCCATGATTAACCCTGCTAATTCAGACACAGTGAGTTCCTTTTTCACCTTGACAGTGGAGAGAGGATGCTTCTTTCAGAGAGCATCAGCCTTAAGAATGTGTTAGCCCTCTATTAGGATATATCTCTAAGATGATCACCTCTTATTTCTTAAAAAAAAAAAATCATAGTTAAGTTGGAGCTTTTATTTATATGTGTACCTAGAAGGAATTTAATATCTACTCAGAGAAAGTATGAATGGGTGAAGCCTAGCTGGTCCAGCAGGGACTTGAATGTAGATAGCCATTAACAACCACTTTTATTTACTAGTACACTGGCCCCAAACTGAGGAGCTTATAACCTAGTCGGGAAAACATACCACATAGTCATAAAAATAAAACCACTGGTACATGATGGATGAGAATTTCTTAAACAAGTGGTGAAATAATCCAGAGGAGAGAGAAATCATGAAGAGGTTTTTTTAGTTTTGGTCTTCTGTTGCTGTAGGTATCTGAACTATTGAAGTTTTTAAAAACCTTTGGTTTGTCCTGACTTCCAGTTCAAGATCCTCCTTTTCTCAACTGTATCCTTTATCATCCTATTTACAGTGCCTTGTCTGAATTATTATTTTCCCAAGAATTGGCTTATTAATGCACCCCCAGCCAGTGTAGTTAAATAAAGTTGGTTTTGATTTTCAAATACTAATGTTATTGTCCTTATTTTGACTTTCATAGTCTTTAGGGGAAGACCAAATTAAATATCTGTTTGACCATCTCTGCTTCTATTTTCATAGATGGCCTGTGAGTACCTGTCTGTGGAAGTGATGGAGCGCTGGATTATTAGTAAGTTTTGTGGCTTTGAGTAGTAAGTGGATATAGTAGCATGTTACACAGAGCTCAAGTTCTAAAAGTCATCCTCTGCACTATCTCCCTCCCTCCCTTTCCTCATAGTTGGGTTCCTTCTCTGCCATGGGTGTCTCAACTCTAATAGCCAGTGCCAGAAGCTGTGGAAGCTATGTTTGCAGGGCTCCCTGTACATCACCCTCATCCGGGAAGACGTGCTCCAGGTGCACAAGGTCACTGAGGACCTGTTGAGCAGTTTCAAAGGGTAAGAGATAGGAGAACCAAACTAATCTTCTTTGAGGATTTTTGGTACCTCCTGACTGCCTTTTTTAATTTCAATGAGTGTCCCAGTCTGGGTGCTAAGGACTGATTCTGATTATTGAAGAAATAGTTACTGAATCACTGCTATTTGCTAGGCACTTCTATGGGCTTTACATTAATAAGATAACATAGAAATTAAGAGCATGGACTCAAATCAGACTAGTTGAGTCTGAGTTCTGACTCTACTACTTGCTGGCTATGTGATCTTGGCTAAGTTAATGGCTTCATGCTATGTTTCAATTACCTTATCTATAAAATGAAGACAATAATAGTATTTACCTGTGAACTACCTTAAAGTGTTGTGAGGAGTGAAAGAGCTACCATCTATCTATAAAGCATATAGAAAAGTGTTCTGTACATTGTGAGTTTCTATATGTGCTTAAAATTAAAAATAGACAGTCTGTTCTTAAGGAGTTTTTAAAAAAATTTTATTTATAAAAAGGAAACACTAACAAAACCATAGGATAGAGGGGAGTACAACTCCACACAACTCCCACCACCAGAACTCCGTATCCCATCCCCTCCCCTGATAGCTTTCCTATTCTTTATCCCTCTGGGAGTATGGACCCAAGGTAGTTGTGGGATGTAGAAGGTGGAAGGTCTGGCCTCTGTAATTGCTTCCCCGCTGAACATGGACGTTGACAGGTCTATCCATACTCCCAGCCTGCCTCTCTCTTTCCCTAGTGGGGCAGAGTTCTGGGGAATCAGAGCTCCAGGACACATTGGTGGGGTTGTCTGTTCAGAGAAGTCTGGTTGGCATCATGGTAGCATCTGGAACCTGGTGGCTGAAAAGAGAGTTAACATATAAAGCCAAACAAATTTGTTGACTAATCATGAACCTAAAGGATGGAGTAGTGCAGATGAAGAGTTGGGGAGGGGTCCTCCATTTTGTAGATAGCTAGTAGGCATATTTTAGTTAAATTCCAAAGGGCCTGTGGCTCTACTAGTTTTTTTTTTTTTTTCTTTCCCCTGAGCCTGAAATCTGATATGCAGGTGGATCCAAGTTATTGTCTGGGGAGATGATGTCATGGCTGGAAAAAGGACCAGAAAGCTGGATCAGGGAAGAGAGTAGCTCCCAAATATGAGAAAAATGTATAAATATTGTTGACTATTCTTAAGGAGTTTTAAAGTTGCTGGAAGACAGATAAACCTGTGATACAGTAAAGGCTTTGTTATGTGGAAACACAAAATGCTGTGGAAGTATCTGAAAGGACACCTAACTAAACTGGACTGGACCTGAACAATTCAGAAAGATCTTATGATAGGTATATGTAGAGAAAGAGAGAAAAAGAGAGAGAGAGAGAGAGAGAGAGAGAGGGAATTATTAGGGCTAAAAAGTGGACAGTTGCTTTTTTCTTTTGGCCAGGGCTATGTGCCTGTATGATCCCACCACTCCCAGATGTTCATTTCCATCACCCCCACCCACCCCACCCCATTTTTTTAAGGCAGAGGGTGAAACAAAGAGAAGGAAAGTGTGACCTGGGGCTTGAACCCAGATCTTCATGCATGGTAAAGTGTGCGGTCTACTGGGGGCCTATCTCCCAGCCTAGGTGAGTTGCTTAAGGAAGAAAAAGATATTCTAGGCAGAGAAACAATTAAAATTTTGAGGCAAGAGGAAACCTAGAATGTTCCAGGAAATTTATATAGCTGAGTCGATGGGTAATTACATTATGTTAAGGACAGATTTGGAGAAGTGACTTACCAGGGGTAGAATTGCTGAGTAAGGGCTTTGCATATTTAAAATATAAAAGAGTACTTACCAGATTGCCATATAAACAGACACATTTTTAATAGTTTGTGTGACTAGTTCTGTCATTCTCCTCAACAATGGTATATTGTCATTAAAGAACCAAAACTTTTTATATTTTAATTTATTTTAATTTTATTTTTGGATAGAGATAGAAATTGATAGAGAAAGGGAGATAGAGAGGGAGAGAGAAAGATACCTGCAGCACTGTTTTACCACTCATGAATCTTACTTCCTGAAAGTGGGGTCCAGGGGCTTTAACCTAGGTCCTTGCACACTACTGGGTGTGTCACTACCCCCTCCCCCAAAGCACTTCAATGATTAAGAGATAGTAACTTTTAAATTAATAATTAGAAGTTATTGGAGGTAGAATTTCTTTCTTCCATCTTTTCTTTCCTTTTTAAAAAAATTGTATTGGATAGGACAGAGAGAAATTAGAGAGGAGGGGGAGACAGAGAGAGAGAGATAAATATACACACCTGCAGACCTGCTTCACAGCTTGTAAAGTGACCCCCCTGCTGGTGGAGAGCCGGTGGCTCAAACTGAGATCCTTGCACAGATCCTTGCACTTGTACTGTGTGTGCTTGACCCAGTGTGCCACCACCCGGCCCCCTCTTTCTTTTCTTTTCTTTCCTTTCTTTCTTGTTCCTTCCTTCCTCCCTTTTCTCTTCTTTTCTTTTCTCTTCTCTTCTTTTCTTTTTTAAAAAAATATTTATTTATTTATTCCCTTTTGGTGCTATTGTTGTAGTTATTGTTGTTATTGATGTCATCGTTGTTGGAGAGGACAGAGAGAAATGGAGACAGGAGGGGAAGACAGAGAGGGGGAGATGAAGACACCTGCAGACCTGCTTCACCACTTCTGAAGCAACTTCCCTGCAGGTGGGGAGCCGGGGGCTCAAACCGTGATCCTTACTTGGGTCCTTGCGCTTTGTGCCACATGTGCTTGAGCCACTGTGCTACCACCTGACTCCCCTCTTTTCTTTTCTCTCTCTCTCTCTTTTTTTTTTTTTTTTTTTTTTTTTACCAGAGTATTGTTCAGCTCTGCTTCTGGTGAATTCCAGGGAATTGATCCTGGGATCTTTGGTGCCTCAGGCATGAAAGTCTTCTTGTATCATTATGCTATCTCCCCAGCCTGAGGAGTGGATTTAGAGATATATTTATTTGGAAAAACTTTCTATTTTTAAGGGACAGAAGGGATATTTGAAGGGTGTTTAGTTTCCCACCACCAACTAACATGTATAATTTATAGCATAGGGCGTTTTTTGACATAAAAAATCTAATTTGATCTCCACAACACTTATATTCAAGGTTAAGTATTAACACATAGTTTTCTAAATGGGAAAATGGAGACTCTGTCTCAATGTCATTCCATTAATAATGGGTAGAAGTTGAAAATAATCTTCTGACACCTTATCCTATCTGTTTCCATCGTACCAGGTAATGGTTGAAATAATTATCCACTTCAAATGCTGTGGAGTTGAATCTTGGTTTAATTAAGATACATTCCAACTCTCAAGTTTTTGATGCTGTGCTAATTTCACTAAGAGAGGGTTTTGAGAGAAGGAATGAGAGGTTAGGAAGTTTTGTGGTGGCAGTAGTGATAATAGAGTACAGGAACACACTGAAGAAAGAGGGAGGTAGGGAGGGAGACAGCATGCAAATGGAGCACACAAATGGTTTTGCAAAGAGACTCTTATGTCCGAGGCTTCGGAGTCTCAGGTTAAATCCTCCCTCACCACCATAAACCAGCAGTCATCTGGTAAAAACAAACAAACAGAAACGATTTAAAAGAGACTGAGAGCGTGCAAGCTCACAAGCTTGCACTAAGATAGTGCTCAGAGTTCTGAGGGACCAGTCCGTGAAAAAATAGAGGTGGTCAGGAGAGTCAGTACTGCAGACTAACAATACAAAGGCCAGTTAATTTGGTGACTCACAGGTTCACGTTGAGAGAGAGGGGGGTGGGGAGAGGAAGAGGGAGAGGGAGAGGGAGAGGAAAGAGAGAGATTGTTTAGGATTAGAAAAAGGAGGGTTTTTTTTTTTTTAATTTGGCTAAGGCTTTGTATGATTCCACCACTCTCAGATGTTGGTTCCCCCACCTTTTTTTTTTTTGTTTGTTTAGTGTCAAAGTCTTGAGGGATGATGCAAGGGTCAGTGAAGGGAGAGGAAGTAAAAAAAATTGCGTAGGGATCTCTCTAGGGGAATTTGGTAATGGGAGAGAACGACTAAAGCTCAGCTGGCTGTCAGGGTCAAACGAGAATTTTATTTTCTTTAAACAAAGGAAGTTTTTGCACTTAGGTGATGAGAGAAGAATCTGGTGTAATAAACTTTGTTGTGCTTGTCTTAACTCTCAGGTATGGCAAGCGAGTGGCTGATGTGAAGGAAAGCAAGGAATATGCAGTTGCAAACAGGTACGTCAGGGAACATGCTGTCTGAGAGGGATGGAACAAGAATCTCTCCTGACCTTTGTCCTTACCTCAGCTACACTCAGTTCCTGTACAGCCTTATTACCTTGTCCCAAGAATTTCCTGCTGCCACACAAATATTTTATTTTCTTAGCAAGTCTATCTTTAGCATTGACCCTTCCCCCACTTGAGAGCTCTTCCTTTAAAAATATATACATTTATTTTCATGAGCGAGGGACAGAGAAAGAGAGACAGAGAGAGCAGATCACATCTTATGCCTGGCATATAGTGGTGCTCGGATTGGACCTGTGATCTCAGGGGCCTTTAGTCATGCAAGTCTGGTTACTGCTATCGTGCTATCTTCTCAGCCCTGACACTCCTTCCTAAAAGCAGTTGTTTTCTGTTCTGTTCTAAGGACAGGAGCAATTATAGTTTCTAGTTTCCACTTTCTTCCCTCAGTGGGCAGTTTCACTGTCAACGACGGCAGTTTTTACGGATGGCAGCAAAGGAGCTAGAAACTGTGTTAACTGATGAACCAGGACTGCTGGGTCCCAAGGCAAGTGAAAAGAATGCTTGGGAGGAGGGTGATGACCAGTGATAAAAGATTCTATATGGGGAATGGCTTGGCATCCTCTTTGGAGATCTATTTGTATATGTGCATACTGATGCCCTTGAATATTACTAGAGTGTCCTGATGCTTTCTGTAACTCCTTTTACATGTAGCATGATTATTTATGTATTTGTCTTATTCTTTACTTGAATGTGTGCTAACTAAAGACTGTTTGTCCTTGTTAAAAACTACACAAATGCTTGGTAAGTATTTCTAAAATTTAATTTGTTAGGGAAGAGAATCTACTGTGAGCTAATATGAGCATGTGTACATGTCTGATTTGGTGTGGTGTAGGTTTTGTGTGGGTCTTTGTTGTTTCTGTTGGCGTGGCTGCACAACTGTATCCATATGTGTATTCTCAGGGTAATGTTCTCTGTGCCTTGAAATCCAGCTGTTAAAGTTGAAGTTTCTCATAGTCCCTCTCTTTCCTCTAGGCCCTTTTTGCTTTCATGGCCCTTTCTTTTATTCGTGATGAGGTCACCTGGCTGGTTCGCCACTCAGAAAATGTCACCAAGACAAAGACACCTGAGGACTATGCCGACTCGTTAGTACTTGACATGGTTAAGAACCTCAGTCTTAACAGGACTGGGAATAGGGACCGGGAAACATTTAATGACTCCCCAAAGGAACCTTGGTTCCTGCCATTATCACTGCCCCTGCCTTAATTCATATTTCTGGTCTGATAGATCTGCTTTCATCCTTGACTTGTAGGAGCATCGCAGAGTTGCTTTTCTTGTTGGAGGGTATTAGGTCTCTGGTCCGAAAACACATCAAAGTGATACAGCAGTACCATCTTCAGTATCTGGCCAGATTTGATGCTCTTGTGCTCAGTGACATCATCCAAGTATGTGTAATTGATTATATACAGAAAACCTCAGGGTGATCTCTGTCAGTTTCTCTTTGGGGGATTCGGACTGAATCTCATGCTCTGTCAATTGTGTGTCAAAAAAACCCAGTTCCACTCCTTCTACATTTGCTTAAACAAACACACAATCCTAGACACTCCCCCCTCTAATGAAGCTACATGGAAATAGGAAGGGAAGGGGGCTGGGCGGTGGTACACCTGGGTAAGCACACACATTACTGTGTCAAGGACCTGGGTTTGAGCCTCTATTCTCCACTTGCAGGGGAGATGCTTCACAAGTGGTAAAGCATGTTTGAAGGTGTTTCTCTTTCTCTCTCCCTCTCTCTATCCCCCTCTCAATTTCTGTCTTATCTAATAAAAATAGAAAGAAAAAAGAAAAAAAGGAAAACATTGTCACTGGGAGCAGTAGATTCATAGTGCTGGCACTGAGCTGCTACAATAACTGTGGTGGCAATAAAATAAATAAATAAATAAATAAATAAGTAAATAAATAAGGGAGAAGGAGAAGGAGGAGGAGGAAGGAAGAAAGATAGATGAGAGAAAAATAAAAACTGGGGTGCCATGGCGGGGAACCCAAGAACTCTGCTCTGTCTCTTGGTTGACTATTCCTGGCCTTCATGCACTGATTGACTTGTGGTCCTAGTTTCTCTCCTGCAAGAAACTATGCCCACCTGACAGTAACGGCAACATCTCTTTTAGAACCTGTCAGTATGCCCTGAGGAGGAGTCAGTTATCATGTCCTCATTTGTCAGCACTCTCTCGTCTCTGAATCTCAGACAAGGTAAGTGAAGGCAAGTGGAGCAGGTAGGGTGTAAGTGAGAGTAGATATCTTTTTACCTCCCTAGAAATATTGATTTCTTGAGCCAGGGAGTGGGACAAGATGACCTTGAAGAGGGCCTACCATCCTATGCAGTTGGGTATTAGAGTCCTGCTTTATGAACTTCTATTTCCTTCTAAGCTTCTGTTTTTCTTGCAGTTGATGATGGAAAGACATTTGAATTCTCTGGCTTGAGACTGGACTGGTTCCGTCTACAGGTAGGTCTATTTTTGTTAGATTTGTTAGATTCTTTATATATTTTTTTCATGCTTAGGTTCTTCAACCTTCCCCCCCCCCCACATGCTCTTTTTGACTCTTCAGCTCTGCTGCATAAGGTGACTCACTATTGAAAACTGCTTATTGGATAGGACAAACCCCAGCCAAACCATAACCCCAAGGCTTGAGGTCCTTGTCATTGATCTTGGTTTTTTTTCCACCCTTTCCTTATCTCTAACCATAGGCGTATACCAGTGTGGCTAAGGCTCCCCTGCATCTGCATGAGAACCCTGACTTAGCTAAGATTATGAACCTAATTGTTTTTCACTCCCGAATGCTGGACTCAGTAGAGAAAATGCTGGTGGAAACTTCTGACCTGTCTATTTTCTGGTATGTGCCTACTAGCAATTCACCCAGTCTTTGTCCAATCTTTGTAGGAGACTATAACCCTCCAGGAGGACAGGCAGGTGCTTAAGCTCCAAAGCTTACCCATTTCAGCTTCTACCAAGTGATAGGAATTTGGAACTGGTTCCATTTGTTCTGACTTTCTTTTGGAAAGCCATTTGAATTTTATACAACCTTTTCTGCTCTGGAATAATTCATCAGCACATCTCTTTCTTCATTGGTACCTCTGGAACCTTCAGATTCCTTTTCTTCTTAGAGTAATGTGGTTTAAAAGAGACACGGAAAACTTGGAAGTTTAGTGGAGAGAACTGAAAATAATCAAGTGGGTTAGAAAACAGGCTTTTGGAAGAAGAAATTAGACTGTCTTCCATGAGCATCACTCAGCATTTATTAATGGTGACCTCTTTGTGCATATTTCTACACTTTAAGGGATAAAACAATACAATATATTATCTATGTTCCATGTAGTTAATATTAGCAGGGAGAAATGACACCTACATGTGAAAAGGACATGAATTTAGTAATTAGAAATATCAAAAAAGTGCAAAAAGAGAGTTTTGATGTTGAGAAGATATAGAAATGAATCTCATGGAATTATTGTTTTGTTTATTTATTGCTATTACTATTTACTAGAGCACTGTTCATCTTTAGTATATGGTGGTGTGAGGGATTGAACCTGAAACCTTAATTTCAGGCATGAGAGTCACTTTGCATAAACATTATGCCATCTTCCTTACCTAAGTCTCAGAATTATTCTAAGAAAGTTTTCTGGAACCTATATGTCAAACTTTGGGAGGGAATTAAAGTTGTAATTTAGGGGTAATGGGCCAAATAAGTAGAGAATATTGAGGGAGGAATAGAAAATATTGTATAAGGAAAAGAAAGAAGACCATTGCTCAGTTGCCATGGAGTCCAGAATGAAAATCAGAAAGGATTAAGGGTTTTTTTTTTGGTTCCTGATTACCTTAAGGGAAGGAGCATTAAAGAGAGAGTGGCGATTATCAGTAAATATTTGTTGAAAGAATGGAAGGGAGCAGTTCCCAAACAATGATTCTGAAGTCTCAGTCTCTTTCCCCTTTTTCTGCAGCTTCCATCTCCGGACTTTTGAGAAAATGTTTGCAATGACCCTGGAGGAACCTTCCATGTTGCGCTACGCTATTGCTTTCCCCCTGATCTGTGCTCATTTTGTCCATTGCACTCATGAGATGTGCCCAGAGGAGGTAGGTACTCAGACTTCTAAACCTTATCATCTTTCTTTTCACTTCTCAACCTTCTCCCTGCCAACACAATCCAAAGGGTTGTTCCTGGTCCCAGGAAGGACACAGACACAAGTATGTGCCTGTAAGTGGCTCAGTTTGATGTAGAACATGCCTGCAGCTGTCTGGGTTGAGAACTTCCTCACCCTAGAGGAGATGGGGACTAAGTGACTGGCTCTCTTAGTGATGACAGTGTCTTCCTTGACTCTTCTTTCTCAAAGTACCCTCACCTGAAGAACCATGGCCTTCATCATTGCAACTCCTTCCTGGAAGAGTTGGCCAAGCAGACTAGCAACTGTGTGCTGGAGATCTGTGCTGAACAGCGAAACCTGAGTGAGCAGGTAGACCCAGTCCTCATGCAGCTTATTCTCTTCTCTGCCTTTTCTTGGTTTGTCTCCTCTACCTGTGTCTTCTCAAAATTCAAGTAAGTGAATCCTTTCTCACATCTAGGATAGAATAGGACTTTGTGTACTTGAGCTTATTGCAGACTTCTTATGGAAGTTCCTTCAGTTGTTATACCCTTAGGACTAGATAGAGATACTAAAAATACACACTCTCTCCCTTTTTAAAAAAATTTGAATAGCTCCATTGTAACAAAATCTGTGCTCTCATTTGAAGAGTGCCAAGAAATGTTCCACTATATTTTCCGTTTCTCTTTGCCGTGTGTACACGAGTAGGACAGTGACCCCACAATCACCTGTCTTGTCTCACCTTTCTTTCCATCTGCACATTAATCTCTTGATGTCTGAATATTTTCAGCCACTTCCTCTGTTTATTCTCAGGACTGCTTTTTTTGTCCTGTCTGTTTGTTTTCCCTTCCCCTCTCAACTCACACACAGCACCTGGTCATGATTAGCTCAGACTAAATTGCACAAAACAAGAGCTTATTCTATTATTGCCCTCTAGTCTTTTAGGCTGCTTGGACTACCCACTTTTCCTGGGTTTCAGTCAGAAGCCATCCAACTTTCATAGGAAGGGAGCCAGCTGTGTGTGTGTGTGTGTACATGTACATACCCACAGTTATTGCTTATTTTTTATTTTTTCATATGTAAGATTTATATAAAACATTTTTTCCTATATGGTTGGGAGATAGCATAGTGATTATGCACTAGACTTTAATGCCTGAGGTATAGAGGTCTCAGGTTCAATCCTTAGGATCACCATAAGCCAGACTGAGTAGTGCTCTTGCCTCTCTATCTCTCTCACTAAAATGAAATAAATCTTTTTAAAAAACATTTATTTATTAATGAGAGGGATAGGAAGAGAGAGAAAGGACCAGATATCACTCTGGTACATGTGCTGCCGGGTATTGAACTCAGGACCAACCCTTTATCCACTGCGCCACTTCCTGGACCATTGAAATCTTTAAAAATGTTTTTATAAAGACTTCATAAAAATTAAATGAAACAGATAATGCTGGATATTTAGTATTATGTTCTCAATGAATATTAATTGTTATATTATATGGTAACTTACTGGGCATTAAGCCTTGTGCTAAGTTTTTGGGATGTGGTCCCAGAAGGAAGTATATATTTCCTGCCCTTGGGGAATGTCCCAGCTTAAGGGAAAAAGGAGTACAAATACATGATTGAAAGAAATGTGAGTAATTAATGCAAGGAAAATATGCGAACAAATAAAACTATATATGTATTCATCAATCCATGCAAGGGACACAGCTGAAGAGATTTGCTCTGTGCTGCATGAGAAAGGACTGAAATATGATGCGAGCAATTACTTTTACATGCAGCAGAGCTTTTGCAACTAAATGAGCACTGGCCCTTTCAAAGCTATCATCTTGAATAAGTAATATGTGATGTTGCCATTACTAATGGAGTTACCTTTTTGGAAAGTACTTTCAGAATCTGTCAGACACTTTTGCATAATTTCAGGGTTGGCACATCCTTGTCCATCAAAATGGACTTGATTTTTTTTTTTGAAACAGAGTTTGGATTTAAAAAAAAAAACAAAGTGTGACTACAACAAAACTGCCGGGCTAGCTTCGTGGGCAGGAGACAGACGACCAGGGACTCATGGCTGAGCTGGGAACTCAGTTCAATCTTTATTGACGAGCGGGGATGCAGTTCAACGATCTAATCTCTTTTAATTCCTCTTCATTAGAAAGCCCTGTCTTTTATATCTCCTGAGGTGGAAGTGTCAGGAAGAGGAAGTATGTAGGATAGGGGGTGGGGAGAAGGAAAATATCGAGTGAACCAGTGGGGATTAAGCCAATGAAAACAATGATTATGTAAATATACCAGAGTCAAGCAATGCAACAGAAGGGGTCTTTGAAGAAGCAGAATTTAAAAGCATATTAACATTTCCCCCCTTTCTTTTTAACTAATGGCCATAGTATCAGGAGTGTGGGGTGAACAGAAACCTGTATCATACAGGTATTTTCAAAAGAACTGGCAGAAGACATGGAGGAACAAGTAAGAGAGCAGCAAGAACCAGTGTGATGCCAAGCGGAGGCCTGAAGGGGCGTTTCCTACCTCAAAGGGCAGTGCCTAGCAGGCGAAAGGGTGTTTCTTGCCTCTGGGGGCGTTTCATGCCTCAAAGGGCATTTCCTTCCTCTGTGGGCAGGACCTAGTAAGGAGGGGGCATTCCTGACTCTGGGGACAGGGCCTGCAGGTGAGGGGGCATGGTCTATAGAGTCCCAAGGCAGCTGGCTGCAAAGTTCATAGACTGCTGCGGTCAGTCTTTGAGAAACCCAGCAGCATAAAAGAAAATTGCTGTAAAGTTGTATAAAGTGTCCAAGAGGTGTACCAGTAAGTCCGATAGAAGTGTCAGTGTCTGGGTCTCTGGCGAATTGATCTCCAGGAGAAAGGTAACAGACCGGTTCTTTCTTGCTCACGCAAGGGACGACATGAAGTAAAGACACTGGGAGACCTACAGCGTGTTCAGATCTCAGATCCCAGGTCTCAGGTCTCGTTTATTAGCAGGTGGACATGAGTTAAATAGAAAACCAAACAAAGGGAATTATTGAAATAGGTCAGAAATTACAGGTTTCTTAAAGGTCAACTTGCCCCTATGGTAGGGGGCTGTTATGACAAGAATTGATGCAGATACATAAAGGTCAAGATAATTAGTCTCCTGATGCAGGCATTTAATTACCCAAAGGCGTTTGAGGGAAGGAAAGGGGTTGAACCAGTTAAGGCAAGATAGAGAGAAGATAAGCAAATTAAGGACATACATCAAAGGGCACTGCTAGGAGTGTGTGATTAGGTGTGTTCTTCTCTGTGAACTTTGAGTAAGTGAATCTTAAAGTAGGTGGCCATGTGGCCTGCACTTAATGGAGGGAAGCATTGAGGTCTCTGTGGACTTGAGAGACTAACAAGGCAAGCTTAATCTGAGAGACTTTTTCCCTCTTGGCTCACCTATATGACGAGAGAGACTTACAAGCGGGGTGTCTATCCAGACCTCCATCCAAGGATGGGAGAGCTCCCCTATGCTCTACCAAGCTATCACATAGTCCCACAGTGTCAGTCCAAAGCAGATGACCACGGATGAAATGCCAGGGGATGAAACGCTGCACATCTGTCTCAATGGGGAAGGTCAGCCACTGTAATTCCACTTTACTGTAGAGAGTGAGCTTTGGAGTCTGTTAATCAATTTCTTCAGGTCGTGCCAGGTCACATCATTGGTTTTGGTGGGGGGGGTGCATTGTAGTCATGCCATCTTGTGGGCGATGTCAGAGAACAGGGGTCCAAATGGATTTCCGGGGATTTCATTTGAGCAGATGCTTTTTCATGTGAAGACTTGACAGCTGTACTTCACTTACTTGTGAAACAAAACTTTTTAAGGTTGTTTAAACAGCATAAGCTCAATAGAAGAACCATGGTTAGAAGCCTCAAGCATGAGAATCATTAACATAACCATTGCTTTTTCTACCCCACCCATACTCATACAGTTTTCAGGATTAAACGTTTCCAAGATGTAAAAAATCAAAAGAGGAAAAAACAATTTTTTGGACTGTTTCTGCATGTTTCTAGAAATCATGGCTGCATCCAGCATGTTTTTTTAAGTCAATGTTATACAAAAATTCAGTCATTCAAATCACTCTCTTATGAAACATAACTGAAAGCAGACAGCAAACTTAAGATATTCAGAGAGAACAATGAGGGGGGAATCGAGAGAAAAGCGGTAGGCAGTTTTTGCTTCTTTCACCTTGAACCACATTTTCCAGATCTCACCATGTAGCATCATGAGTCCCTGGAGGGTGTCCTAGGCCAAAAAGCTCCTCGAAATTCCATTTAGGGTGCTTCTGACGGTTCCTGCTGGATTGCTGCAGGCACCCATTTTTAAAAACGTCTTCCCATCGAAGAAAGAATCGAATCAGGAGGGTAGAACTAACCATGTGTCTCCATTCTTGGGGACTGCCAGGGTACTGGAGAATGCTCTTCAAGTTAGAGTAGTCCTTCTCCGCAGGAAACATGCAAGAGGAAGTCCAGAAAGTCCAAGGAGAAATCTCCGTGCATCTCCCAAGCTTTACGATCACAGTCATAAGAAACCAAAGTGTGGCTCGGAGCAAAATGTAGTCCTTCTCCTTGGGAAACATGGGAGAGGGAGTCCAGAAAGTTCCAGAGGATATCTCCATGCATCTCCCAAGCTCTATGATCACGGTCATAAGGAACCAAAGTTCCCAGTCAGGGAACCAAAGTGTAGCCCAGAGCAAAATGTTCCAGAGACAGAGAAACTGTCTCATGACGAAAGAGTAGAGGCTTTGGGAAACCTCTTCATAAGTAGAAAGGCATCCTGTAGTGGATAGGTAGGTAGCAAACGGCTTTACTTATCTGGGGGTTGGGCAGGTTATGTCGCATGTTGGTTGGGTGCCATATGCCAGTCCCTGTTCAGGGCGCCATTTGCCGGGCTAGCTTCATGGGCAGGAGACAGACGACCAGGGACTCATGGCTGAGCTGGGAACTCAGTTCAATCTTTATTGATGAGCGGGGATGCAGTTCAACAATCTAATCTCTTCTAATTCCTCTTCATTAGAAAGCCCTGTCTTTTATATCTCCTGAGGCGGAAGTGTCAAGAAGAGGAAGTATGTAGGATAGGGGGTGGGGAGAAGGAAAATATCACGTGAACCAGTGGGGATTAAACCAGTGAAAACAATGATTATGTAAATAGACTAGAGTCAAGCAATGCAACAGAAGGGGTTTTAGAAGAAGCAGAATTTAAAAGCATACCAGTTACCTCATACTCTTATGCTGCTCTGTGAGTAATTTCAAATGGAAAATTTCCAGATGTGCTGTGCATTGGACTGTATGGAGAGAATGTCAAGATGATTGGTTACTTTGACCCACATTCTTCATTTTCCTTGATATTATTTATTTTCTATATGGTTAACTGGGATATCTTGGTGAAGAGAAGACATGCAGGATTGATAAGTAAACTAGCTAGCAAGAAACATGTTATTTCTAAAAAGTAGTGGAAAAAGAGTGCTAGACAGTGTGAGCTTTGAATCTGGAGAGGGGGCAACTTAGGTAGTGGGATAACTATTTTAGTGGAACAGAATATGAAGGAACATAATAACTGAGATGGTTTTTCTGTTTTTTTAGTCTTTGTATATTGGATAGAGACAGAAATCGAGAGGGAAGGGGGAGATCAAGAGGAAGCTATGGAGAGACACCTGCAGTACTGCTCCACCACTTGCAAAGCTTTTCCCTTGCAGGTAGTGACTGGGGGTCCTTGTGCATTGTAACTTGTGTGCTCAAACAGATGGGCCACTGCCTGGCCCCTGTGAGATGATTTTTTTTCATATCAGCAAAAGAATGGTTGTTTTCCTAGTTTGGAAGACCCTTGAAAGTGCAACTATGTAGAACTCTTGGGCTCTATTATTTTCCTTTGAATATCTCCATTAAGAAAGATTCTCATGATGTGTGTAGTGGTTCAGTGATCCTTGAAAGCCACTGCCACATTGAAACTTTGAACCTAAAACATGTTGAACTATTTAATGAAAATAAAAAAGGTGAACACATTCTGAATAGGTTCCACTAAGGAAAGAGATACATGGAAGGAATGAGAAAGAAAGGAAGAAAGATCAAAGGACAAGAGAATACTGAAGAGGCCAACTGTTAGATGGGTTACTTGAAAGTTTTAGGAATAAATCACATTTATGCATGCCTTTGCTTGTTTCTAAAGCTTCTACCTAAGCACTGTGCCACCACCATCAGCAAGGCCAAGAACAAGAAAGCCATGAAGCAGAGGCAGACTCCCAAAAAGGGCGAGCCTGAGAGGGACAAGCCAGGAGCTGAGAGTCACCGGAAGAACCGCAGTGTTGTCACCAAGTAAGAACCTCAGGCTTAGAGGGTCAACTGCATACTGCATCAGAGAAGGGAAATCAGGGAAGAGGAAAGGTGATCCAGTGAAAGTGTAAAGTGGTGGTGGGGCATGACAAGATAGTATGAATTTTCTACTGTGCCTTAAGTCAGATTCTATATGTTCTGGTCTAGTCTCAGCCTCCCTGAGATTGAAAAAAAAAGAAATAGACCAGGTTCAGTCTCCAGCACCACCATAAGCCAGAGCTGAGCAGTGCACTGGTTAAAAAAAAAATGAAATGGGTCTGAGGGCCAGGGGCCTGGGAGATCTTCCCCAGGTGCTAGAAGACAGTGCCAGCCCTGGAACTGAGGCTCACTTTCCTTTCTTGCTTTCACCCAGCATGGACAAGCTCCATTTAAGCTTGACAGAACTGGCACTGACAATGAATCATGTACACAGTTTCACTGTATTTGAACACATTATCTTCCCTTCAGAGTATCTCAGCAGCCATCTGGAGGCCAGACTCAACAGGTATAGCTCTTTCCTTGTTTCCTTATTTTATAGTAGGCTAGTTATTAGAGTTGATTTTTTAATGTATTGCCAGGCTAGCGTGAGGTTGTTTCTTCCCGGGCACATGCTCTCTGGGTTGGAGAGAACTTGACTGGAGCCAACCTAGGCTGCTGCTTACTCAGCGACGCAGGAGAGGAACCAGGAACTCTCGTGGCTGAGCGGGAACAAAATGAAATTCCTCCTTTATTGATCAGATACAATTCCTTTTATATATCTCTTTAACTGGAAGTGGCAAGTGGGAAAAGGAAATGGCTAGGAGAGGGGGTGGAGCAAACAAAAGAGTGCAAAAGTAGCAAGCTTCCATCTAACCAATGGGGATTAAACCAATACCCTGCAGGCAGGGTGGGTCTCAGGCAAAACAATGATTATGTAAATAGACCACAGCATCAAGCAATGCAGGGGACCTGGTGTAATGACCAACAATTTATAAAATGGAGATATTGACAAGACCATAGGTTAAGAGGGGTACAGTTCCCACCACCAGAACTCTGTATCCTACCCCCACCTTTGAAAGCTTTCCTATTCTTTATCCCTCTGGGAGTATGGACCCAGGATCATTATGGAGTGCAGAAGGTGGAAGGTCTGGCTTCTGTAATTGCTTCCCCGCTGAACACGGGCAGGTTGATCCATACTTCCAGCCCGTCTCTCTCTTTCCTCAGTAAGGTAGGGCTCTGGAGAGGCTGGGTTTAAAGTTAATTTTTTAAAAAATAATTTTTATCAGGAGGGGTTTAATGTTTACAGTTTAGTTGTTGACACATGGGTACCAAAATTGACTTTATTAGATTCCTCTTGATGGTCATGTTACACCTTGGAAATTTTGATGCAACCTGGCATAGGTCCCAACCATCTCTATTAAAAACACATCAATAGGGAGCCAGGCGGTAGCGCAGTGGGTTAAGCGCAGGTGGCGCTAAGCACAAGGACCAGCATGAGGATCCTGGTTCGAGCCTCCAGCTCCCCACCTGCAGGGGAGTCGCTTCACAGGTGGTGAAGCAGATCTGCAGGTGTCTGTCTTTCTCTCCTCCTCTCTGTCTTCCCCTCCTCTCTCCATTTCTCTCTGTGCTATCCAACAACGACGACATCAACTACAACAACAATAAAAAAAAAGACAAGGGCAACAAAAGGGAAGATAAATAAATAAAATTACAAAAAAAAATTTAAAAAAAGACAACAAGGGCAACAAAAGGGAAGATAAATAAATAAAAATTACCAAAAAAATAAATAAAAAAAAACAACAACATCAATAGGGGGTCAGGCTGGGCTCACCTAGGAAAGCACTCATTTTACAATACACAAACACCTAGGTTCAATCCCTCCAGGTAGATGCTTCACAAGTAAGTGGTGGAGCAATGCCATAGGTCTCTTCCTCTCTTTCCCACTCTTCCCTCTCAGTTGCTCTCAGTCACTATCCAAAATAAGTTAAAATATTAAAAAAATCAAACTTCTAGATGATTTTGATGAACAACTCAGTTAATTATCTCTGACTTAGTAAAATTATTGGATCCTTTTCAGTCATCAGACCTGTGTAATATTCAGGACATTAAATAAGAAAAGTGGAACAGTTGTTTAACTTGTTTGAGCTTTAGCTTCACACCCTGTAAAGTAAGGATACAAATATTTACTTTGTAAATAGATAATTGATATTTTTTTGTAGTTGATAATTGCTAGAGAAATAAAGACAGTGATTGTAGAGTTCCTGACATGTGATAGGCCTCAGATATATAGATACCTTTCCCCTCACCCGTCATTACATTACTCCCTAAAGCAGGACCATTTCTCTCCTTCCCTCTCTCTCTCTCTCCTTCTCCTTCTCCCCTGTCATTTCTTTCATTTTATGGGGGGAGGGCAATAGTTTGTAGTACAGTTATTGGCACATGGGTTCAATTTCTCATCTTCTAGTTAAAGGTATCTGCAGATGAGGACCTTATAGTAAGCTATTAAGGGACTTGGTAAGGGGATGAATTATTTATTTTATTTTATTATTTTATTTTGCCTCCAGGGTTATTGATGGGGCTCGGTGCCTGCACCATGAATCCACTGTTCCTGGAGGCTATTTTTTCTCTTTTGTTGCCCTTGTTTTATTGTTGTAGTAGTTATTATTATTGTTATTGATGTTGTTGTTGTATAGGATAGAGATAAATGGAGAGAGGAGGGGAAGACAGAGAGATATACCTGTAGACCTGCTTCACCACTTGTGAAGCGACCCCCTTGCAGGTGGGGAGCTGGGACTCGAACTGGGATCCTTACACTGGTCCTTGTGCTTCATGTCATGTGAGCTTAACCTGCTGCGCTACTGCCTGACCCCCCTAGGGGAAGAATTATTATATTTAGTCCTTAGTCTTCTATGTTTTGTTTTGGAATGTATAGTATATACTTGTTTAACATTGACTGTCAGTAGTGTTCTAGAAGCGGTTAATATAATAGTATACAAACCATATAATAAAGATCCTTGCCCCCATATAGCTTACCTTCTGGTAAGGGTGATGAACAAAATATAGCAGATTAGACAAAAGTAAGTGCTAAGTGGAAAAATAAAACTGGAAAGGGAGGTGTGTGTGTACATTAACATGTTGCAATTTTACACAGAATGATCATGATCTGCATGAGGAAGTGTTATTGGGTAAACTCTTGAGGGAAGTGAGAAGTCATGTGTGTAATAATCTGGAAAAAGGACATTCCAGTTGGAGCAAGTTCAAAGGCTTTGAGGTGGGAACATGCTTGGTATGTTCAAGGGACATGGAGGAGGCTCATACTGCTTGATCAGAATGAAGCTGGGGAAAACTGTTAGAATGTGACATTAGAGGCTGTATGAATGACAGATTAAATAGGTGTTTCTATGTCATTGTCAATACTTTGGCTTTTGTTCTGAGTAAGATGGATGCCTTGATTGGTTTGAATAAAGTAGTAACAAGATTTGACTCAACATTTCAATAGGTTTGCTTTACCCACACTAAAGGGCAAAGACAGAATTAGAGGAACAACTAGGAGTCTGTGTTATAATTAGAGGAGATGCATATTTATTTTTCAATTAAGATTTTGCTTGGATGACAGTAAAATTGGTTTGTTTTCATTTCAAACAGATTAGTTTTATGGAAGGAAGTGTCTCAGGTGTATACACAACACTAGGATGATGACAGTTTGGTAATCATCTGTGTGCAAAGCCTTCACAATCTGTCAGTTCAGTGGTTTTCGTGACCCAGGAGCAGCATGGGCATGATATCCTGATTTACCCCGAATCTCTAATACTTTCTTTACTGACATTGTTTCTAGAACCTTCCCACTCCCCCATTTACCCCTTCTGTATTACTTTCTGTCAAGTAGTTCCTCTTCCCTTTTCCTTTTCATCTGGGGAGGAGGCCTTCCTCTTTCCTCCCCTAATATTGCTACAAACATTCACCCAAAACAGGAAGCAAAGAAAAAAAACTCTGCCGGTCCCAGTTCGGAGGACCAGTTGCCAATCTAGCTTCGCGGGCAGGAGACAGACGACCAGGGACTCATGGCTGAGCTGGGAATGCAGTTCAATCTTTATTGACGAGCGGGGATGCAGTTGGATCTAGCTATATCTAATCACAATCCTGTCCTTATATATATATCTCTTGAGGTGGAAGTGTCAGGAAGAGGAGTACATAGGATAGGGGGTGGGGAGAAGGAAAATAGCATTCAAACTACTGGGGATTAAACCAATGAAAACAGTGATTATGTAAATAGACCACAGCCTCAAGCAATGTAACAGAAGGGGTCTTAGAAGCAGAATTTAGAAGCATACCAACATTTCCCCCTTTCTTTTTAACTAATGGCCATAGTATCAGGAGTGTGGGGTGAACAAAAACCTATATTGTACAGGTGACTCTAGGAGGAATCTGATAATGTAACTTAGGCTTGAGATACAAATGACTGAAAAAGGCTTGTCATTTTCAAATTGTGATTTTCTCCCTTCCTTCCTTCCTTCCTTCCTTCCTTCCTTCCTTCCTGCCTTCCTTCCTTCCTTTCTTTTAAAGATTTTATTTATTAGAAAGATAGGAGGAGAGAGAAAGAACCAGACATCACTCTGGTATATATGCTGCTGGGGATTGAACTCAGTACTTCATGCTTGAGAGCCCAATGCTTTATCTACTGTGCCACCTCCTGGACCACAAATTGTGATGTTCTTCTTCTTCTTCAACTGCTGCCATTTTAATAAGGGGGAAAAGTCAGGTCAAAGCACTGAGTCTAATTATGAATTCTCAAGTTCCTGGGGATAGTATTTTGGAAGGAGTTGGGGATTCAGTGGGGGAATATGGAGTTCTAGTATGCCCTGAACATCAACCTGTGGGCTCTTAGTGGTGACTATGGCTGTGTGTCAGCCAAGTGTGCTTTCTCTCTAGCCTGGCATCTCACAAGCACTTGGGACTCACTGAAGGAGTCTAAGGGTTCCTAAGTATAGTTTTTCATTTCTGACAATGGTTAGAACTAATTCTTCCAAAGGAGATGACAAATACTGGCCTGAGAATGCAGGTGTTGAGAATACCAAGGAGCCCACAGGTAGAGTTAGATGGTATTTAGGAGTCCAGATGTTTTAGCACTTAACCTGATTTCCCTGGAGGTTGTAGGAGAACACACTGGTTAGGAGTCAGATGCTACTGGATTCAAGCCCAGGATCTGCCATTTGCCAGCTGTGTGGTCTTCACTGGTAACAACTGGCTTATTATATCTATGCTTTTTAAAATAAATGCATACAGGGGGGATAACAGTTGTACCTACCTTACTGTGCTACTGTGAGGTATATATAACATGTAGTGAGATCACAGTGCCACATCTGGAACACAATACAAATGTGATCATTGTTACTTTGGTTATCATTCTGATTATAATTGTGATTTTTGTTACCCAGAGCTATTGTGTGGCTGGCTGGCTACAACGCCAGTACCCAAGAGATTGCAAGGCCTTCTGAGCTATTGGCAGGAGTCAAAGCATACATCAGTTTCATACAGTCACTGGCCCAGTTTTTGGGGACAGATGTTTCCAGAGTCATCCGCAATGCCCTCCTGCAGCAGACACAGCCACTGGACTCATGTGGGGAGCAGACAATCACCACACTCTACACAAACTGGTCAGTGTCGCTTACCTTCTCCCACTGCTTTTCTGATGTTCTTTATTTCTTTTTAATTTTTAAAAAATTAAAAATTAAAAAAATTATTGTTGATTTAATATTGATTTACAAGATTATAAGGGACATAATTGTAATAGAGGTGTGATGTCATACAGTTCCCCACCACCAGAGTTCTGTGTCACATCCTCTCCATTGGAAAGTTCCCTATTTATCCCTCTGGGAGTATGGGCCAAAATTCTTTTGGGGTGCAGAATGTGGGCGTTCTGACATTTGTAATTGCTATTCCACTGGACATGGACATTGGCAGGTTGATCCATACCCCTAGCCTGTTTCTATCTTTCCCTTGTGGGTTAGGGCTCTGGAGAGGTAAGGTTCCAGGAACACTGGTGAAGTCATCTGTCCAGGGAAGTCAGGATGGAATCATAGTAGCATCCGGAACTTGGTGACTAAAATGAAGATGGGAAGCAGGACAAAATGTTTAATAAATAGGAACCATAAAGTAGGAATATAACAAATGAAAGTAGGAGCCTTAGGGTAGAAAGAAGTTGGAAAGTATATTTTAGGAATGTTTCTTGGAGCTTATGCCTTAATAATTTTGCTTGAGCTTGATAGCTAACATGAGGGTGGACCAGAAGTATTTGGGAAGATGGTGTCAAGAGTTGAGAGTAGAACTAGGAAGCAGGATAGGGCAGAGAGTTGCTTGTAAACTTGAAGATATATAAATGCCACTAGCCATTTACTGCACTGATCTAACCCAGGGCCCATATATTTATATTTATTCATATTATATTTAGCATAGGAGCCTATATAACCTCTGAGTCCCTGTCAAACTGAGCTCACAGTCCATGGTCACAGCTGGAAACATTCTAGGCTGCACTCATTTCAGAGCTAGTCTTCCTCAAATGGCAGAGTAGGATGACCCAGCTTCCCTTTGGAGAGTAGGGCAGTCCCTGCCATTGCTATTTCATAGTGAGGGTACGGGTCCTGACGAGGCCTACAAAAGGGCTCAGGTGACATTCCCAATGAGTGTGATGAATGACAGTTGAGAGAAGGATCTATCAGAGGTCTTAAGCTCATTATCTATGGAGGAATTCAGAAATTCCCTGCCTAGGACCCTGGGTGATAAGTTGGCCTGATAGCAGCCAAAAAGGCCATCTTTAAGTGAGCCAGTCTCTGGCCCTTATCCAGCTTTTGTAGTCATTTCTTTATCTGATAATCTTGGGCTTTCTCCCAATTGTTAAAACATTGAGTATCCCTTGTTGTATCCAAACCAGTATTAGGTGTATGGGATCTTGTCTCAAGTTAGAGGGAAATAGGATTTTAGTGGGGTCTTATTTAGCTTCAAGTTTTTCTGCATTTATTTGATGATTCTAACAAAGGTTGTTATAGGGACAATATTTGTCCTTTATGACAGAGGACCTATTGGGGGTTGTATTGTTATACGGAAAACTGGGAAATGTTATGCATGTACAAACTATTGTATTTGCTGTCAAATATAAAACATTAATTCCCCAATAAATAAATAAATAAAAAGAGAGATAAAGCCAAAAAAAAAATTAAAAAATTGTTCTTTACTTGATATGTAGTTTTTGCCAGTATAGCTCTTGGCCAGTTGCATAGTGTTTCTTCTGAAGCTTATGAAGGGGTGTCAATAATGCTGATGCTCTGCCTGACATTCTTTCTTTTCTTTTTAAAATTAAATTTATTTATAAAATAAAAAATAGAAAATATCGACAAAACCATAGGATAAGAGGGGTAAAATCCCACACATTTCCCACCACCAGAGTTCTGTATCCCATCCCCTTCCTCAAAAGTTTTCCTTTTCTTTATCCTTCTGGGAGCATGGACCCGGAACCATTTTGGGGTGCAGAAGAGATGGAAGGTCTGGCTTCTGTAATTGCTTCTCCAATGGACATGGGCGTTGGCAGGTGGATCCATACTCCCAGCCTGTTTCTATCTTTCCCTAGTGGTGCAGGGCTCTAGAAAGATGGGATTCCAGAGTACATTGGTGAGGCCATCTGCCCGGGGAATTCTGCTTGACGTCCTTTCTATGGACAGACACTGATACATTTGGTATTTCCCTTATAATCTCCACTTCTAGATTTCCTCTTCTGAATTTATTCTCTTTCTGAAGATACATATGTCTTCTTTGAGAAGGAGAGCAACCAGGCCTCCACTGTCATGTGCAGTGCCAGATCAAACCTGGCTACTTACTCATATACTCTGCTCACTGAACCACTTTCTTGGCCACTCTTTTCTGGATTCTTATCATTTTAATTTCAAATGATCTCTCTTATTTCTGAAGTTCTTCAATTGCTGAAAATCTCTGATTTCTCCCAGCTTCTTTGAAAACCATTCCAACATTGTCTCCCCAGATCATTATTTCTTACCCCCAAATGAAGACAAGTTTATAGACTATTTTAAGTAGGAGATGGGTTGGACGGGTTCTCCTTTCCCAAACCAGAGGAGGTGGGAATCAGCAATATTGTTTCTGAGATTTTTAAAGATGGAAAAGAGCCGGAGTCTCTCCTCCCCAAGCCACTGGGTGGCGCCCTTAATCCAGTGTCAGCTCAGTGAGAGAGGCTGCAAAGGAACCTCTGAGTAGGGGGGAAGACCAAGAAGATTTGCAAATATAGGTGTCAGGTAGGTGGGAGTAAATGGGCAATGTAGTTGTACTCCCATATTGTAGTTGGAGAGGACTTACTTCTCCCCGTCCCCCCATATTTCTTTAAAGTGGTCAGCCACTGTCTGGTTACTGTCCTCCTAAATCATTATTTATTTTGCAGATCCAGGGCCTTGCACATATACAGTTCCACTACATCCTGGTTCACTCCCCACCCCATTTCATTCAGTTAGATAGATAGATCATAGCTCCAGAGATTCCCCAGTGCTGGGGTATTGGGGTTCAGATTTGTGCCACCCACAAGGCAAGCCATGCACCATACTGGGTGAGATATCTCTCCAACCTGTACATTTTTATTTTTAATGTTAGACCCACAGTTTCGAATTTTTGACAAAGGATTCAAATTAAAAGGGAAAAGAAGTCCTATGTTAGATGACTGGACTTGGCCTTCCTGTGCTTAGCTAGTGACTTCTGTGAAACCAAGGCCAGAGGTAGTGTCTGGCTGTGTAGCACAGGTTGGCCAAGCTCTTCTTGCCTGACAATGACTGGAGTCAGTCTTTGTTGTCTGCTCAGAAAGAGATTAGAAACTGGATGACTAGCACTCACAGGTTTCTCTCTGTCCAGATGTGGCTTAAGAGCCACTTCTAGGATCTGAGATCCTTAGTCCAGTATTCCTGCTAGAGAAGTAGAGGCTAGGTATATTTCAGAGGAGCCCAATTACTGGATTTTTTTCTTGGCAGGCAGTTCTTACCTATAGAAAGACCAGAGTTGAGGGGAGTGCAGTCATTGAAAAAGCAGGGACTAACAGAAGGGAGTCCACATCATTGCAGTTGACAGCATAGCAGCATCTCTTGTAGATTAGGGGCAAAGTAGAAATTACAGTACTGCCAGTTGTTTTTGAGCCAATAGCATGGGGTGTTAGAGTTTTGGACTGTTTTCTTTGAGTCTCTGTTTCCCGATCTAGCTTTTGGGGCACTTCCTGGTCTCTGTGGTGGAATGATAAGGGGTAGTGACAGGAAGAAAGAATTTGAATAATAATCCTGTGTTTTCTTGATCAATACTGTAGGTATCTCGAAAGTCTGCTTAGACAGGCTAGTGGTGGGACCATTATCCTCTCTCCAGCCATGCAAGCCTTCATCAGCCTCCCTAGGGAGGGGGAGCAGAACTTCAGTGCAGAGGAGTTCTCTGACATCTCAGGTGAGTCCAGAACCTGGTTTCCCTCTCAAGGAGTGCACCCACTCCTCATACAGTCTCTAAATCTACAGGCACCACACAACCCTCCTACCTCCCTAGAGGCTCATTCTACATCCTCCTCCCAGGAATCTGCTAGATGCCTCCTTCTAGACAATAAAAAAGAGATTTTAAGGAGACCCAGAATGGGAGTGACCTGGGGGTTGAAGGGAGAAGGGAACTAGGAGTTATGCGAGGGGACTCACGTCACCTGAAGAAATTATCCTTTGGAGGGTAGCACATAGATATTTTTCATTTCCATAAAGAATAACCAAAGTGGGTCATAAAATGAAGGGTAAAAATATAGAGGGCTGGGTAGTGGCACAGCTGGTTGAGTGCACATGTTACAATGTGCAAGTATATGGGTTCAAACCCTCAGTCCCCAGCTTCAGAGGAAGCTTCACAAGTGGTGAGGCAGTGCTGCATGTGCCTCTCTTTTTTTTAAAAAAATATTTATTTTATTTATGTATTCCCTTTTGTTGCCCTTATTCTATTGTTGTAGTTATTATTGTTGTTGTTCTTGATGTTGTCGTTGTTGGATAGGACAGAGAGAAATGGAGAGAGGAGGGAAAGACAGAGAGGGAGAGAGAAAGACAGACATCTGCAGACCTGCTTAACCACCTGTGAAGTGACTTCCCTGCAGTGGGGAGCCAGGGGCTTGAACCAGGATCCTTACAGCGGTCCTTGCGCTTTGCACCACGTGCGCTTAACCCGTTGTGCTACCACCCCACTCCCGTGCCTCTCTTTCTGTCTCCCCCTTCCATTTCAGTTTCTCTCTGTCTCTATCCAATTTCAATTTATCTCTGTCTCCAAACGAACAAACAAACAAATAAAAGGTTTATAAAAATAAAGTATATGGAGGACATTCTCGTGCTTGGAATTATTACATAGTAATCTGATGTCCTGGATCTTTTTCTTTAAGGAAAAATTTGAGCTCCTTAGCCAGTGTTTAGATCGCTGAGATTTAATAATGATGAAGAAATGATGGGTGACATTTGCTGTGGCCTAAATTCTTAACATTCACACGTATTAACTCATTTACTCCTTGCCAACAGCCTTGAGGCAAATAATCTTATTACCCCCATTTTATAGGTAGGGCACAGAGGTTAAGAAGCTTGCCCAAGGCTACACATACATAAATAGTAGAATTGGGATTTCAACTCAAGGCAATCCAGAATCCAAGTGCCTAATCCCTCTGTAGTGCTGATTCCACTATATAGAAGTGCTTTTGTGTCTCTAGGGAGGCGGGTAAGGAGTGTGTAGCGAATGAGTTGGGAAGTAGTACTCATTTTAAAGAGGGCTTGCAATCATACCGATTCTTTCTAATAGGTTTGCTTTACTGAATAACTGATT
Organism: Erinaceus europaeus; assembly: GCF_950295315.1. Classification (NCBI taxonomy): domain Eukaryota; kingdom Metazoa; phylum Chordata; class Mammalia; order Eulipotyphla; family Erinaceidae; genus Erinaceus; species Erinaceus europaeus. The sequence continues at coordinate 110,373,077 of NC_080168.1, read as the reverse complement.
CGTGAGCAGTCTTACTGTTCCCTCCTTCCTTTCTCCTCCATATAGATCATGGTTCCTGCACAGGACCTGGATTTGGGTCTCCACCAAAGGGGGTTTCATGGACCCCCTTTTCCAACTTTCCCTTTCCTTGGGGGGGTGTTAATAAAAGTCTGAGTGTAGTTTGTTTTCTGGTTCTGCCTCCTTCTTCTGCTCATCCTGACTCCATTAGTAAGCTGACTATATTCTTGACCCGCTGGAGGTTCCAGGTACCCCCTTCTTATGAACTCTGCCCACAGACTGTAGGCAGCATCTAAAATCAGCTTTAGGTCTTGCTGACAACTGACTAGCAGCAGGAGGTAATGCCGATTCCCCCTTTTACCACCCCACCTCAATTTTCCTGGGTTGCCATGGTGATGGGACAGTGATACTGTAAAAATAGATAGATGGAAAGAGAAGAAGCCCCAGGGTTACTAGCCTGGAGTAGAGAAGACTTGAGTAAGGAGGCTTGGCAGAACCAAAGCAGTAGATCTGTGTGTCTCCTCTCCAACAAGTCCAGAGAAGGCAGTTCAGTTCCTCTTTTCTGTCAGAAGCCTTCTTAGTACTGTTAGCCTGACTGAAAGATCTTTTTTTTTTAATTTTTAAAATTTATTTATAAAATAAAAAATATCACCAAGACCACAGGCTAAGAGGGATACGGTTCCACACAATTTCCACCACCAGATTTCTATATCCCATCTTCTCCCTTGAAAGCTTTCCTGTTCTTTATTTATCTGGGAACATGGACCCAGGACAATTTTGGGGTGCAGAAAGTAGGTCTGGTTCTGTAACTGCTTCTCAGCTGAGCATGGGCATTGGCAGGTTAATCCATACTTCCAACCTGTTTCTATCTTTCCCTAGTGGGACAGGGCTCTGGGGAGGTGGGGTCCCAGGGTACATTGGTGAGGCTGCCTGCCCAGGGAAGTCAGGTTGGCATCATGGTAGCATCTGCAACTTGGTGTCTGAAAAAGCATTAAGATATAAAGAAGAGCAGTGAAAGGTCTTTTTCTAGTCCTCAATTCAGTTCTTCCTTTGGTAAACAGTTGGCTCTAAAATCATGTCAAGGATCTACTCCTCAGCAAGGCTTTTTGTCAGATGCTGTGACCAGTCTCTCTTCCTCTGTCATTGAGGGAGTTGGACATCAACTGTCTTCAGAAACTTGAATGTGGAGCCCTGGTTTCCTTTACCCTCTGAACTCTCCTTAACTGTATTAAACAACCTTTCTTTTATTGGTCTCTTGTTATGTCTGGTCTTTTATGCTTGTCTGCTGAGTTGGCCCATGGCCAAAGATCACAGCTAGAATTTTTGCCTGAGTTTGTCCTGAGTAGTTCTAGTGTGGGATTTCTCCAGGTGGGTTTTATTTAATCCACAAAGGGCTAGAGGCAAGCTGAATGGGGAGGGTAAGGTATTGGTGAAGGCTTGAGGGAAGAGGACTTTGGAGGAATACAACTGAGACTTGGAGATGTGGGTTGATTATGAATAAAGAGAAGGTCCTTTCTGGAAAGAAGATCCAGTCCTGGAGGCACTGTAAGGAAAAGGAAACGTGGCCAGTGAGGCTTTAAATAAGGAAGGTGGAGGGAAGAACGTAGAAAAAGGATGGGGCACAGAACTCTGATGCTGGGAATTGTATGGAATTGTAGCCCTCTTATTCTACAATATTGTTAATCATTATTAAATCACTAATTAAGAAAAAGAAAAAGCAAGGCCAAAGATAGGGGAATTGCTACAGCATCTGCTGAGGCACATTAAAGCATTGTACTAAGTACAGTAGTAAGGCATTGTACTAAATTTCTAGTATCAATTCTGACTTGGTTAAGTGGCCTTAGACAGATCTCTAACCTTCCATATTTTATTAAACCAGGATGATGTGCCCCATACCTCTGGAAACAATTAGTTCATAACAATTCTTTTTTTAAAATTAGAGGATTAATGGTTTACAGTAAATAAGTTTGATACATAAAATTTCTCAATTTTCTGCATGACAGTCTCACCCTCAGCCTAGGTCCTTCAACACCATCATGAAACAATTCTTACTAATACATGTATATGTTTTTATAGTTTTCTTTTTTTTTTTTAATATTTATTTTGTTTATTTATTCCCTTTTGTTGCCCTTGTTGTTTTATTGTTGTAGTTATTATTGTTGTTGTCATTGTTGGATAGGACAGAGAGAAATGGAGAGAGGAGGGGAAGACAGAGAGGAGGAGAGAAAGATAGACACCTGCAGACCTGCTTCACCGCCTGTGAAGCGACTCCCCTGCAGGTGGGGAGCCGGGGTTCGAATCGGGATTCGAACCGGGATCCTTATGCCGGTCCTTGTGCTTTGCGCCACCTGCGCTTAACCCGCTGCGCTACAGCCCGACTCCCTGTTTTTATAGTTTTCTAAAGCTTTTATAATATAGTGCATTATTTACTCTCATATCAACACTGATGTAGTTGGGGCAGATATTGTCTTCATTTTACAGAGAAGTAAAGTGAGTCTCACAGAGGCTCGGGGACATGTTTAAAAGATCATATATCACTAAGCTAGAGTCCAGCTTGAGTAAAACCCAGGTAACATATAAAAGAACTTGGGGAATAGAGATGCTTGAAAGAGTGTAGAGTCTGAAGGGCACTGGGCATGCGTGAATCCGATAAAGGGGCCAATACTGGGCAAGGGAAGAACTGAACTTTATTATTACTTTTCATTTCTCCTTTCTTTCTACTAGGGTTATCGCTCGGGTTTTGCATCTGAATATTTAACTGCGCTGGCAGACTTTTTTTTTAAAGATAAAGGGTGAGAGACAGAGAGGAAGAGATATATAGGAAAGGAGAGAAACCACAGCTCTGCTTTAGTGCATGTGAAGCGTCTCCTATTCAGGTCCTCCCATGTGGTGTAGGGACTCAAACTTAGATCTTCATGCATGGTCAAGTTTGTGATCTTCTGGGTGAACTGTCTTCTGGCTCCCAGAACTTAAATTTTAGTGTTGAATATGATGTAATTTGTAGCCCTATTGATTTTTAGTGATGCACACTTAAAATAAAAAAAAATTATCTTTATTTATTTATTGGATAGAGACAGCCAGAAATTGAGAGGGTAGGGGGAGATAGACAAGGGGAGAGAAAGAGAGACACCTGTAGCACTGCTTCACCACTTGCAAAGCTTTCCCCCTGAAGATGGGAACCGAGGGCTTGAACCTAGGTCCTGCACATTGTAACATGTGCGCTCAACCAGGTGTGCCACCACCTGGCCCCCACACACTTGAAATTTATATAATGTTATAATGCAATGTTAACTCAATAAAAAAGGAAAATGTATTAAACCATTAAGCTTCAAAGTAGAATGTAAAATCAATAGTTATCATCTGTGATAAGTGGTGTTATGAGTACTAGTTGGGAGAAGGACAAATGTTCCTCAGGCAGGTATGACTTGTCACCTGAATGCCATTTTCACTCCTCAACGTTCCATTTTTTGGCTTGTTTTTCTTCTAAAAAATATTTATATTTACTTATTTAGGATAGAGACAGAGAGAAATTGAGAGGGAGAGGGGAGACGGAGAGAAAAATAGATATCTGTAGCACTGCTTTCCAGCTAGTGAAGCTTCCCCCCCTTGCAGGTGGAGATTGGGGGTTTGAACCTGGGTCCTTGTGCATAGTAATGTGAGTGCTCCACCTGGTGTACTATCACCCAACTCCCTGAAAAATATTCTTAAATATGCAGATTACCCTATAGCTCCTACGGTACTCCTCTGACTCCCACCTGGGATGTCTGTGACTCTGTTCCAGAGATGCGGGCCTTGGCTGAACTCTTGGGCCCCTATGGCATGAAGTTCCTGAGTGAAAACCTGATGTGGCATGTGACCTCCCAGATTGTGGAGCTGAAGGTACTGTGGAAGCAAACCATGGGAAGCAAGCCCAGTCTTGGATACAGAGGGGCAGTAGGGAGGGGCTGGGGGTAGATATTCTGTGGGCCTCTTCTTCCTTTCTTTCTTCCTTTCTTCATTTTTAAAAAAATTTTTATTTATTTTCCCTTTTTGTTGCCCTTATTGTCTTTTTTTATTGTTGCTGTAGTTGCTATTGTTGTTGTTATTGATGTCGTCGTTGTTAGATAGGACAGAGAGAAATGGAGAGAGGAGGGGAAGACAGAGAGGGGAGAGAAAGACAGACACCTGCAGACCTGCTTCACCACCTGTGAAGAGACCCCCCCCTGCAGGTGGGGAGCCAGGGGCTTGAACCGGGATCCTTATACCGGTTCTTGCGCTTTGCGCCACGTGCGCTTGCCCCCTGCGCTACCGCCCAACTCCCTCTTTCTTTATTTTTAAGACAAAATTTGAATTAACTTTATTTCCCCTACAGTCAAGGACTTCTTTGCATTAAATTTTAATGCAACAAAGTAAAATAAAATTCCCCCAATGAGAAGGTATTAGAAATCCAGATTTAGTTACACTTTGTGAAAATGTTCAGCCATTTTGTTGGTCTGTAAATTTTATTTTATTTTATTGAATTAATAATGATTGAGAAGATCGTAGGATAAGAGGGGAACAATTCCACACAATTCCTGCCACTAGAGTTCTGTATCCCATCTTTTCTGGAAGCTTTCTTATTCTTTATCCCTCTGGGAGCATGGACCCAGGATCAGTATGGGGTGCAGAAAGTGGGAGTTCTGGCTGCTGTAATTGCTTCTCTGCTGGACATGGGTGTTGGCAAGTCGGTGCATACTCCCAGCCTGTTTCTTTCTTTCCTTGGTGGGGCAGGGCTCTGGGGAGGTGGGGTTCCAGGACACATTAGTGAGGTTGTCTCCCCAGGGTTGTCAGGTTGGTGTCATGGTAGCACCTGCAACTTGGTAGCTAAAAAGCATTAAGATATAAAGTAGAATAAATTGTTTAATAATCAGAAAACTAAAGGTATGAACATAGCAAATGAGAAAAAGCTAGGAAGTCTATTTTAAGTCTATTCCAAGGGGCCCATGACTTTATTGGTTTTTGTCTGAGACTGACAGCTAATATGCGGTGGGTCAAAGGTGTTGTCTGGGGAGATAGTGTCAGAGTTGGAAATAGGACTAGAAAGCTGGATCAAGGGAGAGAGTAGCTACTAAATATGAGAAAAGCATATAGATACCGTCAACTGTAAACCCCATTGACCTGATCTGGGGCCCATATTCAGCCCAGGAGCCTATGTCACCTCTACATCCCTGTAGGTCTGAGCTCTCATTCCATGATCATAGCTAGGAACATTTTAGGCTTCACTCACTTTAGGGCCTGTCTTTCTCAATTAGCAGAGTATTTTGACCCGGCCACCCTTTGGAAAGTGGGGCAATCCCCACCAATGTTGTTCCACATTGAGGACAAGGCCCTGCTTAATGTCTCTGTGTGCTCACTACAGAAGCTGGTTGTGGAAAACATGGATGCACTTGTTCAGATCAGATCCAACTTCAGCAAGGCGGACTTAATGGCTTCTCTGGTGCCCCAGCTGATAGGTGAGCACCTGTCCTGAAGGAAGAAGGATCTTTGGGAAAAGCACTGTGGTGACAGTACCTGAGGTTTCTTGGGGGGATCTGAAGCAACACTGCTGCTGCTCTTCAGAGTTCTCTTCCCTAAGGCTCTCCTTTCTCTTCAGGGGCTGATAACGTACTAAAGCGCATGACCATCATTGGTGTTATTCTCAGCTTTAGAGCCATGGCCCAGGAGGGACTTCGGGAGGTGAGCTGAGGGAGAGGGGGGATCCACAGAATTTTAGACCCCTCTGTAGGTAGGGTTTGTATGAGAAATATTGGGAAAGGTTGGTGAGCCATGAGCAGGGGAATTTAATTTTTTAAAAATATTTTATTTATTTATGAGAAAGAAAGAACCAGACATCACTCTGGCACATGTGCTGCTGGGGATCAAACTTGGGACCTCATGCTTGAGAGTCCAGAGCTTTATCAATGCACCACCTCCTAGACTCAGGAATTTAATTTTGTAGAGGTCTTGAAAGATGTTTGAGGAAGATGAGCTGGGAAGCCCTGAGGTATAAGGAGAGAAATAGCTTGTAAAACTGGCTAGTTTCTTTTTTTCTTCTTTCTTTCTTTCTTTCTTTCTTTCTTTCTTTCTTTCTTTCTTTCTTTCTTTCTTTCTTTCTTTCTTTCTTCTTGCCACTGGGGCTTGAGAGAGAGAGAAAGAGAGAGGAAGATATCACAGAGCCTAACTTCTTCCAGTGTGGTCAGGCTTGAACTGGGGTTCTGTGGGAGGGCAAAAGTGGTGCTTTCCCAGGTGAGCTTCTTAAGAGCCCACTAGATTTTTGTTTTCCTTTCTCTCTGTTTTAATTTATTTCTTTTAAAAATCTAAGCCAAAACATCATCATCATCATTATTATTTTAGTTGTTTCCACTGATCTTTAAAGACACTGACCATGGTCATTCGAGTAAATTAATTATTAAAAAATAATTTTATTACTGGGGAGACAGAGAGAGAAATTGAATGGGGAGGGGGAGATACAGAGGGAGAGAGACACAGAGACAGAGAGACACCTGCAGCCCTACTTCACCATTCACCAAGCTTTCTCCCTGAAGGTGGGGATCAGAGGCTTGAGTCTGGGTCCTTGCACATTGTAATGTGTGCACTTAACCAGGTGTGCCACTGTCTGGCTCCCCCTTTGAATTAATTTACCTTAACTTTCAGGTTTTCTCTTCCCACTGCCCATTTCTTATGGGTCCCATTGAGTGCCTGAAGGATTTTGTCACTCCAGACACAGACATCAAGGTAAGTAGGAATGCAAGGTGAAATCCGGTTGGGAGACTTCTGTTGTTGAAAAGGGGGTATATTTAGGATCTTGTACAGGAGAAAGGACTCTGAGCACTGACTACTGTGACTACTGTAGGGAAATGAGCCAGGACTTGAACAGGAAAACATGGGGAGATTTTGTGGAGTGTGGGGCACTGATCAGACAGACATTTGTGGAGAGAGAGGGCAGAGAGCTGGGGAGACAAGGGGTGGGGTGGGGTGGGGAGAAGTGGGAGCCTGGAGATGTTGGCAGTGTGGGGAACTTTACTGGAGAGGGATAGAAGGTTCCAGGTTAGATCCCTAGGCCTTTACCTAAGGCATGCAAATTAGATGTGGACTTTGTGCAAACAATTCCCCTCTTTAGATGGGAGCTTAGGTAGTTTACATAAAAAAGATTTGTTCATTCCATTCCCAGCCTACCTGCCTGTCCTCAGAAGTTTCCTTTCTTTAAAATTTTAAAGTTTTTTTTATTATCTTTATTTATTTAGTAGGTAGAGACAGCCCAAAAATCAAGACAAATGGGGAGAGAGGGAGAGAGACAGAGAGAGAGACACCTGCATCCCTGCTTCACCACTTGTGAAACTTTCCCCCTGCAGGTGGGGGCTGGGCTTGAACCCAGGTCTTTGTGCATTGTAACATGTGCTCTCAACCAGGTGCGCCACCACCCAGCCCCTCCTTTCTTTTCTGGACCTTTCTTTATGTTCTGAAACTTTCTGATTCTTCCATGTTTGTGTCACTTGCCTCCAGCAAGTTCTACAGACACCTCAAGTTGAACATTCATTCTCTTGTCCCTCCCACACTTTTGCATCACCTCGCCTTTTGAATCACATGTAACAAACAAGTATGTTATTGTAGGAAATACAGCTGAAGGCTGAGAACAAAGGCCTTTAAATGAATAGAGTTTGATGGAGGGAGGTTAGCGATAAGGTTAGCAGCAAGAATTAAAGTTCTATGTTAAGACACAGTTCCTTACCTTGAGATCGGAAGAGTTGAGAGATTTCCTTCTCTCTGCTTGAAATCAGATGAGGGGCAATGGTCAAGGGGGTTAGGAGAGGACAATATCACACTGACTGTTTCACTGCAGTGGTTGCTTATTTGCACAGTCTTTGATTTTTCGGTTAGCCTGGGCTTCTGGCAGCTACTGATGTTGGGGCCCAGTGCTCTGGCCTGTCAGGAGCTTGTCTAGATGATATCTCCCAGGCAGCTCTGAGTGTGAGGTTTGCTTGCCTGTGAAAATAAGCAGGTTGGGGTAAGCAGGTTGGATAGCCTGTCCATCAGAGATGCTGTTATTGCCTCAAAGGAATGAGGAGATGAGGAAGGGAGAAAAATAAGACCTCTGACTTTCTTTTTCGTTCTTTCTTTCATTCTTTCTTCTTTTTTAAGACCTCTGATTTTCATTCATCCTTTGTTTTCCTGCAGAAAATGACAAGTCATGGACCAGGTCCCTGTCTCCCTGGTCATGCTTGCCAAGAGCAGGATTATCTAGTTAGAAAGAAACTTAAAGGGCAGAGCAGAATATGGCTTTGGCTTGCCTTCTGTGCCCAGTTCCATAGGTAGTGTGTGTATCGTTATGTCTGTGGGATTCTTTGTACAACATACTTTAAAAATATTTATTTATTTTAATTTTATTGGACAGAGAAACTGAGAGGGAAAGGGGCAATAGAAAGGGAGAGAGAAAGAGAGAGGCCTGCAGCCCTGTTTTATTGCTTGTGAAGCATCTTCCCTGCAGGTGGGGACCGGGAGCTTAAACCAAATTCCTTTCACATGGTACTATGTCCGACCAGGAGCACCACCACCTGACTCCTGCACTACATACTTTTACCTGTCTGCTATTAGAACAGTTGTTCTTGTTCTCTCAGAAAATTTTATTTATTTAAAAATATGTATTTTCGGGAGCTGGGCGGTAGTGCAGTGGGTTAAGCACAGGTGGTGCAAAGCACAAAGACAAGTGTAAGGATCCTGGTTCAAGCCCCTGGCTCCCTACCTGCAGGGGAGTCGCTTCACAAGCAGTGAAGCAGGTCCGCAGGTGTCTATCTTTCTCTCCCCCTCTCTGTCCTCCCCTCCTCTCTCCATTTCTCTCTGTCCTATCCAACAATGACGACGACAACAATAGTAACAACAACAATAAAAAGCAAGGACAACAAAAGGGAATAAATAAATAAATATAAAATATGTATTTTCATTAAAGAGAGATAGACAGAGTGAGTGAGCAGGCTCTCATACTACTCAGCTCTGGCTTATAGTGGTACCAGGCATAGAACCTGCAGTTCCTGGGGCCTCAAGCATGGAAATATGGTATACCACCTCTGCACAATCTCCCTAGCCTCTTAGAACACTTTTGTATTTTTTTTAAACTTCAAAAAGTATTTAAGCCCTTGATGTGGGAATGGGACTTTGGAACAATGAAGGATTCAGGCATCAATACTTAGTAATTATATGCCTGCTGTATGCTTAAATTTATTTTTTTTAAATCTTTTTTTATTTGTTATTGGACAGAGAGAAATTGAGAGAGAAGGGGGAAATAGGGAGAGAGACAGAGAGACACCTGTAGCTTTGCTTTACTACTCGTGAAGCTTTCTTCCTTCAGATAGGGACCAGGAGCTTGAACTTGGGTCCTTGTGAACTATAATGTGCACACTTAACCAGGTATGCCACTGCCTGGCCCCTGAGCTTAGCATTATGTAAAAAAACTACAAAAGATAAGGAGAAACTCAAACTTCTTGACTTTGAGATACAGAGAAGGGGAAGGTATAATTTTTATTAGTCTACTAGTGGCTCTGTTAGTAGATGCCTTCCACATGTGTCCTAACTTAATCCTCCAGAGATTTTTGTAGCATCATTTCCCCAGTTTTACAGATGAGAAAGTGGAGGCTCAAAGAGGTTAAGTAACTTTTAGCCAAAGTTGCACATAGAGCAAGTGATGGTAAGACCTTCTCCTCTAAAACCTTTATGCAGTAGTTGAAGAGATAAGTCATAAATCTCACATCCTATTTGAAAAGACAGCAGATAGATCATACCTGGTTCTGTGTGTCAATGCTAAGTCAATGGTACCAATTTAATGAAGGAGAGATGGGCTTAGGCTGAAGCGACAAGGGGGAATGTCACAGATATTTATATGATATTTAAGGTAAACCTCGTGGGGGATCTGTGTCACTTTGATGTAAGTAATGGAGAGGAAAGAATACTCTTTAAAAGTGTAGCACTTGTGGGTCAGATGGTGGTGCAGGTTGAGTGCACACTACAGTGCACAAGGAGCTGGGTTCAAGCCCTCAGTCCTCACCTGCAGGGGGACGCTTCAGGACCAATGAAGCAGTGCTGCAGGTGTCTCTCTCTTTCTCCCACTCTTATTTCCCTCTTCCCTCTCAGTTTCTCTCTGTCTCTATAAAAAATTAATTAATTAAAAATAAAATATTAAAAAAGAACGTAGCATATGATCCAAAGTATGGGAGTAAGAAAGTAAAAGACATAATTTGGAGACAGTGGCTAAATTATCCTGACTTCCTGGGGGCTGTGTACATAGTACGAAGTGCAAGGACCTGCTCAAGGATCCAGGTTCGAGCCCCTGGCTCCCCACCTGCAGGAGGGTCGCTTCACAAGTGATAAAGCAGGTATTCAGGTGTCTCTCATTCTCTCTCCCACTCCATATCCCCCTCCTCTCTCAATATCTCTCTGTCTCATCCAATAAAATGGAAAAAAAATGGCCACCAGGAGCAGTGGATTAAAAAAAAATATCCTGACTTCATTTGGGGAAATAACGTTGAGAAAGTAAGTTTGTACTATGGATTAGCTACATGCTGAACTAAACCATTCATCCAGGTGTTTTCCCTGTAAGTTAGAAAGGGCAGCAGCTAATGAAGGGATATCTAGAGAAGATGATAGTACACCGAAAAGTTTCATCTGTGCTCTAGGTATTCTGACAATCTGTAGCTTCTGCCAAGAACTTCACTTCTGGGAATTTTATCCTGGGAACCTGCTCCAGAATGTTGCTTTCTTCTCTGCCAGGTGACCCTGAGTATCTTTGAGCTGGCATCTGCTGCAGGAGTGGGCTGTGATATTGACCCAGCCCTGGTGGCTGCAATTGCTAATCTGAAAAATGGTAAGATTGCAAAAAGGGTGTAATGGAGGACTGTGGGCGCTATCTTGGGGTGGGAAGTTACCACTGTCAAAGAAGATATAAGCTGGGAACTAAGGAAGGACTCAAAGTTTAGGCCCTGAATTCTAGAAAATACTTAACATAGGTGATTTAGATCCTAACTGGCTGATCTGTCAACCAGCTAAGAAGCAGGAAGTGCAAATGTGTTTGATGCTTAGTATGTGCTCAAAGGAATTTATAGCCTGGCTGGGGAAGTAAGATGAATGCAAATGAAATAATGAGAGAACAGTACACTGCAGTGTATGACTTCATGCTGAGCTGTGCATGGAGTGTCTAAGTTCCCCAGAGTGGTCTTGTAATCACCTTGACTATCCATTCCTCCCCTGTCCCACATTTGCCTCTTACATTTTCCGTTACACGTTTCCTCCAATGCGCATGTTCATACTTAAACACTTCCCAAATAGGATGGAACAAAGGGGCTGGTACTAAACTCTTTCAAAATTGCCCATCTTGCCCTCCCTCTTCTCTCTTGGTCTTGTGGAGACTCTTTTATCTTCTTCTTGCCTTTGTCCCTCCCCCATCAGGCAGTTAACAGTCTTCTTGGACTGTGTGTCTCTTCCCTGCCCCCCCCCCCAGTTTAGTTCTGTCACTAGAGGAGGTCAGGCTCCTCACTATGCAAGGCGGCTCATCTTGTCCCCACCAGCAGTCACAGTGTGCTCCTACTACTTTATAATGAGTTCTCTTAGATACCTTCTCATGTGATCTTCCCAGTCATTCTGTGAAGCAGAACCCCTATAGATGAGAACTCCTGGCTGGGAGGAGATAGCACAATGGTTATGCAAAGGACTTTAATGCCTGAGGCTCTGAAGTCCCAAGTTCAATCCTCCAGGCCACCATAAGCCAGAGCTGGGAAGTGCTGGTGTCTCTTTCTGTATGTCTCTCTATCTCTCCCTCCTTTCTGTCTCTCTCTCCATATATATATATTAAAATAAATATTTTTTAAAAAGAAGAGAACTCCTGTTAGCTGACCTTACTCAGTTTTCCTCCCTGCCCCCTCCTTCCAGACACATCATCCCCCGAGGAAGACTATAAGGTGGCCTGCTTGCTCTTCATCTTCCTTGCTGTTTCCCTCCCACTCCTTGCCAGTGACCCTTCTTCCTTCTATAGCATTGAGAAGGATGGTAAGTAAGGAGTCAGTTTCAAGGACTAGTGCTATTTAGGTTAATATCCGGAGGTGGGGAAATGAGACAGAGACATTTATCTGGAAAATACAACTTTTTTTTTTTACTCACTTGTAATGTTCTGTCTCTAAACAGACTTGAGAATAAATGATTCATAAAATCCATTTTCCTATGAAATTTCATAGCAATATTGTTTGCCTAATACTTAAGTGCCTCCTAGTCTTTTTGGTGTCAAATAGGAGTAGCCTTGCCTTGAAAAATGAGAAAGTATCTGTAGAGGGGTGAACCCAGGGTGACTTTATTATTTTCTTTTGTTTCTCTCTCCCTCTATCATAATAACCCAGGTTACAACAACAATATTCACTGCTTGACCAAAGCCATTATCCAGGTGTCTGCTGCCCTCTTCACACTCTACAACAAGAACATTGAAACTCACCTCAAGGAATTCCTGGTGGTGAGTGGGTCTAGAAGATAAGGCATGGAAGATGGCAAAGTCTAGTTGGCACTGTGTTGGCTTAAATTCAAAGATGCTTATTGTTGCACAGGCCTGAGAGCCCAAATTTCTACCCTATTGATTCAGTAAGTAGTGAGAGGTAGGAGTTTCTTCTAAATTCTCTAGCAGCTGATATTACAGCCTCCACTAGTGTAGTTAGAGAGGGCCCTGAACTAAGAATCAACAAATCAGAGTTTTAGTTGCAGATCTCTTGTTAAGAAGTGATGAGCCTCTGTTGAGCCAAGATTTTTGGGGATCCCAGTTTTCCCGTTAAATAAACAGAATTAACCTGCAGCCATCACTCACTCTCATGGTTTGAGTTAGTGTATTCCAAGCAGCATGTTAAAATATATCTTGGATAAGCCCAGGCCCTTTTAAATTTGTTTTCAGAGATTTTTAAAAATTTATTTATGAGATAGATAGAGGGAATGAAAGTCAGAGCATCCCTCTGGCATAGGCAATACCAGGGATGGAATTCAGGACCTCATGCTGCAGAGTCCAATACTCTACCCATTGTGCCATCTCCCCGGCTGCCAGGTCTCTGTTTGTAATAAGGACTCTAAGAAATATGATGCACAAGAAAGTTGGAGAGACACTGCCCTTTCCAGTCCTAATACTGACAAAAAGTCAAACTCAGTTCAAATTCTCAAACTTTAGTGTATTTCAGAATCACCAGTGGAATCTCTGACTCAGTAGCTTAGAGGCGGGGCTGGAAAAGTACAGCAAGTTCCCAGGTGAGGTTGATACTGCTTACCCTTGGTTCTCATGCCAAGAACCACAGGTCTAGCTTTCTAGGAACTGGCATTTATAACCAGGTAGCTCATTCTGCTGTCCAATTTATTTGGAAAGAAAACCCCTTAAGAAATTTTAGCCCAAGCTTGACTCCCTATAACTATCACCATTGATCTCATTCTTGCCTCTGGAAAACCACCAAATAAGTAATCTCCTCTCATTGTGAAAATTGGCCCTAGAGTTTGCCATTGTAAATCCTCCGTGGAGGAATCCCATCCATATACTTCTGACACATGGCCTGTGACCCACTGTCCGCCTGAGCATTCTTGGCAATAGGGAGTTTATACCTTTGCAAAGTATGGCCCTGACTTAAGGACCAGGGCCTCCTCTGCCTCCTCTAGGGAGGAAACACAGATCATACCATTCGCACAGCACTCATACCACTGTTCTGAGAAATGTGTGTCAGGAACTTGGAAGCTTAGATAAAGGGTCTCTATTGAAAGTACTGGACAGCCAGAAAGACAGAATGAACTTTGAGCCTCTTAGATATAAAGAAAATTCACCCCAGGTCTCTGAGGCGGGCTAAGAAGATGTCCCCACTGCTCCCCTTAGCTAAATGCAGATTATCTGGACCAGAGATACCAGTAATCACATTTCTTCCACCCCCTTTGATCTGCCTGGGGCCTGGAGATGAATGGAAAGGCAAGTTTGGGAATTGGCAGGAGCTGAACAACAAGATGCTTTGCGTGCATCCAAGGCTCAGCTCTGTCTCTAGTCCAGTGGGGAGGCAGCTGTAAACAGCCCGTGAGTGACAGTGTTGTCGGGAGGCTGCCTAGGCAAAGAGATGGATCACCAGGCCTATGGTATTGTTTGCCTTTGTTCCAGCTTCTTTCCTCACCCCTTCCAGCTTCCTGTTGTCTGTGTAGTTTATAGGCAGTGCGAGTATCTCTGAAACCAAGGAGATTTGCTGCCTTTCCACCCTGAGTCTTTAGGAACATCCCAACACTTCTTGACTCTCTTCCTTGATCTTCTCTTAAACTTCCTGTAGCCTGAGGCTGTCCTACTCTGAACTCCATAAGAATCTGCTTCCTTACAAATTCTTCCCTTACAGGTGGCATCCGTCAGCCTCCTGCAGCTGGGCCAGGAGACAGATAAGCTTAAAACCAGAAACCGGGAATCCATTTCTCTGCTCATGCGCTTGGTAGGTATCTGATCTAAGCTGCTCTGGGAAAAGGAGAGGATGGGCTAGGGGGAGATTCCCTTCCTCCCCACTTTGGTCATTACTAGTGCTGTACCACTCCAGGTTAACTTTTTCAGATAGAAGGAAGAGAGAGACACACACAGGGAGAGAGGGAAAGACACCCCAGCACTGATGTTTCCTCTGGTGTGGTGGTGGAGCGGGGGTGGGGGTGGGGGGGCAGGACTGAAACCTGGATCACATGCATGGCAGAGCAGGTACACTATACAGGTGAGTTGTACTTGTTAGGAGTTTTTGGGTCCCTGCCATCATCACCACCCCAAGACATGAACTAATAACCTCAGTGTAAACTACCCTCTGGACCTAGTTCTCACATTCTGGTTAATATTCCAGACTTGTCCTGTAATCCTGGAGTATGGTATTTAAGGCTTTCTCTGTGAATGGCGCCCTCCTGACACCTCATTGATTGGGCCTCTTTCCTTGCAGTCTGACCTCAGCCTGCATTGGACAGGGCAGATGTCCTTATCCGTATCTAGCTGTTTGGTTTTACTTGCCTGCTTCCACTGTATTTTCTTTTTCTATTATTTATTTATTTATTTATTTTACCAGGGCACTGCTCAGCTCAGCTCTGGCTAATGGTGGTGGTATGGGGGTGCGGTGGAGTGTGTGGAGGGAATTGAACCTGGGACTTTGGAGCCTCAGGCAAGAGTGTCTCTTTGCATAAACATTATGCTATCTACCCACTGCCCCCACTGCATTTCTTGACTTTAAGAGTACTGTGTAGTCAGGGAGATAGCTCAACTCACTAGAGCATCAGCTTGCATGCCTGAAGCCCCAGTGGTCACAGATTCAATCCCCATCACCACCATAGTTGAGGTGAGTAGTGCTCTGAACTCTCTCTCTCTCTCTCTCACTGATAAAAGACTAATTTTTTTTTAAAGAGAAACATTAAAAAAAAAAGCAGTGTGGAGGGCACCACAGTAGATAAAGCTTAGGACTTGCAAGATGAGGTCCCCAGGACCATATGTGCCAGAGTAATATTCTGGTTTTCTCTCTTTCATAAGTAAATCTTTAATTATAATAAAAAAGAGTACTGTGTTTTCTCTTCTGATCTTGTTGTTCAACTTCTGCCTGTGAATGAGATCATCCCAAACAAGGTCAGAAGAGAAAACACTAAGCAGAACCTGGACTTGAGTTGGCGTATTGCACCAAAGTAAAGGACTCTGGGGTGGGTGTGTGTGGGGGAGTACAGGTCCTAGAAAAAAGATGACAGAGGACCTAGTGGGGGTCGTATTATTTTATGGAAAACTGAGAAATGTCATGTATGTGCAAACTATTATACTTACTGTAGACTGTAAAACATTAATCCCCCAATAAAGGAAAATGTTAAATATATATATATATATATGTATATATATATATATATATATATATATATATATATATATATTCAAAAAAAGAGCACTGTGAAGAGTTGCTGAATAGCACACAGTATTGCTGGGGGTGGGGGCAGAGAGGACGATGGGGAAGGAAGGGTATTAGTTGCAAAGCTGTGAGGTAGAGGGCTATTTGGACTATTGACCAGGCTCTCTTTTCTCCTGTCTTCCCAAGCTGTGGACTTTTCATTTTCCCGGCAGAAAGTTCTGGAAACTTGAACTCAGCTTAAAAAAAAAAACAAACAAACCACAAAACAACAACAAATAAAAACCAACTTTTCTTATGAGTTTCTTTCTCTCTTTAACACATTGCCTTTTGCTCTCATGTCCAC
This sequence comes from Erinaceus europaeus, assembly GCF_950295315.1. Taxonomy (NCBI): domain Eukaryota; kingdom Metazoa; phylum Chordata; class Mammalia; order Eulipotyphla; family Erinaceidae; genus Erinaceus; species Erinaceus europaeus. The sequence goes on along the minus strand of NC_080168.1, from coordinate 110,356,862 downwards.
TTTCCCACACTAGAAGCGCACCTAGACATGGACAGGAGAGCCCTCCCTGAGCTCTGCACTTAAGAGGCCCTCCCTGGGCAGTGGGGTTGGCTGCTTGCAGCAGGTGCTACTTTGAAGCCCACACAAAAGATTTCTGGGGGCTGCAGAATTCTCTGCTCAGGAGCTCCAGCCCACTTGTAGGGCCCATGTGGAGTCTCCCCAGGTTCATTCTCTGGAGGCTGACTGTGCTGCTGGCAGATGGCTCTTTAGTGTCTGTGAAACGTGTGACTGCAGTGTGCAGCTAGGAAGTCAGCGTGTATAACAAATCTCTCAAACTGGGGCTGGAGAGAGGAGGGGACTCCACAACTGATCCCGTCCCTTCCTTTCCCCCTGTTCTGGTGTAGAACTTTAAGAGGAGCCTAAGAATTCCCAGTTCGTAGGCCTCCATGAAGTTATAAAAGTATGTCGTGAAGGTTGAAAGATAGAACTTAATGGGGGCTGATAGTGCACCCACCCAGTAGAGCACACACATCAAGGACCTGGGTTCAAGCCTCTAGTCCCCACTTGTGGGGGTTGAGGGTGAGTTTCACTAGTAGTGAAGCAATGCTGCAGGTGTCTGCTTTTTCTCTTCCTCTCTGTCTTCTCCTTCCCTTTCAATTTCTCTCTGTCACTATGAAAAAAAAAAGGACGTAATGGTTTATTTAATTTATTGTCATCTAGTATGCGGGCATCTGTTTGTACTCCTGGCCCAGGTCTACAAATTTAGGAGCAGATATCGCAGGACTTCATGAAGGCTTCCCTCTTTAAAATATATAGACATGAATGCTGCTATACCTTACTATCTGTAAGTAGAAAAAGACCTCAACTGGGTGTTTAGAAATTAGGATGGAGAAGGGAGTAGACAGGAGGGCTTGTGTGTGGTGGTGCTGGTAGGGGTGTCACTGAGGGGGTGGGGGTGGTAGTGGGGAAGGCTGAGTGGGCAGATGCCAGCAGTGTGCTAGGTAGAGCACAGTCTTTGGAGCAGCACAACTTTGGTCAGATTAATTGATTTTCCTGAGATTCTAATTCTTCTTCATCCTTAAAAGTGGGCACTAATGCTATGATATAGTAGTTGGATTCATGAGGTAATAAGTGTAAAAATGCCAAGTATATAATAGATGCTCAACAAATGTTAGTGCCATATCTCTCTCTCCCTCTCTCTCTCTCTCCCTCTATTCCTCTTTCCCTCCTTATTTTTTTGTTTCTGTGATTTGGCCATGCCCCTGCATTTTCTTGGCCAGTTTACATCACTCTGTGGATGGAGTCGATCCACTCAGTCCTGCACCCCCCTCCTGCCTTGCCCCTCCCTACTCCCCCAAAGTGTGGGAAGGTTACTGCCCCTGTGGTGTCTCTGTGAGGCCTGCAGTGTGATAGAAACAGAACTTGGAGCTGGAGTACAGAGTCCTCTCATCTTCATCCTATCACGTCTCCCCCGCTTGGAGTATGGATCAAGGTTGTTTGTGGGGAGCAGAAGGTAGGAGTTCTGGATTTCTGTAGCTGCTTCTCCACTGAGCATGGGCATTGACAGGTTGATCCATACCCCCAGCCTGTTTCTTTCCCTAGTGGACCAGAGCTCTGGAGATGCGAGGGTCCAGCACCCAGAGAGAGAGAAGGAAAAGGAGAGGGATGTATGGAGGTAGCTACCATGTTATGAGTGGCTTAGAGGGGAAGAGTGGATTGAATCAGAAAAAGAAGGGGCAACTATGTATAAATGTGGACAGATAGTTGTAGAGAAGATGGTTGGCCCACGTCTACAACTTTAAGGGAACTGTGGTGGATTGCAGCGGGGAAAGTGAAGATTCAGAACTCTGGTGGTGGGAATGGTGTGGATGCAGACCCCTGTTGACATGTAATTCTGTAATATAAAAAGGAAAAAAAAGAAACAGCACTTGGACCAGACAGTTGTTGAAGGGGGAGACTGAGAGACTAGCCTCTGCAAAGTAATTTAAATGCAAATGTTTCCACAGAGAATCTGGAAATGACTGGAGTGTACTGTGGAGCCATGTACTGAGCAAGGAGGCTGGCTACTCAGTGTAGGCCCAAATTCTAACCAGGCACTTTTGCTGCTGGGACTTTATGTCTGGGCTGTCCAGCCTGAGCAGTGCCCACTCCCAGCCTGTTCCTGACTTGGGTTTCACAGGGGAAGAGATGGCTTTCATCGAAGTAAGGAATTCTACTGATAGTTGTTAGAACTATATAGACTAGATCCTCGCAATTAGTCTTGTATTAGACTTTATAGGTGAGGAAACCAGGAAGAGGGAGGGAGGAAGATAACTCTTAAGGTCTCCCCCAAGTATATGAGCAGATACCTTAGGGAAAAGAATCTAAATTTCTCGGTCTTCATTCCAGGGCTGTTTCCATGACATAAGCAGCCTCCCGTTAGAAGTGCTGTTATGTTCTGTGTTTAGCGAAGCAAAGAATTAGAAGTCTTGGGTTAGTGGATCCATCTTGAAGCCGTCACTGATTGCCCTGTACTTAAGGGCGGTATCAGTGGAAGAGAGATCTTATCTCTTCAGACTTAGGGTTTGCAGATCTTGACTAGCAAGATATCCTCTCTGCTACCCAGCCTGAGATAAAGGTACAGTTTTCCTGGTCCCCTTCCTTCAGCCTCCAGCATCTCCTCTAGGGCTGCTGTGTGCATTCTGTGTGCACGTGTTGGAGAAGAGCAGCACCTTACACATTTTACAACTTGAAAGGGATTCAGAGAGGGAGAAACGTGTTAGCATAGGCATGGTAGATTCTCTTTCCTAACTGAAATTTCGGGACTTGAAGCACTAGGCCTATTGGGGAGGGCCTGCCTAGGTGAATTGCCAGAGGATGTGGTACATTTTTCTCCAGAGTGGTTTGCAGTCTACCAGCCTCTGACTGAGGAGAGTAATGAAGGACATGCACCCTGTTCCTGTTTCAGAGATGGGAACCCTCCCCCCACCCCCGCCATGCCCCCAGCCCAATGCGAGGCTGTGCTGCTCTTGGCGGATATGGCCTTTCCGCCCCTCCTACACCCCCTGCCCAGTGTTACCCAAGCATCTTGATCTATCTTTCTCCTTGCTTGTGAGGGCTGCTGGGACTACCATAGTGCATAGGCTTCTAATTAAACTAATTAATCATGCCTGCTCCTTTATGCAGCTTCTTTAACTGTTCCCAAGCTCCACAGAGAGGAGACTAAGGCCCGGCACAAGCGGACCCCGGTGGATTTCAGGCCCCTTGTTCTTGACTTGCTGTGGTGGTTGCTTCCCTGCAAAGCTTTGTCACTAGCACTTTTATCCATCCTTACCTGCATCTGTGATGTCCGCCCACATATGCTTTAGCATCCAGAATAAGAGAGAATGGGAGGATTTTTTTTTTTATTCCCTACCAGGAAAATGATTCGTCTTGACTTTCTGCTTCTGAGTTCTTCATGTAACACTGAAGAGGGGGGACAGGGGCCACTGTAATGGAGCCAAAGGGGGCCATTGCTTTTCTAGAACTAAACAAAGTGAGGAGAGGGAGAGTAAGGGTATGTTATTTGGAGCCCAGTTTACTCGTGAATCTATGAGTTTCCAAAGATGGACCCAGGGAGTCCCATGAAGAACAGGGCATTACAAAAGTAAGCCCCCCTGAACTTCTCTTCTGCCTCTTCTCTTCCAGGTGGTGGAGGAATCATCCTTCCTGACCCTGGACATGCTGGAGTCCTGTTTCCCTTATGTCCTGCTTCGAAATGCCTATCGGGAAGTATCCCGGGCCTTTCACCTGAACCGAGTGCCAGCTAACACCCACTGAAGTGCCTTTGGGATCCACCTAAACCCACGACTCACTGGATGCTGTGGCCATTTTCTCCAGGGGTGGGAATGAGGCAGAGTCACAGAGAGAGGGGCAGGAGGAGCAGAGCTGAGAGACAGTTCAGAGGAAGAGCCCAGAGCTGAGAAATTACAGAGAAGTGGGGGAGGGGTGGGCAGACAGTTCATAGAAAAAGGGGATGGGGCCCCATATGTGACTTTGTATAATGAAAAAGATGAATCACATAAAAATCTGCTTTCTAGCCTCTGGTGAGTAGAGCTTGAGCTTTGACTGGCATGGGTCTCTCCGACCTTCATCACTATTCTAGGTTAATGCTGGCGGGCAGAGATGATCAATCATCATATTAAACCATAATGAGCTTATAATCCTCCCACTGGAGCTGCTATTGTCTCTTGCACATTCATTAGGACTATTATCTCCTCTCTTCCTTTTCCAAATGTGTTCAGCAAACATTCAACCTGCTCCTACTGAAAAGTAGTAGCAAAGACACCCCTCTTCTCCTTTGTGTGTGTGTGGGTTATTTAGGAGTCATGGGGGGGTCTACCTCAGGGACCATAAGGAAGTGTTTCCAGGATTTTTACCCAACCTTGACCCCCCCCCCCCCATCTCTACAAACCAGAGCAGAGCATCTAGGTCAGTTCAAGGCCATATGACCACTTTTTTGAACCAGGGTCATATGGGTTTCCAAACCATTTTGGGGGTACTCTTCCCACCTATCTGGAGGGATTACTTTAACCCAAATCTCCTTGTCATCTTGGGTACAGCAGTTGCTCCAGGCAGAGATTTCTCTTCCAGATCTTTCGTTTCATAGACCTCATTAGGTAATAGGGCCCTGAGAGTAGGTATACTTGAGGGAGTACCAGCTGTTTCAACTTAGCTTTTTTCTGCACTAATTAGAATTGCAAGTGTCACAAGGCCTGGGGCATTCAAGATAGCACTGAACTATCAATAAGTTGGGTTAACTCTATGGCAGAAACCAGAGGCCCTGTTCATTACTTCTATGCACTTACTGAAAAGGAAGACCGGAGCATCAGACCATATATGTCACAGGCCTAGAGTGGTTTGGGTAGGCAGATATCATCAGCTAGTTGATTGATTAGGTTCATGTTCATACTGTTCCAATAAAAGGGAAGCAATTGTTGATTTTCAGCCAATCTGTCCTATCTTCACTAATGTGATTCAATAACTCTTTTAGGATGTTTGGATGTGTGCTTGATCTTTACTTCACAGTACCCAGGATTAGTCAATACTTTAAGGAGCAATGTGTAAGTTCTTCTTAGTAACAATTTCTTGCTCTTTAGGATAGAAACGGCTAAGTGTGTTGCCTAGGTGTAGGGAGAATACTGCATTCTAAGGACTGATTTAAAGTAACCCTGCTCAGGTGGAGGGCAGTGTTGATTGGGAATAAAAGACTAAGAAGTCTCTACATTTCTGTACAACTATGACTCTTATGTGCCTGTGGGTTTGTTTGGTTAGTTTGTGGCACCTGGGGCTTACTCACTCATGTTTGATCCCACCACTCCTGCGCTGATTTTGTTGTTGTTTTTCTCAAGTCAGAGAAAGAAGAGTCATGACAGTACTATTCCAACATTCCCCAGTGTCTAGGTGATCCCATGTAATGCCAGGATTTGAACTTTATGCATGGCAAGGCAGACACCTTACCAGGTGAGCTATCTCTTGACCCTCTGCTGAAATCTCCTTGAAGAGAGAGAGAGATCCCTTTTCCACATGCATGTAGAATTGCTTAAGATAAGCCTCCCGGAGGGCAGTGAGATAAGCTGCAACAGAGGGTAGACATTTTACCTTAACAAACTGTTTTAATACAAAATTTTATTGAGGTAGTGAATTTGCATGGCACTTAAAGGAAATAATATAGAGGACTGTGGATGTGACTCACTGGCAGAGTGCATGCTTCTTGTGTAAGAGATGCTAGGTTTGATTCCTGGAGCTGAAGAAAGAAGGAAAAAAATAGTAAGAAAGAGAGAAAGGAAAGTGGCAACACAGCTCCAGTTTCCTTCATAATATCATCTTGCGAAATTGCAGTATACTATTGTAACAAGGATATAGACATCAATACAATCCACTGTTCTTATTCAGATTGCCCTGTTTTTTCCCCTCTGTGGATATATTTAGTTCTATGTTGCTTTAGCATGCCACCACAGTCAAAATACCCAGTGGCTTTGTCACAAGGATCCCTCCTTTATAGCCACACTCAATTTCTTCCTGCAACCCCCCTTCCCCTTCTATAACCCCCGATACCATGCTCTAACCTGCTTCTTGCACATGACAAAGCAGCACTCTTACTGAGTGAGCTATCTTGCTGGCACATAAACTTTTTCAAAGTGCTTTTGCATCCATGTCTCCTTGTAACAATTCTGCAAGGTAGCCAAGGAAGGCCTTCCTATTTCAGGTCAGTAAATGGATTCAGAGATGTTAGGTGACATAAGGAAGGTCATGTGTGGAGCAGTACATCTAGAACTGAGACCCCAAACCAATACTCAGATTGAAACCATTTTTACCCGACCAGACTGATTCTTCATCTAGGGAGACTGAGATATTAGAATCTAGAGACCATGGAACAAACACATTGGAGAAGGTGAGGATATGATTGCCTTTCCCACCAAAACCAAAAGGTGACTGTCTGGAGCTGAAGGGACAGGTAAGGTCTCAGGGCATCAGCATTTTAGACGGTGGCTTGCTTCCTTGACCAGCAGAGCCTCTGATCTCTCATTGCCCAGGACCCAGTCAGCTATGAACTGCTATCTGCTCTCATATGCCTGGCTTTCTTTAGGCCTAAAAGGAAACAAGAAATGCATATTAGAGAGAAGTTCTGACCCTGACTGTTTTGTCTGGCTGGCAAAGAGTAGATTCTAGCCTCAGCATTTTCATTAGCACAATGTTTTCATTAAAATCTCCATTAACTTGTTTGCAGCAGTGAGATGGAATTATCCTTCCCACAGGCCTGGGGCAGGATGCTTGCAGAGAAGCTCCCTCTCCCTTTGGGCATCAACAACACTGTTCCCACTACAGGAGTGCTCAGTCCAGTGGGCAGGGGAGGGTAACCTTAAAATGCAGTGGGGCCTGGCCTTTGCCACCTTGCCTAGGAGGAAGAGAACAACTGTGGCTTGAACACTGGGACCTAGAGAGCAAAGTCCCTGCAAGGCCAAGGCATCCTTAGTCCTAGCTCCTCATGCCTGTACCAGTTTCCCGCAACAAAGTTTGACTCTGAGAAGTTGGCACATGGCTGAAATGCTCTCACGAGGTCGGGGGAAGAGTGTTCTTCTGATATTCCCCACAGGGCCTCCTGTTTCTCTTAAGTACCTGTCATCAAAGGAGATGAGGATGAATGCCCCCCCATCAACCCCCACACCTCAGAGAGTTGTCAAGTGCTCTCCCTCCCACCTGAATAGGAAGCAGGAGCAGCAGGCCAGGTTTAGGTTGAGGAAGTCAGAAGTTAACTTGAGCTGAGTTTGCAGCTCTGGAGAGAGTGAGGAGCAGCCTTTTCTCCTGTCACTTTGGAAGGAGAGGATTATGAGGCCTCCCCTTTAAATAGCATTCCTGTGGGAGGCAGAACACATCCATCCGTCACCACTGCCAAAGCATCATTTTTGGTCTCGATCAAACTCAAACCTTGTTGGAAGGGATTGTGGAGTTAGGGGAATGAGGAGGCAGGGTCTCCATAGGGCAAAGGGGAAGTTGAGAAGCTGGAAAGGAGAGGGGTGAGGGTGAGCAGAAGGAGCTGGGGGCACAGTAGGAGAGAGGATAGTGAGCCTGTTCTTGAATGGAGCTGACAGTTCCTCTTCTCTCTTTAGAGCTAGGTAAAGCAGGAATGGGACTGAGTCCCAAAGGGAATGAGGTTGAGGTGAAACACTAAGACTGGTGAGGACTAAAGAAAAAGAAAGTGACAGAATAGAAAAGGCACTAGTAAAGACCAAGAGACTTTGTCCTGGCTTTGTCACTGATTCAACATATTTTTTTCCCCTTTGGGGAGGGATTTGTTTTCCCATTATGTTAAATAAAGATTGTTAGACAAGATGGAATTTGTTTTTTTTTTTTTTTTGTCTGCCTCCAGGGCTACTGCTGGGGCTCGGTGCCTGCATTACAAATCCACTGTTCCTGGAGGCTATTTTTTTCTCTTTTTGTTGCCCTTGTTGTTTATCATTGTTGCTATTATTATTGTTGTAATTGCTATTGGATAGGACAGAGAGAAATCGAGAGATATGGGGAAGACAGGGGAGAGAAAGATAGATGAGCCAGTATCCTTATGCCGGTCCTTGCACTTTGCGCCATGTGCGCTTAACCTGCTGCGCTTAACCTGCTGCGCTCCCTATGACCCTAGATGAACTCTAAAGTCTCCTTCATGGATAACTCTTTTCTTTGTTGTCAATATTCCTTTTCTTAAGATGGGTTAGGAGTTGGGGGCCTGGGAGGGCAGGAGTGGGCCTGTCACTGTGCTGCAAGAGGTGTTGAAAAAGCCTTCCGGAAAACGTCATCCCGCTCCTTCCCTCCTAGTTGAAATGCCTTGCCTAATTTGGCAAGCTTCTTACCTTTAATCCTGATTTACTAATCAGAGTTATTTAGATCTAATCTTAATTTGCAATTCTCTTGTAGTTTCCAGCCCCTTCTTTCTCAGTTGATAAGGAAGATTATTGTTCTCAAGTTTTGAGAACTGGCTTGTGTGGGAGTCTGATTTGGGGCTCAGGTGCAGTTCTATCTTGGCTGGGATGGTTCTTTTGGCAAGGAGGGGAAAGGTGGATGTACATTGAAGTTAGATAGATCGGGAGGGGGAATTCCAAGATTCTTTCTGCCTTTCATCTCTGACTCTACCTTGTCTTCCTGCCTCTGTGCTTCCTGAGAGCTGGATTTGCTGGGTGTTTCTCTTCTTCCAGATTGAAGGCCTCACTTAGTCTAACTACCCCAAAGACAATTCTTGGGGGCCAGGTGGTGGCATACCTGATTAAGTACACACATTACTTAACCACTGTGCCAGGACCCTGGTTCAAGCCCCTGGTTACCACCTGCAGGGGGGAAGCTTCATGAATGGTGAAGGAAGGCAGCATGTTTCTGTATCTTTACCTCTCTATCTCCCCCTCCTCAATTTCTCTATTATTGCTATCAAATAAATAAAATATATAAAAATGAAAAAACAAAAGCATTTAAAAGGTAGTTCTTTAATGCTGGGAGTCTTCATGCTGTCACTTCACTACTCCTTGCTTGGAAAGAGGGGTAACTTCACCTATATTTAGAAAGGAGTAGTACCCTTCTCCTGACCACTCTCCTCTCACTCTCCAGAATTCTTGAAACTAAAACTCACATTCTGGGGTCCTGGGTTAAGTGGCCTGTTTTGGATCCAGCAGTTAGTGGCTACATCTCCACTGCCTGCTTACAGAAGATTTACCCCATCTGAGACCAAGCAGGTGGGTGGCCATTAAGGAGAGGAGCCATCCTGTGGAAGAGAGAGGTTCCTGCAAGAGCCCCAGGTAGGACTCAGTTGGATGGAAGGGGTTTTGCCCTGTTACAAGGACTTGAATTCAACCCCCCAGCATATTTATTCTGCTGATGTTTTCAGCACCTAGACTGTTTTGTGCTGGGCTCTTAGCCATTAGTTTTCTTTGAGCAAAGACAGAGCAGGCAGAAGAGGAAATAAACTGCAACAGCTACAGAAGAGGGGTCGAGATGATATCTCAGGGACGTTTTCCTGGCTCGGATGGAATTATTATATAGTCAAAGAAAACGTTGCACTGCCTGCTGTCTGGAAACCTGCAGCTTGGGAGAAACTCCCATTCGCACTGGAGAGAGGAATTGGAACAGCACAGGCAGACCCCGAACTTTATCGTTTATAGGGTGTGTGTGTGGTGGTGGGGTGTGTGTGTGTTGGGGGGGAGTGCACAAGTATGAGAGCCCTGTTGACTGGCTACGGAAGAAGGGCAAACGCTAGAAGAAGAAGAGCCCTGTCTGGGGTAGGTCTCTGAGGCAGAGCGATGGGGACTCAGCCCCTTCCTCCTGACACACAGGACACACGGTCCCACACGGGCATCCACCCAGACTGAGAACGCACACGCCGAGGGCACCCGCGCAGCCACCCCCGCCCCCCGCACCGCACCTTGTAAACACGCACCCACAACCTTTGTTCGGGGCACGCGCAGCGGCTTGCACGGAGCCTGGGTGCCTGCGCTCGCCCTGGGGCGCTGTTGGCGGTGGGTGCCCCCCTGCTTCCAGTCTTTCCTTCGGGATGGGGAGGAGTGGCTGCTAGGAGTGAGAGACGGGCGGGCAGGCCGAGGAGAAGGGAGGGGGAGCAGAGGGAGGGAACCCGGGCGCGGGAGGAGGAGAGAGCGAGGAGGCGGCTCTGGCAGCGCGCGGCGGCGGCGGCGCGGAGAGCTTGGACCCGGCGCCCCGAGCTCCACCGGGCAGCGCAGAGCCGCATCCGCAGCAACTGCAGCTCCGCCAGCGCGGGCCGAGCCTCGGGATCCCGGCCTGGCTGGAGCACGTCAGCCGCAGGTGGGTAGGGGCCGGGCTGGGGGCCGCGGGTCTCCGGGCTGGGGGCCGAGGCTGAGTCGTGGTGCCCTCTTATCTCTCCGTTCTCCGTACAGAAACTGAGCATGGAGCTAGCCCCCCGCAGCCCTCCCGAGATGCTGGAGTCAGATTGCCCGTCGCCCCTGGAGCTGAAGTCAGCCCCCAGCAAGAAGATGTGGATTAAGCTTCGGTCACTGTGAGTCCTGGACCCTGGAGTGGGGGTGGGGGAAGGGATTTTAGAGAACCTGGAAGAAAAAAAAGAGGGGAGGGTGGGTAGGTGGAACGGGTTGGTGGATTCTATCAGGCACACATGCTGGCAGGTGAGAGGGGATAAACTGTCCTGTCCTGACATGCGTGGCAAGGCCGCATGTGCATGGCATGTGCGGAGCTAGCCTGCTGGTTGGAGCTGGTTTAGGAGTTGCTAAGCTGCCGACGTGCCCGTGGACAGCCCCCTCAACCCCCCAGTGATACACGCAGCGCACAGAGGCGGCACAGTATGTGCAGCGAGGTAGGGCTGCAGACCGGCAGCCTTCAGGAGGTGCCAGGCTGACTCACAGGGACACATGTGCAGGGTTGTGCAGATGCAAGACACATCACAAGTGTGTGCTGGAGTGTCGGCGGGCCAGCGAGTGTGTCCAGGCTGAGTGCACACAGCAGCAGATGCAGCGCATAGGACTCCCTGCACCAACCTGTGGGCCCTATGAACCTCAGTGGGGATGGGCTGGGGTTCTGCCTCCTGTATCCTGGGGAGGGGCAGCGTCCCATAGGCTGCTTATCTCTCTCTGAGTCTGGAAACCCATATTACTAATGATGAGAGACCCACCTGGGCTCTAGGAAGGCTCCCCACCCCCCCGAATCTGAGGGTGGTAGTGAAGAAAGAATGACAGGAACAAGGTAACTGTCAAAGCCTTTTTCACTATATTGTCACCCAAGGATCTCTAAGAACCTTTGGGCATCTCTTCTGATTGTTGCAGGATGGGGAGGAATATGGAGAGGAATAAAGGGAAAGGTCTTCCATATTCTGGGTCTGGGGCTGGGGTGAGGAGAAAGGAACCTTTTCTTTTGCTCTTCGTGGAAGGAGAAGATTGGGCCAAAGATAAGTCATAAACCATGTTTAGCCGGCAAGCACCTGTCCTCAGGTAATCTACCACAGTCAGGTTATTCTTAGAGAACAAAGGAATTTCCTTGCCTCCCAGGAAAGAGGCTGTAGATGTTTAGGGAAGAAATAGGGGGAACTAGTCCCTAAACCCAGTTGCTGCCCAATATCCTTAGTGGCAAGCTCCAGATTTTTCCATTTTGGGGTTCTAGCAGAGGGAGAGACACTTAGGTTTGTGTTTTTAAAATAATTCCCCTGTGGTGATGAGACTGTTATATTAGGCAGGTGGTCTGGTAGATACACGAGCGCCTTAGAAAGGCCTTAGGGAGGATGGAGGCATGGCAGGCAGCAAGGATTAGAATTCAAATGTTCTCAGTCCCTCTCTTTGGCTGCCTCCAGCCAGTGTAATTTACTGAACTCCATGAAGCACAACCTTGGAATGGGTTCTGGGGATGAAGAAATAGAAAAGTAGATTGAACTGATTTGGGGGGAGAAGGGGCAGTAGACCTCTAGGTCCTTGATAGAAAATGATGGTCTGTTAGTGGTAACTGTGCTGGGAAGAGAGGCAGGTAAGGAAGTGGCTGAAAGGCAAAGAAGGAAGCCTAAGGGTCTACAAAAGAGGGAACTCTAGGTGTCCAAGGATGGCTTCCTCAGAAAACCAGTGGCTCATCATATTCTCCTTTGACCTCCATCTCAGGTAACCGGCCCTGCACATAAGCAGATGTGACCAGTTTCACTCTCTCATAGACCTTCCTAACCAAAAATCTTGCTTGGCAATAAATTGCAATTTTTTTCTTTAGTGTGAGAAGTGGACCCACATAAAGACACCTTGGAGCCTCAGAAAAGGAGAGAGGCAGTTGCCCCTCTAGAGTGTGTCTGCTGAGATGTCTTCACAGGAGATCATGGTGGACAAGGATCATTAATCTTGCTGATTAGATTATTTTGATCTTCACTCACTATTTGGTCCTTGACTGTGCTAGCTCTGTGTATGTGTAATAACTTATTGAGAAATGTACCATCTCCTCATTATTAGTCATGGGGAATAGATTCCTACTTTCTTTCTTTCTTTCTTTCTTTCTTTCTCTCTCTCTTTCTTTCTTTCTTTTGTTCCCTCAAAACAAAGACAGAGATTGAAATCAAAGTAGATTCCAAGTTGATGGCTTGCTAGATTTGGTCCTCCTTGAATATTGGGGAGGTTTTACATATCAGATGAAGGTAATTAAAGGACTTAGAACTTTTGCTTAATAGGAGAGATATATTTTCTATCTCTAAGCAGTCTAGTGGTTCCTAAAGAAGCAAGCAAAGAAATATTTTAAATGGAGCAGAGGCATCTTACCTCAGGCGCAATGAGTGGCCAAGTGTCCCAAAATGAGTGTGAGTAGAATGAGGTTATTTAGTCTGGAAATAGAGAGGTAGACATAATTATCTTTGGACTGAGTACCAAGTAGATATATATGTATCTTGATTCCTTTACTCAACATCTCTTGACTTCTACTTTTTTAATTTTTTCTTTTAATTTTTAAATAATTCTCTATTTATTAACTTATTTATTTGATAGAGACAGAGAAATCAAGAGGAGAGGGGCAGATAGAAAGGGAGGAAGAGAGACATCTGCAGCACTGCTTCAACATTCATAAAGCTTCCTCACTGCAGGTGAAGACTAAGGGTTTGAACGCAGGTCCTTGAACATTGTAACACGTGCGCTTGCTTAACTGTATGCACCACTTTCCCTTCTTCTTCTCCTTCTTCTTCTTCTCCTTCTTCTCCTTCTTCTCCTTCTTCTTCTTCTCCTTCTCCTTCTCCTTCTCCTTCTCCTTCTTCTTCTTCTTCTTCTTCTTCTTTTTCTTCTTTTAGGGTATTTGGGATGGGCAGGGGGGAAGGTAAAGAAAGAAAGAAAGCACAACACCAGTGTTTCCTTCAATGCATTTGGGGTCAGGCTCAAATCGGGTTGCACACATGGCAGCAGTGAGTGAACTAGTTTGCCAGTCACACCTTTAATTTCTAATCTAAAACATCTAGACTCTTCAGGGACCCCAGGTCTTGTGTTTTGCCTCTTATTAAAAAGTTATACTAATATGTTTGTCCAGGGCAATTTTGTCTGGGGAAGGGCATCCAGGAACTCTTGTGTTTCCCATACTAGGTCTCTGCCAAGGATAAATCCAGACTCTGGAGCATAGGAACTGGATAGTCTCTGACTGTTGGGTTTCCTCTACCTAGCAGGACAGTTTTTCTCAGTAAGCAGACCCTGAGGATGAGACAGGAGAGAGGCTGGAAGAGGTGATCTGGAGATGATGGGTTGACCAGGGTGATTTTTAGCACCTATAACCCTGTGATGAAGGATCTGACTGACTTGTCCACCTTTCTCTGAGATGAGAAGCTTTTGGGGGAGTGTTGGGGGACATATGAGTAGGGATCAAAGGAGTGTTTATTTTTGTTGTTTTGTTTTAATGAAGAAAAAAGATCAGGGAGATAATTTAGTGCTTTAGATGCCAGAAGACCTAGGCCCCCTGCATCACTGTATATCAGAGCTGAGAAGTTTTCTGGTCTCTCTCAGGAAAATAAATCAATCTGGAAAAAAAAAAAAAAGAAGAAAGAAAGAAAGAAGAAGAAGAACCTAGGAGTGGCCTAGACATACAGCTGCTTTGCCATATGCGTGACCCCAGTTCTAGCTTGGCCCCCACTGAGTTGGAGGAAGCGTTGGGGCTATGGCTGCTTTCACTCTTTCTCTTTGTGTTTCTGTCTCTGTCTGAAAAAGTCATCCCAGAGCAGTGAAGTTCCAGTGATGACAAGTACGAACAAATCAATAAACTAGGAGCAGAGATTGGCTTGCCATCCTCAGCTCACTCATTCACTCATTTATTCATTGATTGATTCATTCAGTAATTGTTGAGTGCCTCCTGGGGGCCAGGAAGGGTGTTGCTGGTGATGTAGTGGTAGACAAAATAGACAGAATAGTCCCTGTTCCTACAGAAGTTGCAATCTGGTCCAGCTCTGTTAAGTGGAGTGGAAAGTGGAAAAGGTATCCTGTTTTGTGTTTTGTTAAACCCAACCAGTGATAACAATCCTACCCTTCTGGATTTTATACCTAATCTTTTGCTTTGAGGAGTTACACAGACACAGGAACAGCATAGATAGTGGACTTCCCCCCCCCACCCCCGTCCCCAGCATTATTCTTTCCTCCTAGCTCCGGGTTTTCTTGGAATCTTACAGATAGAACTCCCTCTTCCTTTGGGATATTATAGACATAATTCCTTTCTCTTCTACACTCTCCATATATTACACAGACTCTGAAGGCTTACTGTCCTAAGCCGTGGTTCAAGGTCATCACAGCTGAGCTGGAGCAAGGACCCAGCTGGGTATTATTTCTAGAAGCCTGTTTTGTTGTTTTTCAGAATATACTGTGCTACCTGGAACATAATAGGCACTCAATAAAAGCTGCTAAACGAAGGATTAATGAATCTATGTACATATGTTATGGAATCCAGTTCTGCCTCTGATTCTGTGGTGCGTGTGTTCCAGCATTCGTTGTGGGTGGGGGGAGTCTAGTGGGGAAGTAGGAAATAGAGATGGAAGGAAAGATGGTATTGCTTTTTTAGAGGGTGGCGTTTAAAAGATATGGGGCTTGAGAGTCTCAGGACAAATCCTAGAACTGAAGGAGTTACAAAAATCATACAGAAATGTTATTCAGGTATGTGAATGAGATCTATCAGGATGTAATTGTGAATGGCTGACATTATATGTTTATGTGTGTGTATCTCTAAAGGTTAATGTGATGCCAAAGACTGTTTGTGGAGTCAAAGCACCATGAGGCTGTCTCTGCTTTCATGTTTATAAACAGCATGGATGAGAATAAATACTTACCTGCATACCTGAAATTGTCCTAAGTATGCATGAGATGATGTATGCAAATGTGTATGCATGTATGTGTAGTTAACTGAATATTATGCATGTGTGATCTTGTGTATGTGTTTGTGGAATTCTCACTTTTTTTGACCATTCTGTGGAGAGCACATTGACAGAATGTGGAAGCTAAGAGAGTGGACTGGGTGCCTCACTGGTTTGTCCCACCTTTTGTCCTTATTTTGTTTATTCTCTGTTGAATGATCTTCTGTGGTCCTCACCAGTTCTGAATACCATGCTGCCACCTCCTTTCTGTGTATATGGCTGTGGTGCTCCTGTAAAGATCACAGGGGAAACCAGGCCTCCCTGGACCTCTGGAGAGAAAGGAGCATCACTTCATCTTGACGGGGGGTGGGGGTGGGAGGTGATTTTTTTTTAGTGATTTCCCACCTGCTCTTCTCCCTTTATTCTAACCTTGGCAAAGGGAATCTCTCTTCCCTGGGCCTTCTAATCTGTTTCCCATCATGTCTTCTAGCTCTCTATTTCCTCCACCAGCTTTGCGGGGAATGAGGCATCTCTGGGTGACAAATGGTGGAAAATGTCTGCAGCAAGGTAAAGGGAAGGTGCAGAGATAAAGGAAATCAAGTCAGGCCAGAGGAAGAACTATACAAACCTGTGATCAGAATAGGTGACTGGAGGGAGGCAGGGGGTGGTAGTGGGAGAGCAGAGAGAATACTGGGAGGCTTGAGTGTGAGTTCTGGTTCTCATTTTTCCAAGTACAAGCTGTATGATCTTCAAGTTAATCTCTCTGAATCTCAGTTCTCCTTTGATAGCACTCATATGATAACGATTTTCATTTTTTTTTGTATTTTATGTATTTGTTTTGGATAGAGACAGAGAGAGATTGAGAGGGAAGGGGGAGATAGAGAGGGAGAGAGCACTATCTGTTGCCCTGCTTCACCACTCATGAAGCTGCCTCCCTGCAAGTGGGGGCTGGGGGCTTGAACCTGAATCCTTATACACTGTAATGTGTGTGCTTAACCAGATGCATCGCCACCTGGCGCTTCATTTCATTTTATTTTTAAAGGTTAATTTATTTCATAAGACACAGAGAAGAGAGAGACTGAAGAGATCAGAATGCTGCTGCAGCACATGCAGTGTCAGGAATTGAACCTAGGAGCCCACACATTCAAGTTCAATGTTCTCTCAGTTACCTCCCTGTCTACTCAAATTGGGTTTTATTTATTTGCCACCAGAGTTATTGTTGGGGTTTGGTGCCAGTGCTATGAATCCACTGCTCACACTGGCCATTTCCCCCCTTATTTTCTTTCTATTTTATTTGACAGGGCAGAGAGAAATTGAGAGGTGTGGGGAGATAGAGAGGGAGAAAGATAGACACCTGCAGACCTGCCTCACTGCTCCTGAAACGTCCCTCCTGCAGATGGAAAGCTGGGACTCAGTTCTCAGGTCCTTGCACATAGTGATATGTGTGCTTAGCTAGGGGCACCACTGCCTGGCCTCTATGCTACTGAAGTTGTTTTTAATTTGTAGTCCATTCAGCAGGGGGGAGAGAGCTCGCTGTGCAAAGAGATGGAGGTAGGTGACCATTGGTTTGGACGGAGAGAAAAATAAAGACTCGGGAGTCGGGCTGTAGCGCAGCGGGTTAAGCGCAGGTGGCGCAAAGCACAAGGACCGGCATAAGGATCCCGGTTCGAACCCCGGCTCCCCACCTGCAGGGGAGTCGCTTCACAGGCGGTGAAGCAGGTCTGCTTTCTCTCCTCCTCTCTGTCTTCCCCTCCTCTCTCCATTTCTCTCTGTCCTATCCAACAACGACAACAACAATAATAACTACAACAATAAAACAACAAGGGCAACAAAAGGGAATAAATAAATAAAATAAATATTTAAAAAAAAATTAAAAAAAATAAAGACTCAACAGGCAGGACTGTGGAAGAGTCTTGATGGTGATATGCTACTGAAGTTGTTTTTAATTTGTAGTCCATTCAGCAGGGGGGAGAGAGCTCGCTGTGCAAAGAGATGGAGGTAGGTGACCATTGGTTTGGACGGAGAGAAAAATAAAGACTCAACAGGCAGGACTGTGGAAGAGTCTTGATGGTGAATGAGTGTCTGGAATGGGTAATGCAGGTGTTTGAGTTAGAGTAGAAGCTGGGTGGAGCTGGAGGAAGACTTTCCTACAAAGGATGTGGGCCACTGAGGTCAAAAAAAAGGAGAGAAACATATACCCTGTATCACTCCTTTTCCTAGTGGTCAAGCTAGAGGTGGATGGACCAACTGCAGTTCTAAGACATGGGTGTCTGTATATGTGTGGCGGGGGTAGGGTGGGGATCCAGGGATTACCATGGGTGAGTTCTAAAAGCAGCAGAGGAATTTACCTCTCTCACACTTACCCTCAGTCCCTAGGCCTAGGAGAATATGACCATGTATGTTATAGTCCATGGCTACACCTCTGGAAGTCCCCTTTCCATTTTAGATAATCCCTAATGTACATTGGAACCCAGACATCACTCTGCCTGCCCAAGTGCCCCAGGAAGTCAGTTGGAAAAAGACTGAGAAGGGAGTCCATATTTTAGGTTGCATCTATCATTCTGGCCATCAGGAGGGTAAAGTTGGCTGGGGTTAGGAAGACTCAGAAGGAGAATCTTTCCACCAATGTCTTGTCAAGAGAGTTTCTAAAGTCAATGCAGTGGGTGGTTGCCCTCCACCTTTGGCCATTCCCAGCAGGTGGGGGTTGGGCTGATATGGGGGTGGAGAAGCAGGGACTAGTTCTCCCCTTTCTCTGTGTTTTTTTTAAAGAATTTATTTATTTATTTATTTATGAGAAAGATATGAGAGAAAGAACCAGCCATCACTCTGGTACATGTGCTGCCAGGGATCGAACTTGGGACCTCATGGTTAAGAATCCAATGCTTTATCTACTGTGCCACCTCTCGGACCACCCTTTCTCTGTTTAAGCAGGATCTTTAAAGGAGTCATTGACAAATTGTTTCCAGCTTTTCTGTTTCTTCTTTCTTCCTCTGTGATTCATGACTCTGTCCTTTCATATCCCTCTCCACTATTTACTCTTCTCCCTAGCCTCACTCCCCCTGCCTCCCCAATCCCTTTGACTTGCCCTTGCATCCTTGCTGCCAGCTCCCCTACTCCTCCTTGCCTTGGCTAGGAGCCAGGAAATCCTCATGGTTCCCCTTGCCCAGGTGTTGTTGTAATGCTGTGGGCAAGGTTGCTGCAGGCACCTTTTAGGGCTACCTTCAAAGTCCAGCCTCAACTCCTGCATTTCTGTAAGCCTTCCTTTTGCTTTCCCGGTGACCTCATCCTACCAGCTCCTAGGGGAGGAAGCTGAATAATTGCTTCTGATCTCAGGGGGCTGCTTTTCTCAGGTACGGAAGTTGAGTAGCTATTTTCCAACTCTTCTCAGGACAACAGCAGAGACAGGGTCAAGGCCAGGGTGGCAGGTGGGATGCAGGTGAGACAACTGTGAGAATGGGAGTTGTCAGATAATAAACTGTCCTCTCAGGGAGGAAGTTTTAATAGTAAAAACAGAACTGGGAGAAAAATCCTGGGGACACTGGGGAGGGGGATCTAGATGGGAATTGAGGGCGAAGATGGGCTACTGAGAAGGAAAGACAGCTTAGTTGTGATCCACTCAGTGCAGAGAGGTTTCAATGTAGCTGGTGCTCTTGGACCTCTCTTCTGTCCCTAATATCCCTCAGTTATGCAGCTGTTCCTTTTCCCTCAACTGCATGCGTGGAGCTTAGCCCAGTCGGGGAAGGAAACATCAGGTTAGAATCCTGTGTTAGCATCCCAGACCTGGCAGAAGTCCACCAGTGGTGCAGAAGCAGACTTAGTGTAGAAAAGCAGCAAGATGTACCCAGGGAGAGGTCTGGGGCTCAGAGGAGAGGTGTAAAGGGGGGCTCCAGTGGTGCTGTTGGATCCAGTGTGGCCCCCAGGTCAGTTGATTCTACAGCTGCAATAAGAAGTCAGATTTGCAAATAATTATGGCGCCTGCAGTGGGATGATTAGGCTGCCAGCTGGTGTTGGCACCATTTCAGTGAGAAGGTTGGCTTCCAGGGGGCTTAGTGATCCTCTGGTAGGCAGGACCTGAGGGCTAGGGATGCCTCTCTTTTGCACTTCTTAGCTTCTCTGCTCCCTGTTTATCCTCTCCGGCATATCTAACTTGGCACAATCACCCTGTTTCTCTTCTCTATGCCCACCTTATTTGGAAACTTCCTGGGGCCCAGGTGAGTGAAAACACATACACACACACACACATACATACACACACACACACACACACACACACCCTAAACAGTGTTTCCAAGCTCTCTAATCCCTATTTGTTTACCAAACTTTCAAAATTCCAATCCAGAAGAAAGGAAGGAAAGACAATTGCACTAGACTCACCCTATTGACCTCTTTGTCCAGCCTGCTTGCTTTCTTCTTTTCTTCAAAATGCCCAGAAAGAAAATGCTGTTGTTTTGATTGCAGTAAAATAAATGGGAGAAAGGTGTTTCTGGAAAGTTCATGGAGGTTAGATGACATTTTTATGATAAAGAAGAAAGTCATTCTCCTGCCTTCAGCATTTAGGTTAGGGCTGAGTTGGGAGGGAAGCCAGAAAGAATGGACTTGGACTGGGGAATTGAGAGCTGGTCATTTACTTCTCTAGTGTTTCAACTTGGACAGTGACTCTCAGAACCACAGAGTGTTGCAGAAGAGGACACTAGTACCCAGAGATTGTAGGCTTTATGTGCCTGGGGGTGGAGGGGAGGGAATGGGGAGAGTTTGGACCAGACCCAAACTCCATTGACTCACAGTCTAATGATGCTCCTCTCACACCTGCAGTCACTCATTTGCCAAGCCTCCAAGTCACTCTCCCATCTCAGGCCTCTTTCAACATCTTTTAGACCCCTTGGAAGCAGGACATCTACTGTGAACATCTGTTGGGAGGTGGTTTGGAGAGCTTGTGGGGTGGCCTGTGTGGAGGTGGCTAACAAGCAGAATTCAGTCGTGCAGGGAGGGAGGAGAGGGAGGACTAGTGAGCCAGAGTCAGAGAAAGGAGTGCTTTTTTTTTTTTTTTCATGGACTAACTCATGGCAGTCTTCTCTCTGATTAGACTTCTTTCGACTCTGCCTATTCTTTCCAATTCCTCCTTCTCTCAAGGGTTGAAGCCTGAGGGGGAGAGAGAGGTGACTCCTTTGGGTGATGAGCTGAGATCTGGGGTATATGTGCTCTTGTTAGTTTGGGATAATGATCAAACTGCTTAGGAAACTCTCTTCTCTGATCTGGTGTTGCTGGGAACACCTGTCAGAAGGGGCTTCTCTGTGAGGGTGGGGGGTGACTGACTTCTGATACAGGTACCCCAAGGAGCTGACTCCTCCCTCTCTCCTTCAAATCAGTTTCCCAGATCTTCAGATCTTTCAAACCTCCTTTCCTTTCCTTCCTGCTTCTCTTATCCCTCCTGAACTTTGACCCCATTCCCTTCCATGCTCCCATTTGATTTTCACTCCTTCCTTGCCTGTCCTCCACTTTCCTCAGGCCCTGCCCCTTGCTCTCCTCTCCCCCAGCTCCTCTGTCCAGTGCCCAGAGATCTCAGTACTGCTGCCATGTCAACCTGAGCCCTGTTGCTTCCCAGGATGGATCCCCAGTTCTTCAGGGAGGGACTATTTTTATCTCTGCAAGCCACCCCCGCTGCTATGCCTAGACAGCTGCCAGAACTGGGGCTGTTTGTATAGCGATCAGAAGCCAGGGGTTTGAGGGGAGCAGCAGTGCTGGTAAGGCAGCAACTGGGTGGTTCGAGAGGTCCAAACTCTGCATAATCA
This sequence comes from Erinaceus europaeus, assembly GCF_950295315.1. Taxonomy (NCBI): domain Eukaryota; kingdom Metazoa; phylum Chordata; class Mammalia; order Eulipotyphla; family Erinaceidae; genus Erinaceus; species Erinaceus europaeus. The sequence goes on along the minus strand of NC_080168.1, from coordinate 110,335,784 downwards.
ACAGCTTCTTCTCCCACTGTCTGCCTGTGGAACAAGGGACTAAAGGCAAGCCCCATACACCTGGAGTTATGGCGGTGTTGGGGCAGCTAGGACACTTCAGGGAGCTGGGTACAAGGGTGGGCATAGGGACTTTGTTCATGGAGGACTTCCAGTGAGCACTTGTGGAGCTAACTTAAAGGGACTGTTTATATCCCATCACTTTATAGTTCCCAAGGTACCATTATTATGATCCCCTTCACTCTTGTGAGAATTCCATGAAGTGTGCATTATTTACCCATTTCACAAATAAGGAAACTGGTGCTTAGTGTGACTTGCCTGTGATTTTGGGGTCTTGAGACCTGTCAGTTAATTCCCCTCCCCTCTATTCCCCACTACCCTTCCTCTTTCTCTGACAGAGGCAAAGTGTGTGCTCCCTTGCTCATTTGTAACTCCTATTCCTCAGTGCAGGTAGGGATAGCCAGAGATAGGCCAGGGAGGGAGTCATTTTGATTGAGTTCCTTTCTGTTTTTTTAAATAAATCTAAAGGCTACATTTTCCTTTACTGGAGTCTTTAAATTTTTTTAAAATTATATTTATTTATTGGATAGAGACAACCAGAAATTGAGAGGAAGGGGGAGATAGAGACACCTGCAGCTCTGCTTCATCACTCATGAAGCTTTCCCCCCTGCAGGTGGGGACTGAGGGCTTGAACCCAGGTCCTTGTGCACTGTAACACTTGCACTCAACCAGGTGTGCCACCACCCAGCCCCTACTGGGGTCTTTATTGACTTTCTGCTGGCTTCATCATATCTGTACTCTACCTTCCACCCAGGGGAAGTCCCCTTAGTTCCGAGGTAGAGGGTGGGGCATGTGTATACATGTGGGGGAATGAATATACATGAGCCCCCACCCCACCCAAAGAAATGATGGTAACCAACTAATATTTATTTTCATTAGGGATGGTTAATAATAACAATGGGCTAGGGTGTGAAGTGAGAAACAGTGGTGGTGGTAACCAAATTTGATTCACTACGACTACTATCCTTTGCCCTTCTTCCGTAGCCAGTCAACAGTGTCAGGGTGAGCCTGATGTAAAGTTTCGAGACCTCCTTTGATTCACTGAGGCAAGAAAGCAGAGGGATGGTCTAGATAGTCTCTCTCAAACTCTTGTAGCCTAAGAAAGCTCTCCCTTTTTGTAGGCAGATTGAAGTTAGTACTGCTTGGCTAGGGTGAGGGAGGGATGTTTGTTGCTGTTGCAGGCTGTGCACACAACACCTGCTTCAGGCAGGCTCCACCTGTCCCCAGCCCCAACCCCATCTATACCCCACCAAGCAAACATGCCCACAGAACAGGCCAGATCGCTTCCTCTTCATCTCCTGGGTGGCAGTTCTGGGTCTGTGACTTCTGGGCCTTGTTACTTTTTCTCTAAAAACTCTCTCTCTCTCTCTCCCTCCCTCTTTCCCTCTCTCTCCCTCTTTCTCCCTCTCTTTCCCCCTCTCTCTCTATATGTGTGTGTTGGGGAGCCCAGGGAGAACAACTTGTAGATATTTAACCTCCGTTCTTCTCGCTGCAGTGGAAACCCACTTCTGCTTGTCCCAGTGCTCAGTGGGGCTGAGAAACTGCAGGCTCCCAAACTTCATTTGTTTATAATCCTTCAAGGCTTTGGCACGGTGACAAAGTGTTTTAATTTCTCGCTGCCTTTGGGGAAGGGAAGGCTTGCAGTCCTAAAATCCTGGCACTTGGCCTGCTTCTCACTTTCCATCCTCCTGTTATATTATCGCCACCCGTGTCCTTCCCTCACTGCGGCATTCCCCCCAGCCCTAAATCCTGAAAGGAGGAGGCTGCAGCTACACGGAACTCTCTGGGCTGGGGGGCATTTGGCCTCGCCCCCCCCAAGATCTGACCAATTGAGGCCCCGATGCACTTGTATCGGTGACGTCACCCGCCAGCCAATCCGGAGGCGGCTGGGGCTTTGTGCGCAGGGCCACTTCCCACCGCAGAGGCTGGCTTCCAGCCTCCCCCAGCGGGATCCCGAGCAAACCGGGCCTACAGAGGGGACCCTGCTTATCCTACCCGGGCTGGACCCACCGTTGAACCATTAATTCCCAGTTATCTCCCAGTCCCTGTTTCCCAGACTAGAACACTGGCGATGAGGGCATTAAAGCAACTTGTCCAACCTCTTGGTTCCAGGAGCAAGTCTTGACTTTCAAACCCTGTTTTGGGGGAGGAGGTGGTGGTGGAGTTGGCCTGTGCAGTGAGTCTCGAAGGGAGGATCCCCCAGTCCTTAGCTTCTGGTTGGCCCTTCCCTGTTGTTTTTAATGCTCTTCTCTCCTAGTGCTGTTCTTGCAGGTGGGTTAGTAAAGCTGGTTTTGAAGAATGGAATGGCCCCAGAAAAAATATCAAGGAAGGCAGCTGAATCTGCTCTAGCCCCCTTGCGGGGGTCCCCTTTCCCTTTCCAGCGAATTGTCAGGATGGTTCCCTGTCCAGGCACCCTTGGGCCTCCTACTAACCCCCTCTTCTCAATAGAAGAGCCCCACCTCCTCAAAGCAAGGGGCTGGCCTGTGCTATTTCTGTCCCTTCTGGGACTCTTCTGAGAACAGTTTCTTGTTTTCAGTCTGATTCAGACGTGAAACTTTTCTCTCGGCCTCTCACCCAGTTACTGTAGGCTGGGTCTCAGGCCACATCACTCCTTTCTTCGAGTCAGGCACCGCTTTAGTCCCAAGGTTTTCTCTGGTCGGTGGCTCACTTCTGCTGAGCCTGGAGGAAGAAGTCTGAGGGTCCCAGAGGGAATCATTCTCCCTTCAAGGGCCCCAGGCCCCTGGGGCAGCGTTTTGACATTTGGAAGCAGCAAACTTTGGTTCCTATGGCAAACCCTGTTCCTGTGCAGAGGAGCCACCTCCAGGGCCCCATCCTCAGGTACGGGCCAGGGAGGAGAAGGGAGGGGGAGGAGGACCCACCAGTTATTGCTAGTGGTGGGAAGGGATCCAGACTTGACAGTCTGCCTATGTCCAGCTAGCATGTACCACCTTCACTTTTTACTCCATCTATCTTGCCCTTTTCCCTATTCTTCTTCCACTTCATCTCCCTTTCCATGTTTTTTGATAGCCTCCTCTTGTGCTGATGCATCACTTAGTACTGTTTCTTTTTCTTTTCTTTCTTTCTTTTTTCTCTTTCCTTCCTGCCACCCAGTATCCTAGGACATCACTCCTTCTGAAAGCTCCTGTCTTGTCTTGAGAACCCATGAAGGAAATAGTATTTTTCTAATTTCTTTTTAAAAAATATTTACTTCCTTTTTGTTGCCTTTGTTTTTATTGTTGTTGTAGTTATTATTGTTGTTATTGATGCCATCGTTGTATAGGACAGAGAGAAATGGAGAGAGGAGGGGAAGACAGAGAGGGGGAGAGAAAGACAGACACCTGCAGACTTGTTTCACTGCTTGTGAAGCGACTCCCCTGTAGGGGGGGGAGCTGGGGGCTCTAACCAGTATCCTCACACCATTTTTTTTGCGCTTTGTGCCATGTGTGCTTAGCCTGCTGTGCTACCGCCTAACTCCCATTTTTCTAATTTCTTTCTTTTTTTTAAAAAAAAAGATTTTCTTTATTTATTAATGAGAAAGATAGGAGGAGAGAGAAAGAACCAGACATCACTCTGGCACATGTGCTGCTGGGGATTGAACTCAGGACCTCATGCTTGAGAGTCCAAAGCTTTATCACTGCACCACCTCCCGGACCACCATTTTTCTAATTTCTATCCCACCTCAGCTTGAGACTCTCTTCTCCAAGCCTCCACTTATAGAGGTCTTTTTGGGAACATGGGGGTTGCAAGTAGTTCAAAGAAGTGAATGGCTGGTAGCTGCAGGAGCAGAGCTCATTTGGGGTGTTGGGGATCTCATCGCCAGAAGCCATCTCTTGCAGCTGACTTTCTGAAGCTAGGAGTGATGGTGGTCTCTCACGGGTCAAGATATGAAGCTTTTTCTTGTGGTGCTCAGTCAGAAGGCAGAGGAGAAAGAAAGAGTGGTGGTGGTGCAACAGGGCTTGGGGTAGAGATGGCTGGAATGTTGGTGGCAGCTTCCAGTTTTCCTTCGTCTGGAAGAGGACTAGACAGAGTTGAGCATCCAGTTCTATTGGGCAAAGGACCACTCCATGCAGATTCTCTGAGAACTGAGCCAGAGGGGTTGGATTAAAACTTGTGTTGAATGGGCGGACTGGGTTCCCTGTAGGAGAAAGGTAAAGTGGTGACGTTGGGCAGGTCTAGGGAGGATCCTAACACTGAAAAACTGATCCCCGAGAATCCAGAAAGAGTAACATGTGTGTTTATATTACTTCAGGAGGGTGGCGTTTAACATCTAGATGCTTCCAGCTGCCTGTGTTCAGGTTCCCTTTTTGACTTCTCTATTTGTCAAATATATTCTTTAATTTTCCCCCCTTCTCTCTCTCCTTTCTTTTTAAAAAATATTTATTTACTTATTTATTTATTGCCTCCAGGGTTGTTGCTGGGGCTCAGTGCTGGCACTGCGAATCCACTGCTCATGGAGGTCATTTTTTCCCTTGTTATTATTATTGTTATTGTTGTTATTGATGTCATCATTGTTGGATAGGACAGAGAAAATTGAGAGAGGAGAGGAAGACCAGAGAGGGGGAGAGAAAGACAGACACCTGCAGACCTGCTTCACTGCTTGTGAAGTGACCCTCCTGCAGGTGGGGAGCCAGGGGCTCGAACCGGGATCCTTATGCCTGTCTTTGCGCTTCACACCATATGCACTTAACCCGCTGTGCTACCACCCAACCCCCTCTCTCTCCGTTCTTCCCTCCCTCCCTCTTTTCTGGTGTCTCGTTCATGCTGGCTTCTGATTTCAACAGAAGTTATTAAAAAACAAAGCAAAACACCTCCTGGATTAGGAACTTGGAGAGAGTGGTCTGTTGAAAGTCCGCCTACAGCCTTACTCTTGTCCCCAGGTTCTCCATCAGAGACCCAGAAGCCCTGGCATAGAGATCTCAGGAGCTTTGTAGATAGCCGTGTACCTGACTGTTCTCCCCATCTCCCTCCTTCATGCGCATTTATCCATCAAGTACTGTGTTGTTCTGTCTGCGTCTGCCAAGATAAACAAGTCATTGTTGGTGCTGTCACTGTGGGGCAACACATGCTGCTGCTCACGAGGGATGGACTCACTGACAGAAAGCAGCTCAGCTGGGAGGGCGTCCATGTGTCTCTAAGCTAACTGCATAGGGTGCTCTTGCTTCGACACCTCTGGTGTCTGGAGACTCGGTGAGGCTCCAGTAGTGTGAGCTATAGGCCTGCCAACCTGACACGGACAAGTCGTATGGCCTTGGACAAGCTACTAAACCTCCCTCTTAAGAAGACTGTGAGGTTCAAATGAGGGCTGTCATTTTCCCCCTCTCCCTCCCCCCACTAGTTATTGCTGGGACTCTGCCTGCAAAGCTCCACTGTTCCCTGTGGCCACCTTTTTCCTTTTCCTTTTTTTGATAGAAGATGAGAGGGAGGAGGAGATACAGAGAGGGAGAGACACCCACAGCACTGCTCTTCTACTTGTGGAGCTCCCCAGCCGCAGGTGGGGATCAGGGGCTTGAACCTAGCTCCTTGAGCATGGTACCCTATACAGTCTGCTGGGTGAAACACCACTCAGCTTTAAGTGCTATCATTTAAAATACGAGGTCATGGTCATTATCACTCTTCCGCTCCTATGTTGGGAAGCTTCCTAATTACCAGCCTGAATCTGGGATGGAGAAGGGAGCTTGCTTATTGGCCACGAAGGGAATGAGGTATGAATTGGACAGAGCCAGTGTGAGCTGGTGGATGAATTCTGATTCAAATCACATTTGCAGGGAACCTTTGTCTGTTTTGGGCCTTCCTGAAACATTATTTTATTTACATCCTGTACTAAGAGCCCTTCTTGTGTGGTTTATTATCCTTACCATTCTACTGATGAAGGATTAGAAGTGTTACAGTAGCATCTCAAACTCTGGTGTCTGGGAGAATCCTTCCAGATGTTTATTAAAGATGCAGATCTCTGGAACAGAACTTCAGAAATGCTAGCCCCACAGGTATCCAGTCAAGCCTACAATTTGAACAAGTCTCTCAAGTGATTCTTATGCCTCTGGTCTGCTGGTTACATTCCGTGAGACAGTGATTAAGAATGAGTGACTTGCCCAAGGAAGCAAAGCCAAGAAATGACAGGGATTCCAGCTTCCCCAGAGGGAGCAGGGAGCCTTGGATTCTGCCCTGGAAATCAGGGCAGCACTTCCTTCCCCCCACACTCCTCCCTCTAGGCTCATTGTGAGGATAAAATGAGATAATGTAGGAGAAGGTGCTTTTTAAAATATAGAGCTGGCAGCACTGTTAGTGATTATGCGAATACATGCAAATGAGCACCCGTGGGCTGGGCTGTTCACTTGGGGAGCTCTTGCAGGGATGTGCCTTTTAGAAACTGGAAAAACAAGGGGTCCAGCAGTAGCTCAGCAGAGGACCCGAGTAAGGATCCTGGTTTGAGCCCTCAGCTCCCCACCTGCAGGGAGTTGCTTCACAAGCGATGAAACAGTTCTGCAGGTGTCTATCTTTCTCTCCCCCTCTCTGTCTTCCCCTCCTCTCTCCATTTCTCTTTATCCTATCAGCAAGAACAACAATAACAACAACAACAACGATAAACAACAAGGGCAACAAAAGGGGAAAAAATAGCCTCTAGGAGTAGTGGATTTGTAGTGCAGGCAATAGTCCCAGCAATAACCCCGAAGGCAAAATAAATAAATAAATTAAATAAATGAAAAAAAAAATTTTGGGACTGGACTAGATCTTAACCCTACAAGTTGTGTGTGTGTATGTGTGTGTGTGTGTGTGTGTGTGTGTACGTGTGCGTGTGCGTGTGCGTGTGCGTGTGTATAGAATGGAAGCTCAGGGCTGGGATGGAATTCTAGGGGGAGATGTGAGTCCAGCTTTTCTCCCTTGAAAGAATTACTCCTGAATTCAAAGGTCCTCAACCACTGGATCTGATTGGACAGGAAAGCCTGGTTTGTGTCTGAGCCTCAAAGGCAGAAGTGTCTCTTTGTTCTATGATCTTGCCTTGGCACTCTGGGGGTGGGGGGGGGTGCTGGCTCAGCACCTCCTTTCTGGCTCATTTGCCTGGGGAAACCTTTTCTGTCGCCTAGTCTATATTCCTCCTTCCGAATGAATCGCGAGTTGGGCATGAGCTGGACTAAGCCTGGCCTATTTCTATCTCATGAAACAACTTGCTGCTTCCACAGGAAGCTGGTGCAAGAAAAACCTGCTATGGATGCCTGCCCCTGGCGCCCTCCCACTTTGCTCTTTCCCTTTCTAGACATGTCTCTGGCCAGGACTGCTGGGTCTCTGAGGTGAGAGCTAACCCATGACACTTCCCAGCTGGCTATTTTGAGCACCTCTATTCCAGAGCTGCCAAGACCCCAGGACTTTGCCTCCGAGTCTGTTCAGGAACGCCATTGTTCACCCTCCCCGGCATCCCTGGGAATTGCTGCTAATTTCAGCCTTTGGGTCCTGACTCATTCTCTCCTCCCTGACTCAGAGGGTGACCTTGGGTTTCTGAAGCCCCCCTGAGTGGGGGTTTAAGATGGCTGTCTTGTCACCCCTCTCTAGGTTTTAGGTGGGGAAGGGATCAGAGATTCTTGCTTTCTTAAAAAATGACCACCTAAAATCAGAGAACATCATTTGCTTTGTGACTGCGTGGCCTTCTGAGAAACCTTTAGCTAAGCATTGACCCTCCAGAATTCATGAATGCAGGAGAGGAGTTGCCCTTTCTTGCTGAGCATGGGTTTCTGCCCCATCTGTACCCCCACTGGCTCTGGCTTTGGGGATGGGTACAGTCAGTGTTCACTGGGTCTCTGGTGAGGCACCAGGGAGGCAGGGGTTAATCCTGCTTTGTCCTGGTTGATGGATTCTGGAATCATAATCCATTAGCTCTGCCTGCATGGAGTGAGGCCAGGCGAAAGCATTCAGATCAGTCTTTGTTCTGTGTCTTTGCCATCCTTGCCAGGGACGGGGGGTCTGTGGACACATCCGCCCTTCCCTGCCGTGACTATGAGACATAATGAAAGAATTTTAGAGGGCTCTTTTTATGGATGTTGATTCCAAAACCTTTTCTCATGGGGCAAATAAGCAATTTCAGTTCCTGATTATTTGGACTGTGAAATAGCTTTTCCCCAAAAGCATCACCCTGGGGGCTTGTACCTGCCTGATTCTGCTGGGTCTGGGCATTCTGAACCAGAGTTTCCAGAAAATGCTGATGGGGTGGGGGTAATATTGAGAGGTCAGAAGTGGGTGGGGACCAGAGCTGAATTAAACTGAGGGGTGGGGTGGAGAGGGTAAATATATTCACTGTAGTGGCAGTGGCCTGGGGTGAAAACCATTAGCTTCCATTGTTGTTGCTATTATTATTGGTGAAAGTGATTAATGATTTCTGGAAGACCAAGGCTTTTTTGGTAAAAATACACCAGATTCGAGGGTATCCCAAGGTAGCAGCACCTAAGCTGGGCGTCTCTGTCTCTCCTCTGCCCCCAGGTTACGCTACATGGTGAAGCAGTTAGAAAACGGGGAGGTGAACATTGAAGAGTTGAAGAAAAACCTGGAATACACGGCGTCCCTGCTGGAGGCCGTCTACATAGATGAGACCCGGTGAGGGTGTGCTGCTTGCTGGGGTGAGGAGACCACAGGGCAGAGGAGGAAGCTGTCAGACAAACACAGTGAACAGGGTCAGGGAGCAGACAGAAAGCTGGGGTGAAGGTGGAGTAGGGAGAGAGAGAGATGGAGGATTGGAAAAAATGACAGCTAGACATGTTCCATGTCTTTCACACTTGAGACTCTGAGGTTCCAGGTTCATTCCCTAGCATCACCATAAGCCAGAACTGAACAATATTCTGGTTATTTAAAAAAAATGTTTGAAGATATAGAGTTAAAGGGACAGACAGATAGAGAAACAAACACAAATGCCAGGAAGGTGAGGACTGCTTCAGAGCTGGAGGGAGCCTGGTGACACCTAGTCTTTTAACATTTCCTGTGTAGAATCCCTCCACAGCCATATTGTCCAGTTTGGGGACCTGTGGCCACATGGCTGTTGAGCACCTGAATGTGTCAAGTGTGAACTGAGGTGTGTCTGTGGACATGGAGAAGATGCACTGGATTTCAAAGACTTAGAAGGAACAACTGAAGCTAGTTCATGCCCGTGTTTTATATTGATTCCACATTGAAGTGATGATATTTTGTGATGACAGGTTGGGTAAAATCTATCATTAATATGCACTTCACTATTTTCTTCTTTTTTTGTCTTTTTATTTTTTAACTCCCCCCCCCCATCCACTGAAGATCACCTGTCTACATAATTATTTTTTTTCTTAAAATAAGAAAATTTCTTAAAATTTTTTTCTTAAAATATTCTTCTGTCTAACATAATCCTAAGTGATTATGTTAGACAAAGACAGGGAGAGATAGAAGGAGAGACACTACTGCCCTTCCTCTACTGTTCCTGGGGGCTTTCCCAGTGCCACAGGCGGTGCTTCCATGTGGTGACTGGGGTCTTGCACCCAGGTCCTCGTGCATAGTAAAGTATCCTATCTACCAGGGGAGCTTGCTCTTGGATGTTCTGGACCCTTATTATTATTATTATTATTATTATTATTATTATTATTATTATTTATTACTGGAAGGTTTAAACTCACTTGTATGTAGCTTGCATTTCTTTTCAGTATTATTATAACTATTCCCAGAGCACTTTTCTACTCCGGTTTACAGTGGTGCTGGAGACTTGGGACTTTTGGTGCCTCAGGCATGAAGGTCATTTTGCATAACCATTATGCCATCTCCCCAGTCCTATAATAATTATTTTTTAATCATCACTGCTCCAGGATGATTTTATTTATGTATTTATTTTCAGATAGAGAGACAGAGGCAGATAGCAAGAGATGATGAAAGAGACCACAGCACTAAGCTTTCTTCAATGTGATATGGGCTGGGTTTGAACCTGGGCTGTGTACATGGCAAAGCAGCACACTATTTAAGTGAGATGTTTTGCTGGCCCAGCATGTATTTCATTTCATTTCATGGATAGTGGTATTCTAGTGTCTACTGAACACCTTCCACCTCCTCACCCATTTCATTATTAGGAACATGCAATAAATATTATGGAAAGAAACTCCTATGCATAAGGCTCCAAAGTCCCACGTTCAGTCCCTCACACCACCATAAACTAGAGCTGAGCAGTGCGCTGGTAAAAAAAAAAGAAAGAAAGAAATAAAATAAAAGAAAAGAAAAACAGGAACATGGGATAGAGAAGCAGGAACAAACAAAAGTCTGGGAAAAGGAGAGTAAGAAGAGAGCTAGTGTGAGAGTGACTGTGGTGTGTGTCCAGCTATGGCTGGACAGGGGTCTCGAGGCTGTGGAAGCACCCCCCCTCCCTTTTCTTCTGTGACTCCTCTCTGGGGTCTCAGGCAAATCTTGGACACGGAGGATGAACTGCAGGAGCTACGGTCAGACGCTGTCCCTTCGGAGGTGCGGGACTGGCTGGCCTCCACCTTCACACAGCAGACCCGGGCCAAAGGCCGGCGGGCGGAGGAGAAGCCCAAGTTCCGGAGCATCGTGCACGCTGTGCAGGCTGGGATCTTTGTGGAGCGGTGAGTCCTCACCTCCCCCACCTCCAGTCACCCTCTGTCCCCACTCGCCAGACTGTGAGCCCGAGGTTCTTCTCATTCTCTGCCCTTAGGATGTTTCGGAGAACATACACCTCTGTGGGCCCCACCTATTCCACTGCAGTCCTCAGTTGTCTCAAGGTAACCCCTGGGCTTCGTCAAAGAGGGGAAGGTTGCTGGATAGCTTGACCATTGGGACTTCCACACTGTCCATGGGATGATTTTTACCTTTCTTCTTAAAAAAAAAAAGCCATGGGGGGGGGGTGGTGGGCGGTAGCGCAGCAGGTTATGTACACATGGCGCTGAGTGCAGGGACCTGCTTAAGGATCTGCGTTTGAGCCCCCAGCTCCCCACCTGCAGGGGAGTTGCTTCACAAGTGGTGAAGCAGGTCTGCAGGTGTCTATCTTTCTCTCCCCCTCTCTGTCTTCCCCTCCTCTCTCCATTTCTCTCTGTCCTATCCAACAATGATCAATAACAACAACAATAATAACTACAACAACAATAAAACAACAAGGGCAACAAAAGGGGAAAAGAAAAAAAACATATTTGTTTATTGAACAGAGAAATTGAGAGGGAATGGGAAGAGAGGGAACTGGAGAGACACCTGCAGCACTGCTTTGTAGCTCATGAAGCTTACTTCCTGCAGGTGAAGACTGGGGACTTGACCCTCGGCCTAGTGTATTCTAACGTGTGTTTAACTGAGTGCACTAATGCCCAGCCTTACCTCTTTTTAAATTAAAAAAGACTTTTTTTTTAATTGCTCATGTCTGAGTTAGGGTTCTGGGACTTGAACCTCAATCTTTTTGCACAACCCTTATGCTCTCTCTCCAACTCGTGCCTTCCCTCCTGTCACCCCCATGTGCCTCAGAACAGTCTTCTCCAGCTCCAGAGGAAAGCTACCTTCTTGTCTCTCCCATACTGACAGCTATCTGGGGAGCAAGAGGTCCTCTTTGTCATCTCTTTCTTTGCTCTCCCAATCTCTGTAATCATTGGGAAGTAACCCCCCCCCCCCAGTCTAAAGGCAACCTTTGCTGCTTCTGAGACCTCCCACCCTCTATCTCTCAACCCCAGGGCCCCCCATCTACTCGATTGCTTTTCCACAGAACCTGGACCGCTGGTGCTTTGACGTCTTTTCCCTGAACCGGGCAGCTGATGACCATGCCCTGAGGACCATTGTTTTTGAATTGCTGACTCGGCACAACCTCATCAGCCGCTTTAAGGTTGAGTAGAAGTTGACTCCTGCCTTTGGGCACATTCTCCACTCCCATCACTCCTGCTCCCAAAGATCTACTAGGGGCTGAAGAGAGGCATATGCTTTGCCATGCATGAAGCCCTGCTTTAGCTTTCTAGCATTGTGGGGGGTGTGCGGTGGCATCAGAGGAAGGTCTGTCTCTGACTGTCTCTTTCTGAATGGAAAAAGTCACCTGGGAGTGATGAAGTCACCCCAACACAGCAAAGAAGATAAAATTTCTACAAGTGGATTCACAGGGTCGCTGACTCAATCTCCCCGTCTCCCCAACCTGGCCTGTTTTACTTGTTGCCCTAGCTGCTGATATGATGTATTGCTCTTTTATGCTGCCTCTAACCTAGGATGTCACTCTTTTTTGCTCTTTGCACCCCTCCTGAACTTGTCCTTTGCTCTCCAAGCTGCCTCACAATTCACCTCCCCAATCTAGCTGTCCAGCTTCCTGCCTGTGGACTCCCGGGGGACTTTGAATTCAGATGCTGTCAGCCAGTGCCCTTGGGGACTAGAGCTTCTGTTTGTTTCCTGGGATGGTGTGTGTGTGTGTGTGTGTGTGTGTGTGTTGGAGACTACCCCCACCTCCCATATCCAGTCTCTGTTCCAGCAATTTTGTCAGGGAGGCTGGGTAGAAGTGAAGGCGTGGAGGGAGGGAGGGAGAGTGTGTGGAGTGTGTGACTTCTCTTTGCTCTTGGGCTTGGTTGGCCAGGAAGAAGGACATGAGTTTAAAGTCCTCCCCAGAGCCTGTGCCAGGAAGGAGTGTCTCTTGGGAACAGGGGCTGGAAAAAAAAAAAAAAAAACAACACCACATCCGCTTGGAAAAACCACCACACTTGGAAGCAGAGGGGGAGGGAAGCTGAAGAGTTTCAGTGGGGATAATTGGTCAGTACTTAAGCAAGGTGGGCAGGAGATAGAAGTGAGGAGAGGCTTAGAGAAGGGCCCCTCCCCGAGGGCCTTGGAAGCTCATCCTCCACTACTTCACTCTAACAGGCCGATGCCTTTCCTTGACCCTTGATTCCTCCTTTTACAGTAATTCCCAGGAGGGTTTCCGGCACTTTCCTGATTTGCTCAGCTAGGATTTTCTTCAGTGCCTTCCTGAAGTTTTTTTTTCTTTCCCCTTCTCCCATTTAACCTTCCCCTCCAGAACAGAGACTAGCAGAGATTCATTTCCCAAAGACTTTCCCAACTCATGTTTCTCCAAAGTCATTGTCAGGCTGCAGATGCCAGCTCCTCTCCCAATTCTGTTTCTATACCTGGAACACTGTTTTGGGAGACTCCAAGAACTGGAGCATCAGACTGGGTGTGACACTCTAGTCCTAGTCTGCCTTGCTCCATGGCAGTTAGAGGGAAGGGTGTTTCCTGCTTTGGTGTGCTTCCTGGAGAAGACCCCAGTTGGAGCTGCCCTTCTCAAACTCCACATCCCCTTTTCGGGTACCCAGTCCACCCTCTGCTCCTCCCCTTCTCTCCCTCCCCTCCTGGGACACCATGGCAACGCAAAAACAAGGGCAGTTGTCATGGAAACAGTCCTTTAACATTCCCTGAATTTGGGGCACAGCCCGCCAGGGGTGGGGGATGTCTGACTGATTAACAGTGTATCTTCTTTGTGTGTCTTGTCACTAAGCTTCTCCAGGTCTGGGGCTAGGTCTCCTCCTGGCTTCAGGAGAAGCAGAGACAGATGAAGACACCAGTCCTCCTCTCTGCGAGTCTTGAAGTTGTAAAGGAGGCAGGAATACACCAAGGGTCTATGCAGGGATCAAGATAGAGACAGAACTGAGTTCTAGACAGAATTCTGGGTCCTACTGTGTGTGTGTGTGGGGGGGGGGGGTAAGGAAGAAAGGAGGTCTGGAAAGGCTTTCTCAAGAAGGGGAGATCCATATCAGGCCAGCAGCGTCGTCTCTAGGTAATCTTATTCTTTCCCTTGCTTTGAGTTGTTCTCCATGGTATTAGATTGGAGATGGAGTGCAGTTGTTGGAAGGTAGGAGGTAAGCTTTATCCCCTTTTCTGAAAAACCTCCAGGGAAATAATTATAATTATAGCTAGTCTTCAGAGAGCACTTACTAAGTTCCTTGTACTTATCTTATTAAATCCAAGGTGGGTGGCATTATCTTCCCTCTGTATGGGAGGTGCAGGAGGTCAGAGACTTGCCCAAGGTCACCTTGCCTGCAGGTAGTAGAGCTGGGAAGTGAGCCCAGGTTCACCTGGCTGCAGAGCCCACATTAGATCTTTGATTGCTGCTCTCTGAAGCAAGATGGTGATACTAGCCTCAGTCCCTGGCTGCCTGCCATCCTGGCAGAGCCTCCAAGGCCCTCCATTCCCTCCCTCCTGCAGATTCCCACTGTGTTTTTGATGACTTTCCTGGATGCCTTGGAGACAGGCTATGGGAAGTACAAGAACCCTTACCATAACCAGATCCATGCAGCTGACGTTACCCAGACGGTCCACTGCTTCTTGCTCCGCACTGGGATGGTGGTAGGTGCCCTGGAGACTACTCTTTTATAGTTGGGGGGGGGGTCTTCTGGCAGCAGAGCTGAGGAGTCTAGACAGTACTCCCGTTTCTATGTTTCTGTCTTTGGCATCTCAGAATCTTGACAGCATCCAATTTGATTTTCTCACTCTAGAGAATTCCTAGGTGGACCCCGGCATCATGGGCAGTACTGGAGCTGTGAGCTGCCTGGGAGGATAGGAAGGGTGAATTGAGTGACCCCACTCATGTCTGGAGGCCTCTGGGCCTGTCTGGCAAGGCTCAGCCTTCTCTCCTGTCTCTTCCTCCCAGCACTGCCTGTCAGAGATCGAGCTCCTGGCTATCATCTTTGCAGCAGCCATTCATGACTATGAGCACACAGGCACCACCAATAGCTTCCACATCCAGACCAAGTGAGGCCTGGGTAATGCTGCCATGGCATTGGGAGGTGGGGGAGGGGGTCCGCGCTTGCAGAGGGATGACATGGTGACCTTTGCTTTACAGGTCTGAATGTGCCATCCTGTACAATGATCGCTCGGTGCTGGAGAATCACCACATCAGCTCAGTTTTCCGGATTATGCAGGATGATGAGATGAACATTTTCATCAACCTCACTAAGGATGAATTCGTGTGAGCAAACACCAGGAGTGGGCATCCCTCAGAGACCTCTCCCCCTCCACCCCTCTCTTCCCACTTCCGGAACCTCCTCCCTTAGCAGTGCTGCGGAGGCTGATCGATCCTCTGGCTCTGTCCCTTCAGAGAGCTCCGAGCCCTGGTGATCGAGATGGTATTGGCCACAGACATGTCTTGCCATTTTCAGCAAGTGAAGACTATGAAGACGGCCTTGCAGCAGCTGGAGAGGTGGGGTCAGGCCCCAGTGACGTGTTGGGTGAACTGAGGGGTACATGTGTAGGTTACAGAAATGCTACATCTTTACCTAAATAGAGACACTCTTCTGGTCCTGGGAATCTGGATGTACCTCTGTGTATGACATGCATGTGTATACAACCTGGGGCTTGTGTACAGCTCAGACATCTGGTCTGCTGTGGTGTCCTCTGGGCTGGGAAATGGGCATTCTCACTGTACCTCCAGACTACGTACGCTTCCTCTAGATTATTGGGAAGATTATCCAGCTTCCTGAACTCACCCCTCTTAGCTGTGAAATGTGAAAATGATAAGGCCCCCTTCCCCTTCCTCCATGCCCCACCATGGCTTGCCATCAGATCCCATTCTAATAGGGAAATTAGGAGAGTTGTGTGATTTAGAAAAAGCATACAAGAGAAATGTCATGATTCGACCTACTATTACTTAGAAGTGGTGGGAATGTGCACATGTGCATGAGAGACAATGGACTGCCTGGGTCCTGAAAGTGTACATGTCTGTGGGGGAGCGTGTCGCTGCTGGGGAATAGCACTAATCATGATCTTCCTGAGAATTGTAGATGACGTCTACTGAGCACCCGTCATGTGCCAGACACTCTGCTAAACACTTCCAGGTTGTATTTAATTTTCAGAATAACGATGTGGCCACTTCTGTTGTGACTTCCATTTGGGATTGGGGAAAGTGAAATGTGGCTTTTTTTGAAAATTTATTTATTTATTTATTTAGTAATATTAGAGAAATGAGCAGAGCATCTCTCTGGCATATTTATGGCAAGGAGAACTTGAGACTTTGTGCTTGAGAGTCCAACATTTTATCCACTGTGCCACCTCCCAGGCCACAGATGTAGATTTTTTTTTTAATGTAGATGTTTTTAAATAACTTGTTCCATATTGCAGAGCCAATGTTTGATAGATTTTTGGCTGCAGGGCTAGTGGGGATACACACCCAGGTCCTCTGGTTCTTCGAGTCTGGGCTTCTTCCTATACACGTGTGCGGGTGCAGGTGTGTTCGAAGCCATCTGAAAGGCTCTGAGAGTGTCGGGAAGATGTGGAGTGATGCGGGACCCCTTTTCCTGCAGTATCAGTCTCTCTTGTCTTGTCCCGACCAGGATCGACAAGTCCAAGGCTCTATCTCTGCTGCTCCATGCTGCCGACATTAGCCACCCAACCAAGCAGTGGTCAGTCCACAGCCGCTGGACCAAGGCCCTCATGGAAGAATTCTTCCGCCAGGTACTGTGGCCTCTTCCCAGCCCTTGCCTCTGGGGGTCTTCCCCTGTGCTCTCCACATTCCCTGGTCCTCCTCCAGAACTTTATTTAGCACGCTGAAGCTTCTGACCTGACCTCAAGCTCTTGGGTATCCAACATCACTCTCCTCAGAGCTTGGTAATAGTTAGTTTCAGTTGTATTCTTGGTAATAGTTAGTTTCAGTTGTATTCTATCACTGACCACTCATTTCCTTTCTTTATTTGATAGGACAGAGAAAAATTAAGATATATATATATATATATATATATATATATATATATATATAGGGAGAGAGAGAGAGAGAGAGAGAGAGAGAGGAGAGAGAGAGAGAGAGAGAGGGAGATTGAGAGTTTCAGTCCTGCTTCACTGTTAGTGAAGCTTCTCTTCTGCATGTGGGGACCAGGGGCTTGGACCTGGGTCCTTGCATATTGTGATGTGTATACTTAGCTGGGCACACCACCACCCAATCCCATATGCCACTCATTTCCAAAGGAGAAATGCCTGTTCTCCCATACCAACCCCCTGTTCCCTAGCTGTACCCCAAGTCTGGTAGTTCTGAGGTATCTTCTCCAGAGCAGATCCTGTTTCCACCCTCAGGGCGACAAGGAGGCAGAGTTGGGCCTGCCCTTTTCTCCGCTCTGTGACCGCACTTCCACCTTGGTGGCACAGTCCCAGATTGGTGAGTGTCTCTATGGTGGGAAGGAGAGAGAGAGAATGCCGATTGGGCCCAAGTCCCTGTCCCATAAAGCTACTCCTCCTGTAGAGGCAAGTCCACATGCCAGATGGAGCCTGAGGTTCTGAGGTTGTGCGGGGGCTTCTCTGGGGGTCACAAAGAGACTGTGGCAAAGCCTGCTCCTGCTGGGGAAATGTTGGCCCCAGATTCCCTCTGTTCCTCAGTTTCCACATAGCCGGTATAGCTCTGCCTGTCCTCCAGCACAGTCCACTGCATCACCCTCATCACTGCAGGTTTCATTGACTTCATCGTGGAGCCCACATTCTCCGTGCTGACGGATGTCGCTGAGAAGAGTGTCCAGCCCTTGGCAGATGATGACTCCAAACCCAAAAGTCAGCCCAGGTGAGGAGGATGGTGGTGGTGGGGGGGGGAGGATTGGGGCTCCTGCTTTGGGGGAGGGGACTAATCCCATAGGGAGGAGGACCATTCCAAGCTGGGGGTCCCTTGGCAAAGAGACACACATGGGCAGGAGCATGAAATCTCAAGGGCATGACCTGCACCTGTTCCCCTCTGCCTTCCTTTAGCTTGGTCTTCATTGTCTTTCTACTAATCTTTGTATTCTCCTTCTGCTAGGTGTGTGTGTGTGTGTATGGGGGGGTGGGTAAAGATGTAGGGAGAGAGGTAGGGACTTGGGGACACCTAGCAGAGGGGAGAAGAACAGATAAGGCTTTTCCAGCCTTCTTCTGCTCATCCACTCCGTGGGCTGTGCAGGCAGTTCTGGAATGGGCCGGGTCTAACTTCTGGGGTGGGGGTGGGGTGTCCTGTGTCTAGCTTCCAGTGGCGCCAGCCTTCTTTGGATGTGGAAGTAGGAGACCCCAACCCTGATGTGGTCAGGTTCCGCTCCATCTGGACCAAGTACATCCAGGAGAACAAGCAGAAGTGGAAGGAGCGGGCAGCAAGTGGTGGGTGCCAGCAGAGGGCAGGGCACTGAGACGGGCTGTGTGGACCTTCTCCTTAAGCCCTTGGAGCGGCCCTTTGTTAGCAGTGGGCCTGATCTGACTCAAGTCAGATCATAAGCAAGACCCACTGGCCTGGAGCATGGGACTGGAGGGATGGTGGGTGTGGGGGTTGCAGTCTAAGGTGCCTCAGGCACACTGTGGTCTGTAAACAGCACCCTGGCAGGTTTGGAGGACACATGGGTCCTGGCTGGGAAAAGTCTTCCTTAGTGTGGGAACTGAAGGTGGTGGTTTCAGCCAGGCTGGAGAGGCTGATCCTCACGGTGGTGGGTTAGATGTAGCTCGACTGGGAGGCAGGGGGGCTGCCTAGGATCTCTGGCTTTTCTGCACACAATCTTTTGAGTCAGGTGGAAAAAGATTTTGTCCTAGGCCCCACCTCCTGTGTGCCCCTCCCCCGGCAGGCATCACCAACCAGATGTCCATCGACGAACTGTCCCCCTGTGATGAAGAGGCCCCGCCCTCTCCCTCTGAGGATGAGCACAACCAGAATGGGAACCTGGACTAGCCCGGGGCTCCCCAGGTGAGCCTGACCTGATGGGGGTCGTGGGGCCTGGGCTCTTGGAGACTGCAGGATGCAGGGAGAGATGGGGGTCCAGCATGGCACCTTTGAGTCATCTCTGGAGGTGTGTGTGTGTGTGTGTGTGTGTGTGTGTGTGTGTGTCTGTGAGTGTGTCCTCTTTCTAGTCAGGAAAACAGGAAGTGAAGGTGTGGAATTGAGTGAGGGAGTGAGGAGGAAGCAGGGAAATCCTCCCACCTCTTCTGTCCCAGTTTCTGTAGGAAGAAAGGAGGAGGGAGGTCCTCAGGAGGAGGGCAGGCTGAGCAAGGTTATAGTTAGTTCCTGGGGCACCCACCTGAGGGTTCAGGAAACAAACTTGAGTAGGGCACGAGACCTGAAGTCAGCTGGACGTGGCTACCTGGAGCCCCTGCTCACCCTGGACACCTCCCAGAGGCAAATTTTGAGTATTGATAACTTATATTTTATTTTATTATTGTTATTATTATTATTTTAGCAGAGCTCTACTCAGCTCTGGTTTACGGTGATGCTGGGGGTTGAACCTGGGTCCTCAGAACTTCACGCACAAAAGTCTTTTGCAGAACCACTATGCTGTCTCCCTAGCCATCCAGGGGCAATTTTGGTACAACTATGTGTGGGGCTGAGTGTAGACCCATGGGGCCTGGAAAAGCTAAGTCAGGCTGGAGATGGGAGACAAAGGTCAGTCGCCCAGAAATGGCTCCGTGAACAAAGGCAGGATTTGCAAGCCTAGGGCTCTTTTGATCCTCAGCGTTGCAGGTATCAGTGATGCTCTGGCGTCTCTCTCTGCCTTTTCCATGTGAAACCACCTCGTATGATATACATTTTTCATGTCCGCCCCTTTTTATTTTTGTCACTCGGGTTATTGCTGAGGCGTTGCTCTCAGTGGCCACATTTTTTCTTTTCCTTTATAGCAGTATTAGAGATAGAGATAGTGAGGGAGACACAGAGGAGAGACACATGCAGCACTGTTCCTTCACTTGTGGAGCTTCTCCTTTGCAGGGAGTGGGGCTAGGACTTGAACTTAGGTCCTCTGCAATGGCATTGTGTGAACTCTGCTGGGCAACCCATCACAGGGTCTTAAAATAAGCTTTTTTTTTTCTTTTAAAAAGAGACAAAGTTAAGTGCACTGAGGCTTCTTCCTCCTCTTCCTGCAGGTCCTTACAAAGTCCAGAATGTTCAATGTCATCAGCACCATCCATCAGGACGGACTCCCCATCTGCTCCAAGGGAGCACGGAGGGCGAGGAACAGACAGCTCATCCGAATGCCAAAATGCCAGAGACTGTGCGGTTGGGGAAAGGACCCTCCCCGCCCAACACTCATTGGGGCACATTTTAATCTCCTGGCAGCGAGACTGGGGAACTTCAGACTCCCAGTAGTCACTGTGCCCATCCCCTGCCTCGGGACACCCCCTCACAGCTGGACAGGTGGCTGGCTGAGAGGGAGCTTCCTGGAGGCTCCCCAGGGCCTGGGGGAGGGTCAGCGATGCCAGCCCTCAGGCCCTCCCCATCATTTTTGCCTCCAAGTTTCTAAGCAATACATTTGGGGGGTTCCCTCAGCCCCCACCCCAGATCTTAGCTGGCGGGTCTGGGTTTCCTTTTCCTTCTCTGGGAAGGGCTGGGATAGAAGAGGAAGCTGGGGTTTCTCAGAGCCCTTAGTGCAGGGAGGTTGTGGGCTCATTCAGGGAGTGGTACCTTATTAGGGCCTGGGAATGGGGGGTCACATCCTTTATGCCCCAGATCTGCACCGCTTCAGCCCATCCCCTGCCATCTTTCCTATTCTAAACTGGCACTGGTGGGAGAGAGGAGCCATTGAGACCAGGGCTGGAGAGGATGCCTTTCCTGGGGTTCTCAAGAACTCAGATCTGGTCTGGGCCTCTGGGCATGTCGACTGCCCCGGCCAGAAGCCCTTTGCCTCCTTTCTTCCTCTCCTGGGGTTGAGGGCTCCCATTGACCTGTGTCTGTAAAGTGCTTTGAGACTTCCCCAGCAAAGCACCTTCGGGGTACCTCCTGTGAGTACACAAAAGGAGAGAGCAGCTGGGCCAGGGTCAAGGGAGTATGAGGCGGGTGTAACCCAGCAATCCAGTGTGGCCAGCAGAAGGTCCCTCTCCCAGCACTGGCCTAGCTGCAGGCACCCAGGGGCCCTCCCCTAGGTTCAGCGTGGGTGGTAGGTGGGAAGCAAATGGGGGAGGGCTTGAGGTTGTTGCCATCCTGCCTCCTGAAGAATGCCCAGCCCTGTGCCCCTTCCCCTGCTCAGGCTCTCCTTGCCCAGCCCTGCCCCCAGAAAAGGCCCAAATCCAGGTGACTGCCCTTATCCTTTCTTATAAATACCAACCATGCATTTGTACAGTGGGCCCTGTCTGTGCGAAGTACATATTCTACGGTCCCTCAGACCTGCCACTTGTCCCCCTGGTCCCACCCTGAGGGGGGAGCAGAGATGCATGTGATGCCCCCCACCCTGGGTCTTCCAGAACCCTGCTATAGCCAGAGATCAATAAAGAAGGGAGACCAGGCCTCGCTGTGTGGTGTTCATTAGGAGGGAGCCCACTGGGTCCTCGCGTGCCCTGTCTTTTCGGCGCTCGGTGAAGCCCTGGCATGGCATTCTTCCTACTGTGTGTGCGGGCTCACAGAGGTGGGGGAAGCTAAGGGCACAGCAGGTTGGGGCCATACACTTGTGAGGTTCTTTCATCTCTGTCACCCTGAAGTTCCAATGGGGGGTGGGGTGGGGGAGAGAATCTTGCCTTCTGAGCTTCCCTCTTCCACCTGGAAAAGTCAGATGCAGGGGCCTGGCTCTGAGGTCTGCAGATTCCCCTCCACCTGTGCTCAGCTTCTGCCTTTCACCTGCCCTTTCAGTGTGTTGAATAAAGGGGAAAGCTGTCCTTTCTGGATTCCAGCAAGGGCTCTTGATTCATAATCACTGTTATTTCAGCCTATCTTTATGAATGGGTAAGAGCAGGGATCGTGGTTTCATCACAGCAGGAGTAGGGGACACATCACGAAGCTTGGCGATCCAAAGGAAAGGTGGCTGAAGCTTAGCAGCCAGGCCTTCTTATTCTCTTGGACTAGGGTGCAGTTTCCCAGCTGTTCCAGCAGATGGCGCCCACAGTACATGCAACAGCCAGACTTGCACCAAATTTTGCAGCTGCTGGGAAATCCTGCCAGCTGGTCCTATCTTTTCAACTCCCTAAGAAAAGAGACCCGGGAACCATCTTTCCTTCTTAGCACCCTGGAAGTTAGTCCTCTCATCTGTGGAGAACCTACAAATATCTTCCTCCAGCAAGTTGGGTAGGGTTAGGGGTAGACTCCCCTGTTCCCCAGCCCCTTTCTTAAGGGCATATGGGCATATGGTGGGGTTTCATATAGGCATGTGGTACGGCTGCAGTGGGCAGAGTAAGAGGGAGGGAGGAAAGATTCTCCAAGTCTGGAAAGAAGGAAAATGCCAAGAGCCTAACACCAAATTTATCACTTTTTAAAAACATGAGGTTGTTCCCGAAAGTGAAGAAATAAGAAATTCAGTGCTCATGCATTCCCAGCTGCAGTCTGGGTACCAGGAGGCCTCTTTCCCTCTCAGACCTGTTGTGGGGAAGGGAGCAGAAGAAGAGGGTGAGTGGGGGTGGGGTGGGGCGGGGGGGGGGGCTGAGAGGTTCCACTGTTGCCTCTGCTGGCCTGCCAACCATCCCAGGTGCCAAGCATCTAACTCCCAAATTTTGACTACTGTCCCTTTGTCCCATCCCACACCAAGAAGCGAGGGCTGCAAAATCAGAACTTAGGAGGTTATTTCATAAATGATGAATGCCTCCTCTTCTCTGGGGGGCATGGGGCAGGGGACAGGCATGACTCCCCCAGGCTGTATAGGTGAGGCTCTCCCTCTGGCTTCCACATGTACTTTATTGGACAGTCTGTGGCCTAATTCCATACCCCTGCCAGGTGTAGCAGGATTTAACCTCAGTCCCTTTTGTTACTGATCCCATTTCTCTGTTAGAGGAAATGCAAGTCATAATAAATAGCTTGGGAGTAACTGAGGTCATTGTCCCCTTCTTCCTCACTCTAAATCTCAACCCCCGTGTTATCCCCACAGCCTGGAGACTGGGCAGCCCAGCTCTGGGGTCTTACCTAGTTGGCTCCCTGGGAATCCAAAGGTGGTGGGTGGGTTGAAGGTTCCCCTGTGCTGGGCTCCTCACTGCCTCTCTCCTGATTTCTAAGGACGGATTCTGTAGGCTCTAAAGAGGGGAAATGTGGTGGGAGTGAGAAGCAGTATATATGAGGGTTTGGAGGGGGGGGGCAATGCTCATCCTATCCTGAACCAGGGGCCAACTGGACATGACCCTCTGTGTTTCCTTTGATCAGTTACTGTTACGGTTTTACTATTTTTTTTTGTCTGCCCAAAGAAATGAGAAAAGAAAAACCCTCTAAAAACAGAAACAATTTGGTACAAACACAATGTGTTTATATGACTTGAGTTTATATGAGGCTCTTTCTAGTCTTTACTTAGCCCATTTAGTGGGCCCATTCGTTTCACTGCAGGAATATTAATGCGTTTGATTACAGGGTGCTCTGCTGGGGGCATGAAGTAATATACAGTACATACACTGTGTTACCTTCATCCAATTAGAGAAACACTGAGTTCTGGGATACATCTGGGATAACGGACCCTAGACAGGTAGTAAGACCACGGGCAGTAGTTCCTTTTTATTGCATACTTTGTATGCGTCGGCTGCTGGGCTAAGAACCAGTCTCATTCAATTTTCATAAACAGCCCAGCGAACTCGGCACCATCATGGTCATTTTGTAGACGGAGGCTAAGTAAGTTGCTTCAGGCCTCTGGGCTGGCACCTGAGGTGGAGTTAGGATTCTAGTCTAAGTGCTGTTCCTACTACGGTGGGGCTGTGTTTATGTGTGTGGGGGCGTTGTCCCCATGCAGCACAGAGGGGAGCTCTGAAGTCCCAGCTGGGAGGGCTTGGGTCATGCAGTAAGGATTGAGAAGCTCAGCAATTTGTGCCAGTATATCCATATTCTAAGACTGACTCTAGCTGGCGCAAGAACCCTCCTCCCAGGGATAAGACTTGCTTCCTCCTGGGCTGTGTCCCTCCCCAGTCTGAACATACTTTGTGCTTTCCCAGATGCGCCCAGCCTTGGCTCCACTTCTGTGGTCTCAGGTGGGAAGGACTCCTGGGTCCCTGTGCTGCTGGATGCTCCCTCGGGCTCTTCTTCCTGCTGCTGTTGCCCCAGGTGATGTTCAACCATCATCTGAAGCTCTGGAGGCACAGAAAAAGGGAGGCAATGTTGGACATGACTGCCACGAGTCTCCCCTCTGACCCCTTCAATTCAACTACCTGGCTAAAGTGTGGTTGAGCATTTCCACACCCTTGTGACCAATCCCCCCTCCCCCACACCTGAATGAAATGAGGCATTGGCTAGGCAAAGAGAAGGGACTAGAGCTGGACAAAAAAACATATTTCCTTCGACAATGGGAAGGAAGTTAAGGAACCTTCTTACAGGTGTGACAGGAGATTCAAAGCAAGGGAAAACACTAAAACTGTGGCTCACTTCAGCAGACCCAAGGACTCAAAGGGGGGGGGGAGGGCAGGGATGGTACTGAAAGGAGGTTGGGAGCCCAGTGTCCTATGGTGAAGGGAGATGGTGTGACAATTTGGTGGCTGGTGAAGTGTGATGACACCTGTCTTGGTGTCACTATTGTGTAACTATTGCTGTGACAACCGTGGTGTTGTGGAACAACATTTCCTAGGTAAAGTGATTGGGAAAAACAACACCAAACACCACAAACATAATAGATCCTTCTAACTTGCTGTGATATAAAGTCTCAACAAAACAATACTCGGTTTTTATTAGAAATATTTGAGCACCTGCTCTGTGCTGGGCAAGCTCACTTGTTTTACCTTTTTCTTTTCTAGCTAAAGACAGAGAAGGCAGAGAGACAGACAGTGAAAGGAACCAAGCACCGAAGCTACCTTTGAGATGGTGGGGGTGGGGCTCGAACCAAAGTCACACCCATGGCAAAGCAGCCACATATTTTGACCCGAAGGGCACAGTGAGGGAGCGTTCCAGACGCAGTAGCTCCCCAGTAAATGGTGGCAAAGCTGGAATCCAGCTTCATCTTTCTAGTCACATTCTACTGTGGTCAGGACAGACTGACCTCCCCCAGGGTTCCTCTTTCCTTAAGGGGTCATGAGGTATACCGCTCCTGGGGCTGAGGGGATGGGCAGGACCTCCGAACCTTTCATTGTGGGTGTGGTCCTCGTCACCTTCTTCCGCTGCCGTGGAGACATAGTCAGAGTGGTCTGTGAAGGACACAGGGCGCGGTGGGTGCCAGCTCTTCCTGCCCTCCTCCACTGCCATGCCAGGCTTGGGGGTAGGTGTGGACTTCAGGAGGTGTGTGTGTGTGTGTGTGTGTGTGTGTGTGTAAGATAATCTCTCTCCCCCAATGTGAGCAGGAGGGCTGTGTGTGGGATGTCTGTGCATGTTCACTCTTGCACATGGGAGTGTCTTTTTTTTTGGGGGGGGGAGTCAAATGGCTCAGAAGTTGGACAGGGTGGTCTAGGGAGTCCCTGGGTTCAGCTTACCTTGAGAAGTGGGTTGGGGATCCTGTCTTCATCTATCTCTGGGGGGACAGGGAGAGGAGACAGTGAGAAGGATGAGAGACCCATGTACCCCCTCAAGTTCTTTCCAGGGGAGGAGCCTCTGTCCCCCAGTTCTGCTCATGGCTGCCTCTAGCAAGTGGGTTCCTAGGCTGACCCCCTTTAGTCCCCTCCTGCTCCCCTAACCTCCTCATCCCCACTTACCTAGGCCTGTTCCATCTTGCCTGCTCTGTCTGGTATGCTCTTGCCTGGGAACTAACTTCGAGGTGCCCCAAAGCAGGTCCTTTAGCTCTTTTCCCTTTCTTTGAAGTCTTTGTCTTTGTCTTTCTAAACATCCCTGGCAGTTACCAGGCTCAGAAGTGAACTGTGCCATGGGAGGGGACACTGGATAGAGCACAGCAAAGCCATCCAGTGCAGGGCTGGGCAGGCAGAGTGGATTTTGGTAGTTGGAGGATAGCTGGAGACTCAGGTTTCCCGGGCTCCACCAGAGATGATCAGCTTGGTCCCGGCTGGCTTGTGCTCTCTCCTGTCTAGCGCCCTAACACTCTCTGAGACGTGGCACTCCTGCCAGACCTTGGTGGGAGGGACACTGGTGACCCCAATCCCAGCTGCTCCCTGGGCTGTTACCCTTCCCCTTCCCCTCAGGGGGCTTTGAAGATGGCTGATGGAGGCGGTCCCTCCCCCCACAGCTGTCACTGCCTCTGGGGGTGGGGGTAGCAGCCTCGCAGTTGCTGGAGAAACCTGGAAGGCTGTTGCCGCAGCAACCAGCACTCAGTTGACCACCCCAATTCCTGGGGGGGCTTAGGAACCAGGTGGTCTCCCTCCATTTTCCAGCTCTGCTCCACTTTCCTTTCCTGCTAACCCAGCCTTGGCTATCCTGCTTCCCAGACTGAGTGGGAAGCCAGATCCCTCCTCTGATGTGCTGGTCTCTCTGGTATCCACCTCCCCTCACCAGGACCCCGTTGTCCCCATTCTCTCTTCAGCGACCCAGCCTTCATGTTACCTGGGGATGACTGGTCACTGGTCAGCACAAGGGTGGCAGGGGTGGGGCGGCGCCTCCGAATCTGAGGGAAGAGGTCAAGTGCACAAGGGAGCATCCTATACCACTTAGCAGAGTGACTCCGCCGGCCCACTTAACACAACTCAGAGACGTTAGTGTGACACCATGTCACACTAACTCCTCTGTCCCTGTGTGGTCCAGCCCTTGACCTTGGGGACCCCACAGACCACCCCTATTCCTTGTTTCCACTCTGTGCATCTCCCCAAGTCCTGAGGCTCAGACTCCTCACTTCTCCACAGTTAGGGCTATATCTGTTCTAAGGCATTGATCTCTGGCTTTCCATCCATCCTGGATCAATGGTCCGAAATAACCTGAGAAGACACGAGGTTTTCCTTTAGTTCCCCTCACTCATCAAATGGACATTAATCTTTTGTGAGCCAGCACCTGCAGACAGCACTCCTCCCGCCCTCCCAGCCTAAGAAGTGGAGGCAGCACAGAGAGGGCAGGTGTGAAGGTGTGTTCTCCTGGCTCTTGATCTCCCTTCCCAATCCTGGCCTAGGGAGACCCTTGGCACAGTTAACACGATGTGAGGAGGATCTTATGGCAGGATCCTGGTCAGGAACTAAAGTTTAACTGGCAAATTCTGCACGGGGCTCTGTGTCCCGATGAAAGAAATGAACATGTGTGTGGTGATTGGCTGCTGTTCTTTTGTCATGCTGCCAATAAAGTTGATTGTTGTTGAAGTCGGTTCAAGGACTCTCGGGACATGTGGTTCTTTTCCTTCTCTCTGGAGGCTTTTGAGGCTTGGAAGTGAGGGGGAATGATGAGGCTGCAGCCCCTTGCAGCTCTTCCAGAGCAGCACTGTGAAGGGAAGGCTAGTGGGACTGGAAAAGGGGCTAAAATGACCCAGGACTGAGGGGATTAGGATGAAAACACTCAATGATCATAGTCTCATGTTTGCATATTCATTATATAGGATCATTATCTTTGGGGGTATGGGTAGTAAGACACATGTCATTCTTTATGCCTAAAAAGTGGGTACCAGCCATAGCATGAGTGGCAATTTTAGCCCTTCCCCCTCCCCCAAGAAAAACCAGAATATGTGGAATGGGAGTATGTTCGGACAGGGCATTGTTTTCTCAGAAGACTCTAGTGGTACCTTGTTTGGGTTGACATTTCAAGTTCCTTGGCAGTACCAGCCCTTTGTGTGAACATGTAAACATCAGCTTACGTCCACTGCTGGCTATTCCTGGTGCAGATGTGCTGGACACCAGGACACGGGCAGGTGTGTAGCATCCATGTGAGATGGGGACATTCTATTCCCAAGAAGGACTCCTCTCTATTTCTTTCCTGCCCTGGGGGGGTGGTTGTGGAAGAGTGAGAGACAGGGAAGTCATGGGGTAGAGGTCTGTGGAAGTTGGGAGCCTGAGACGCAGACCCAAGTATGACAGAAAGGATCTCTGAGGAAGCAGCAGGCTTCGCTGTGCTCTTGGATAGCTCTGTCCTCAATTAGTTTCCTTGTCTGAAATAAGCTTTGCCCTTTCCTTTCCTTTTCTTTCTCTTTTTTTCTTTTCTTTCTTTTATTTGATGGGACAGAGAGAAATTGAGAGGGAAGGAAGGAGAAAGAGGGAAGAGAAAGAGAGATACTTGTAGACCTGCTTCACCACTTGTGAAGGTTCCCCCTACAGGTGAAGTCCTTGGCTTGCTGACATGTGTGCTTAGCTGGAGCTGAGTGTGCCATTCACATAAGCTTTTTTCTTTCTTTTTCTTTTTCTCATTCTTTCTTTCTTTTCTTTTCTTTTTCTTTTTCTTTTCTTTCTTTTTTTTTTTTGCTCCAGGGCTATCGATGGGGCTTGGTGCTGGCACTATAAATTCACTGCTCCTGGTGGCCATTTTTTCCATTGGATAGGACAGAGAGAAATTGAGAGAGGTGGGGGAGGTAGAGAGGTTATGCTTCACAAGTGGTGACACATACCCTCCTGTGGTAGGGAGCTTGGGCCTCACACGAACATTATGCATGAACATTAGCTTCATACCATGTGCCCTTAACCAGGTGTACCACTGCCCAGCCCCTCTCACACAAGCTTTCTAAGCACAAACTCCTTGAGGGCTGCCATGTCCTACAGTAGTGAGACTTCAAGCACATGAGCCACTGGGAATTAAGGAGATGATTTTTTTCCTTTTCCTTACCCCTTTCTCAAATTCTTGCTCTCAAGGACATCTGGTGACTTCACCTCTGATTTATTCAGGCCTGGGATCTAGTAACTGTGGGTGCCTTTGTGTGCCCTGCCCATCTGTGCTCCATATCACAGTGCTTCCAACCCTCTTTGCCCTCTGATGTTGGTTGGGTTAGGAGTTCCTGCCAAGCCTGGAGCTTTCTGCCTACATACTTGGTCATGCTGCAAAGGGGCTGAGGTTAGACAGCAGGTAGAATTTCTGGCCTCACAGACACAGATTTCTGAAGAATCGAGAAAGCAGGCTGCTGTTCTGCTTCTTTCCTCTGATTTTGTAATATTGCCTTCTCTTCTTTCTCCTCCTGCTCTGACCCCTAAGACCTCTGAATCAGCTGTTCAAGCCCCCCCCCCCCAACATTCACCTCCACCTGCCTCTTCTAACACCAAACAGATGCAGGTGCTAGGAGTGAGTCCTGTCTGTGCCAGGGGAAGGCAGTTCTGCTTGGAAACTTACCCCTAGCCCCCACAATCTTGTAGACCCCCTCAGTCTGCTTTTCTTTTCTGAGTCTGAGGTTATCTGAGTCAGTTCCCTGCCTCCAGGCCTAACAGCATCTTCCCTGGTCCCCACGTTGGAGGCTCCCTTCCACCTCATGTTCTGGAGGGTTAGTCTTAGCACATTCCTTCTGTTGTCATACCTCAGAGGTGGAGGCAGGGTTCCCCCAGGCCAGCACAGCATGAGAAGACAGCACCAGCCTCCTCTCCACAACTTGAGTTGTAGGGGAGCTCAGTGCCTGCCCTCTCCCTGCATAGCCAGCCTTTATTCTACTCAGTTGCTGCAGCAACAGAGAGAATCTCTTCTGCAGGCCATGCTGAAGGGCCACAGAGCTTCTCCAGGTGGGCAGCTGGCTGGAGAGACAGAGCCCTGACCTTGTGTGTGGTGGACATTCTTTTGGGAGGGGGCTGTCGAGGTGAATAGACAGAGAACACGGGCAGAGATGGATCAATGAGCAAATATTTGGCAAAGGGCGGTAGTAAGGGCCACGACGGGTGGTCCCCCTCCTAGCAGGCACACATGCTCACTCACACGGAGACGCACACTTGCTCACACACTGCCGCCTCTGCCAGGCTGCTCTGAGCTAAAAATAGGCCAGGCCAGGAGGCTGGGCCAGGGCCCTGGACTCCCACCCGTTGAGCTAAGGCCAGCACAACTGCTTCTACATTGCACAGAGCTGGGCTCAGACCAGGGCCCCAGAAAACCCTTTGCCTTTCTAATACAGCGGCTCCATCCAGCCCTGCTCCCCACTTCAAAGGGCAGGAGTTGGGACGAGGACCCACGTGTCCAGACTTACAGAAGAAGAAGCCTCAGCCCGCAGACTCTCCTCAAAGCCCCCAGCCCTCCACGTTTCCCCAGTCCCTTCTCATCACTCCCCAGAGTCAGCTGGATAGGCGTGCCCCCACCCGCCTTAGGAGAGGACAAGGGGCTCATTTCTCTCCTTCCAACTCCTACCGGCTCCTTTCCATTCCCTACAATCTCACCAAACCCTGCCGCACTGCTGCCCCGCACCCCCATCAATGCCCCCACCCAGTTCAGAAACTGGTGGAGGTTGACTTGGGTGGGGGATGCAGGCTGGGTGGAGGGGGAGGGGTCGTGTCCTCGCTGGGCCCCTCCCCCAGGGCTGCAGAGGCCGAGAGTGACTGGGGGTGGGGGGGCAGGCGGGGAGTGCAGGTGCTTAACTGTCTGTGGGTCTCCAAGAAGAGAGAGATGTGGCTCTGATGATGGGGGAGGGGAGAGAGGACCCCCCACCCCCGCCCCCTAAATGAGCGCGCTCGTCCTCGCGGGGGTGAGGTGGGGGGCTCACTGCTAAGGAGGACTCAGCGGGGACCCAGGATCCCGCCGGCCCGGCCCGGGGGTGCCCTAGTCCTCGGCTGAACGAGTCCCCGCCGCCCCGCCCTGCTCCGCACCTGCTCCGCCGCCTCGGGGTCAAGGTGCGGCTCCAGCAGCGGGACGGTGAACTGGATCTTGCGCGGGCTGTTGTCGGGCTCCATGGCTGGGGCGGCGGCGGCGGCGGCTGCGGCTGGGGGGACGCGGCGGGACTCGGGGCTGGGGCGGGAGCGCTCCTTCTCCGCTGCGCTCCGGCCCGGCCCCAGCCCGGCGCGCTGGGCTCACCGCTCGCGACTCAGCGCTCCCGGCTCGCGGCCCCGGGACTCGGCGACACCGATTGGCTCCCCGCCCGGCCCCCCGCCCCGCCCCGCCCCGCCCCGCCCCCGCCGGGAACCTTAACCCAGTGGTGACCGCAGCCCGCTCGGGTCAGCGCTTGGGGGCCGCGAGGTGCGGGCGTGGCCGGGTCCCCGCCGGAGGCGACAGCCTGGGCAGGTCCCCCAGGTGTCCCCGGAGATCAGCGCTGGGAATGGGGGTGGGGAGCGGCTGCGGAGAACTTCTTCAGGCCCGGGTGGGGTTTGGGGCTTGGGGGGCGGTGAGGGAATGGAGGGGCGTTGCGGGAGAGGAGGATGTGAAGGCCAGCAGAAGGTCGCCTTTATGAGCTTTAAGGGGGTGGCGGCTCGGGAATATGATATCTATATCTATATCTATATCTATATCTATATCTATATCTATATCTATATCTATATCTATATCTATATCTATATCTATATCTATATCTATATCTATATCTATATCTATATCTATATCTATATCTATATCTATATCTATATCTATATCTATATCTATCTATATAATAAAGGCGGGGGACAGGACTCTGCATGCAGCCAGAGGGACAAGGCTAGAGGCAGAGAGGGACTTTTCCTGGAGAGGAAGCTACCAGAGTGGAGGTGGAAACTCGGAGGGGAAGGGTGGCATCTGGGCACCTCGCAACCCCTCGGCTGGGGTCTTAGGGGAACCGCGCCCCCCTTCAGAGGTGTTGAAGGGGGGTGGTGGAGAGAGTGGTGGAGAGAACACCATCTGGGGCTGCAAAAGGAGCTGTGGGGGTTGGGAGTGGGGGTGGGGAGGCCATAGTGCTCTGAGATAATTTTCTCTTTCTGCTTGCTAAATCCTGGGGATTGGCAGGTGGAAGGCTGCAAGAGGAGAAGGCTGAGGGGTGGCGAGGGCAGCTCCTTGGGTGGGCGGGGTGCCTGGCTTACAGATGGGGCTGGTTTCCAGTTCCTCTCTTGGCAGAATATTGAAAATGATCCCCTGTGACTCGAGGGATGGAGGTTAGAGTGTGAGAAGAACTCCCTAGTTGGGGGTGTGAACACTTGTCGATCAGTATTTGTGATGAGTGGGAGAAGCTATTCCTAGGAGCTGGTGGGCCCCAAGCCAGGGGATGGGGGTGGGTAGGGGGTGATCCCAGTCTGAAAGGAGAGAGATGGGCCCTGGAGAGGGCCAGGGCTGGATGTATTATTGTGGCAGATCAAAGACTGGGGCATGAGGAGAAGAGACAGAGAGTCTGGGGGTGGGGTGGGGCAAGGAATCAGGGTCAGAGATCTGAGCTTTTACCCTTAGCTGACACTGTCAAGTTTCATAGGATTTATGCCTGGCTCTCTGGGGACCTTGTGACCACTCTTGACTCTGTGGCCTTGCCTCCTTTCCCTGCAGCCTTTCTCTGACTTGGGTTTCACATGGCCCCTTCCCCTCTTACCTCCCAAAATACCTCCCTTCCCTGCCCTATCCCCTCCCCTCTCTGGCCAGATCTCTTTACACTTGCCCAGCCAGGCCCAGCTCAGGGTGAGGCTGGGGTTATAGGGACTGGCTGGCCAGATGTTTGTTTGCATGTTTCCTGCACTGTTGTCATCAAGCTTTCACAAATCATTTCACTCTCTGTTTGATGTGGTATCAGCAGTCAGGAAAACAGCTGATAGGACTCCCCTCTATCCCTCACCTCTCATCAAGAGCTTCTCCCCTGATAATAGGGAGAGGGAGTGGCCTTGAGAGGATAAGAATGGGGTGGGGTGGGGAACATAGGGGACCATGAGGGTTCTGGTCTCCGTTCTACCCACCTCCTAGCCACATGTACATGGAACAGGATCCAAAGCATCCTCTAAATAGGTGGCTTGTTCACCCACCACCCCATATGCCAGGGGAACTTCCAATTTGAAGACAGTAGTCCTGCATCTCTGTCTCTGAGCTCTCAGGTTTTCTTCACTTGTCCTCCTAGGATGGCAGAGTAGTCCTTAGCTCCTCCCATCATCTATCATCTGACGTAAGGTGCCTAGCACACAGGAGGCCTACAATGAGTTTGTAACTGCTTCTGTTGTCTTGTTACTTCCTAGTGGGACAGCAAAATTGTCCTCTCCTTTCCAGATTCTCCAGAGGGGTAACCCTCCCCACCACCACCACATACACTTTGGTCTGGCCTTGGAATTCCTCTCAAAGTCTCAGACCCACCGTACATATAGCTTTTCCAAGTCCAGATCCCCAGACATCCTTCCCTGGATAGCTATGGGGATAGAAAGAATCCCAGAGGTATCAGACTTTGGTGAGATAATTATGAGGGGCTGTGTGGGAGTAGAGGTCCCAGGAATAGCCGGTGCTGGGGCAAGGCAGAAAAGGGATGCACTGGCAGAGGTGGGAGGCAGCTCCTGGTGCAGACTGGAGGCAGCTGGATTTGGTGAGCAAAGCATTTGCTCAGCTGGAAGGTGGCTGCAGCCTTCGGAGTTGGGCTCTCCTAGTGAGCTGCAGTGCAGGTGTCTGTGGAGGTGTGAATGCTGGTGGGACCTTGATTATACCCTGAGCTGGGTGAGAGATTACATATCTGTTGGATTTGGGTTGTCAGCAGAGAGCACTGGGGGTTCTGGGGTTTAAAACTCTCTTTTTCTTTTTAAACATTTATTTTTTAACTTAAATTTTTTTAAATTATCTTTATTTACTTATTGGATAGGTACAGCCAGAAAATTGAGAGGGAAGGGGGTCATAGAGAGGGCGAGAGATAGACACCTGCAGCACTACTTCACCACTCATGAAGCCTTCCCCCTGCAGGTGGGGACCGGGGGCTCAAACCTGGGTCCTTGCCCACTGAAACATGTGTACTCAACCAGGTACACCACCACCCAGCCCCTAAAACTCTTCTAGAATAAGCAAGACTTGGAGCCGACCCTGGGCTTGGCCCCTTCCCTGCTGGTGTAGGCCCCTGTGCTTGTGTCACTGCTGTATCTCCAGTCCTAGCAGAATAGCAGCTGGGCCTTGCAGTGCAATTCTGAACCCATAAAATATTTAAGGTGACAGGGATGGGACTTGGTGATGCTGTCACTTAATAGCACCCATCCTCCCTGCTCTCGGCGCTGGAGTCTGGGTTAATGGGGCTGCTCTCTGTGGCTCTCAGCACACTTTGTTTTTATTTATCTATGCTCCTCACCCCCAATTACCTTCTCATGCATTAATTCACTAATCCGCAGAGCCAGTCAGGAGGGAGGGCAGGCATTATCATCTTTATTTTACTTTTCAAGAGCAGGGTCTTGTGGAGGGAGAGGATGCTGGAATTGACCATCTGGGTCTGGATTTGGGAGGTCAGAGTTCAAACTCTTTGGATAACTCTGGGACAATCATTCCCCCTCCTTCTCACCCAACTGGTCTGTTTTCTCGTCTGTAAAGTGAGAGGGACCAGGTGACGAGCAGCTTTCTTCCTCTTCTAATATTTTGTCATTCTGATTTGGGTGTGTACTAGCCACATACAAAAAATTTCAAAACTAGCTTAGAAACCTTCCTCTGCATTAAAAACTTAAAAAATCTTTCCTTATTAGCCAGCCAGAAATTGAGAGGAAGGGGGGAGGTAGAGAGGGAGAGAGACAGAGATACCTGCAGCACTGCTTCACCACTTGTGAAACTTTCCCCCTGTAGGTGGGAACCTGGGGCTTGAACCTGGGTCCTTGCACATTCTAACATGTGTGCTTAACCAGGTGCACCACCACCTGGCCCCAATTGCCTCTCTTTACATTATTTTTGCTGCCAGCTCAGGTCAGGCAAGAGTGGCAGGGATCAGCCATTGCTTGCTGAGTACATCACACACACACACACACACACACACACACACACACACACACACACACACACACTTTTTCATGCATTTCTGAGCATATGAGGCCAGAGATGTACTTTATACCCCCAAAGGAGTAGCAATCCCATCCAGTGGTCCCCCTGAAAAGTATATACTCATGACGACTAGCTGTTTCTCCATTTCTGGAAACTTTTAGAACCATGCCACATGATCCAGAAATCCTCAGTGGGCACAAGCTTTTCCTTTGGGATGTTTCTACTCTTCTGATAACGATGATGGTCTTAGGGCCAAGCTTTGTGAAAATAGAAGCAGTGGGGATCAGAACTTGATTTGGAACAGGGGTGCAGTACCCTGTAGTGGTGCCAAGTGTTCCCTGGAGCTCTTTCAGAAGACGTTTAAAGGGCACATTTCCAGACCTTCTGGGAGCCCCAGAAGAACCATGGGAGCAGGTGTCTGGCCTCTCAGGGGTTGACTAGGGAGGTCCAGTCACCTGCAACTGTGTAAGTCCCGGTTTGCCTGTGAAAAGGCCTTTGGTGCAGTTCTTCCAGACTCAGATGCACACCTTGCTGCTGCTGGCACTCTCAGGAATGAAGCCAGAGCTGCTGATTCAAGCAGGGGAAGGAGGTGTTCTGCTAAGGATTAGAACCCATGGTGTGATATTTCTCCCTCAACAGATCAGACTTGGTAGCTGTACAGGACCTGAAGCAGGAACTTCAAATGGACCAGGTGACTTCTTGAGATGCATTTAAACCCATGACCATAACCAGTCCAGTAGACCCAATCCCTAGCTAGCTTTCCACCCCTAATTCTCTAACAGGTGGCATTTCTTTTTCTAACTGGTGTTTATTGGGCATCTATCGATGCTAGGCCTTATACAAAGTGCTGACATATAGCAGAACCCAGAACAGATAAGCTCTGCATTTCACAGCCTAGCAGGGGTTAGGGTGGTAGCAGTGTGACCTAGTCATTATAAGGAATAATTATTTCAAAAGTAGAATTGCATGGCCTGGGATGTGGCATAATGGGTAAAACACTGAGCCCTCAAGCATGAGGTCCTGGGTTTGATTTGTCCAGCACTGTATATCCCAGAATGACGCTCTAGTCCTTTCTTTTTTTCCCTCACTTATAAAAAAGTGGGGGTACAAGAATGGTACATCCAGGAGGGGAAGATCAGGACGACCTCTGGCAATTGAGACATCCTCCAAACCCTTTACTGGGTCCTTCCAACATGATGATTAAATGCCCAGCTTCCAGAGCCCTCAACCTGGGTCCAAACCCCAGCTCTGCCACTTAGTAGCTCTGTTATCTTGGGCAAGTTGCTTGACCTCTCTGAGCCTTAGTTTCTGCAAAAAACAGGCCTGCCTTTTTATTAGTGTTAAGGGGAGCGATGAGGTAATACTCTGTGGACACTGGTAAATAGGGAAGAGTAGTCATGAATCCTTTTTTTTTCTTTTAATTTTTAAAATTTTCTTTCTTTCTTTCTTTCTTTCTTTCTTTCTTTCTTTCTTTCTTTCTTTCTTTCTTTCTTTTTATTGGATAGAGACAGCCAGAAATCAAGAGGGAAGGAGGAGATAGAAAGGGAGAGAAATACCTGCAATACTGCTTTACCACTCACAGAGCTTTTCCCTGCAGGTGGGGACTGGAGGCTCGAACCTGGGTCTTTGTGCATTGTAACATGTGTGCTCAACCAGGTGTGCTACCACCTGGTCCTCAGTAGTGACAAGTTCTTAGCAAATGCTTTATCCTTTGATTCTGGAAAAAGGAGGGGTAAAGATACGGGGATTTGACAGCTTCTACAATCAGGAGGTATCTACAAAATACCCTTTCACTCGATCTTGTTCCTCATCTTTTTCTGCTCAGCTGTTCCTAGTCTGCCTGGATGATCACCCTGCCCTGCTAATTAACACCCGCCCTGTTAATGATTAGATCTAATGACTTTGACTTGGTGTGAGATGGAAAATTCCCCAGCCACAGGACAGTGGAGGGCAGTTGCCAGGGGCAGGCGGGATGGCCCCCTGGGTTCTGGACATGTTGGTTGGCTGTGTGTATGTTGCTTTGTTTTTTCCTGAGGCTGCTCTGCAGGAGAGTGTGGATGGGGTTGGGGTCATATGAAAGTTGCAACCTACTCTCCTCCCCCACTCCTCCCAGGCTTGGCAGAGGGTCCTGGATCCCAGCCCATGCCCTGGCATTCTTCTTGCCAGGGGTGAACCAGTGATTGCTGCTTCAGCTGGAAGGCTTGGAGTGAGGGGTTATGCTAAGTTTTCTAGGACTGCTGTGGCCAAGTCCCTCCAACAGGGTTTAAATCAACAAGCCTTTATTCTCTCTGAAGCCAGTGTCAGCAGGGACACACTCCCCCTGGAGGCCCCAGGGAGGAGCTTTTCCTTCCTCTCAGCGCCTACTGGCCCCAGGTGTTCCTTGCTTGGTGATACACAACTCCAGATTCTGCCTCTGTCTTCACAGTCATTTCCTCTCATGCATGCCAATCCTTGTTCCTCCACCAGCCATTGGATTTAGGGCTCACTCTAAATCTAGGATAATTTCTCCTCCAATCTTTACTTGGTCACCTCTGCCAAGACTCTGTTTCCACGTAATGCCACCTTCTGAACTTCTGGATGGCCATGCATTTACCCGAGATGCTGCTCCACCCATCATAGGTGGTGAGAGCGGCTGGCAAAGCAAGGAAGGGGGTCCTGTTGGAGCTAGCGTAGGAGGCCAATGGCCCTGCATCTTCTCCCCTCCCCAGGAAGTGGAGAGTGTGCTTCAGATCCCACAGTGGAGTTGGGATGGGACTCCTGAGCCCTAAAAAGGAAGACTACTGGAGGGAAGGGGGAGTTGGGATGGGAGCAGAGGTGTTGAAGACTGGAGGATGATGCTGAAGAGACCTTGAAAGAAAAATCCTAGATTGCTGTAATTTAGTGTCATTGGAGGGCAGAATATATACCTTATCATTAACACACACACACACACACACACACACACACACACACACACACACACACACACCCACACACCCCTTATGCAATGCGGCCTTTTTTATGTGTGCAGTTCCAGAATTCCTGGACTGACTTTCCATTTTTCAAATCTCAGATACAGATATCTCTCCCAGGTCTAGAGATAGACAGGAAAAGAGAGAGACAGAGAGAGAGAGAGAGAGACAGAGAGAGAGAGAGAGAGAGAGAGAGATCACAGCACTGCTCCATCTTCCTTGGAAATTCCCCAGGTGCTTAGGTGTTTCCATGGAAGCTGTTTTCCAGTCCCTGCCCTACCCTCTTCTGCTCACTCTCTCAGCTAAGAGACAGACTCAGTTCAGAGACTGGGACCACTGGGCCAATATATTAATAAAAAATGGAAGCTCTTAACAGCTGTCTTCCACACTCTATGGGGAAGCTGGAGCTGGGCCAAGTGATGAGTGGTCGATTTCTATTCTGTGTGCCTGTTATGCCCTCTCCCCACTCCCTGCAGCCTGCCTCCACCCACTGTCACTAGGTGCTGTTTCTGAGTGAGGTGTGTTGGTGAGGAGGCGTGGCTGGAGTGGAGTAGATAGAAGGAGAGGTAAAGTTCTTCTTCACCTGTGGAGAGTGTCCCACCCCCCTCCTCTCTGCTGCTCGCTGGTGCCCACTGCTTTCCTAGACCTCCGTGACTTGCCCTCCAGCCTGCTCACAGGTTCCTTATCCTAGAAACATGAGTCTCCTTTCTCAGCTGTTGGAGTTTTTATGTTCCTTGAAGTCACCTTACTGAACAGGGTCCTGAGTGACTGCCTGGGATATGCCTGTCTCTCCCCAGATTCAGAGCTGGTTTCTCTTTGTCAGCAAACTGAGAGCCTGCCAGCCTTGTCGGCCTGCTTATGTGATTGCTCTTCAGTCCTTTTCTGTCTTTTTAAACTCCTAGGTGGCAACCAGATTCCAGGACACACTACTTCTATCAATCCAGCTTTTGAGTAGCCCGTGCAAACACTGACTAGATTTGCTATAAGGAACATCACCCCTTTCTTAGGATGGGGTTCACAACCCAGCTCCCCAGAAATTTACTCCTTACAAAAAAAATCCCTTTTCTTTCCTTACCGTGACACATTTTTATATCCTTGGTCTGGCCAAGGGGGTCAGAAACTAGATCTTAAAAACATCCATTGCAAATTCTTTCCATGATACTTGGGCACCTCACTATGAAATTTCATTTATTGCATCTTGGTGCCAAGTTGAAAAGCTACTTTTACTATTCTGTTACAGAAGTAATCACGACAGTTAGGATTATGACAGGGCAGAAAGTCAGCCACTTTGTAGGCCAGGGAACGAAAGGACACCAAACTGCCCAGAGGTGAATGGCCACCAGAGGGCAGAAGATCCTGTTGCAAATCCTGTTTCCTTCCTGAACTCATTGCAGCAGATTATGGATTTCGGATTATAGATTTTAGTCCATTTCCAGAGAGCAGGTGGAGTCCCAGTGCATGGCCACACAGAGGGCCTCAGTTCTCTCCTGTTTTCTCGATCATTTCCATTGTTGCGTGCCTTCTGCAGTCTAACCACCCTTTTCCCAGCTGAAGTGTCAGAAATGTTAAACTGCATTTGACAGTCACAGCATGTATTGAACAGCGACAATGTAGTAGGTCTGGTGATTAAAAACACATTCTTGGCTTTGGAGAAGCCCAGCCAGGAATGAGGACTGTGAACAGATGCGATGAACTGCAAAATACTAACTGCTGTTGTAGAGGCGGGAATGAGGGCTTTGTACTGAACTCATAGAAGCAGCAGGTTGGTGGTTGCCGGGGGTGGTAGCAAACTCCTGGTTATAAGGTACAGACTTCCAGCTATAAGATGAATATGTTTCGGTGATTGCATGTCTAGCATGGTGAGTAGAACTAACAGCAGTGTACTGTATATTGGAAAGTTGCTGAGGGTGGATCTTAAAACTTGTCATCACATGGACAGAATATTCACCACAGAAGAGATCCAAAAGGCCGAGAAACACATGAAAAAATGCTCCAGGTCTCTGATTGTCAGAGAAATGCAAATAAAGACAACAATGAGATACCACTTCACTCCTGTGAGAATGTCAGACATCAGAAAAGGTAACAGCAGCAAATGATGGAGAGGGTGTGGGGTCAAAGGAACCCTCCTGCACTGCTGGTGGGAACGTAAATTGGTCCAACCTCTGTGGAGAACAGTCTGGAGAACTCTCAGAAGGCTAGAAATGGACCTACCCTATGATCCCGCAATTCCTCTCCTGGGGATATATCTTAAGAAACCCAACACTCCCATCCAAAAAGATCTGTGTACACATATGTTCTTGGCAGCACAACTTGTAATAGCCAAAACCTGGAAGCAACCCAGGTGTCCAACAACAGATGAGTGGCTGGGCAAGTTGCGATATATATACAATGGAACACTACTCAGCTATAAAAAAGGTGACTTCACCATTTTCAGCTGATCTTGGATGGACCTTGAAAACTTCATGTTAAGTTAAATAAGTCAGAAACAGAAGGATGAGTATGGGATGATCTCACTCTCAGGCAGAAGTTGAAAAACAAGATCAGAAGAGAAAACACAAGTAGAAACTGAACTGGAATTGGCGTATTACACCAAAGTAAAAGACTCTGGGGTGGGTGGTGGGGAGAATACAGCTCCAAGAAGAAAGACAGAGGACCTAGTGGGAGTTGTATTGTTATATGGAAAACTGGGGAATGTTATGCATGTACAAACTATTGTATTTACTGTTGAATATAAAACATTAATTCCCCAGTAAATAAATTAAAAATAAATAAATATTAAAAAATTTTTAAAAGTTATGTCAAATAAAAAAAGTTGTCATCACATGCACAGTTGTAGCTGAGGTGATAGATGTTAACGTTGTGGTAATTATTTAATTTAATTTAATTTTTTGCCACCAGAGTTATCGCTGGAGTTTGGTACCTGCACAATGATCTTATGATTCCCATTTTTTTTCTCTTTTGTTTTTTTTCTTTTATTTGACAGGACAGAGAGAAACTGAGGAAGGAGGAAGACAGAGAAGGAGAGAGAGAGATAAAGACAACTTCTGTACTGCTTCACTGCGCCTGAAGCTTCCCACTGCATGTGTGGGTTGGGAGCTTGAACTCAGGTCCTTGAATGTGGTAACACGTGTGCTCAACCAGGTACACCACCACCAGTTTTAATTATTTGACATTACATACACACATCAAATCGCTATGTTTCATACCTTACATTCATATGCTGTCCTGTTAGCTTTATCTCCATAAAGCTGGAGGTGGGGAGTGGATAAATAAGGGCTTCGGGAGCATTGAGGAAGCAGCAGGATATGGAGAAAGCTTCCCAGATGAGGGGGAATTGGAGTTAGAATTCTAAATTTTTTTTTTTTATCACTTTATCAGGGGAAATGCTGATTTACAAGACAGTGCTGTTGTCACAGATGGACAGTTTTATATCTCCCCATGACAAGTGTCAGCATATCACATACTCTACCAGCTTGTCCTCATCCTCCAACATGGGACCCTGGTTTTCCATCCCTGGAGTTAGGATTCAAACATTTATCTACTTATTTATTTATTTATTTATTTGTTATTGGAAAGAGACAGAGAGAAATTGAGAGGGGGAGGTAGAGAGGGAGAGAGACACAGAGGCACCTGCAACTTTACCACCCTTGAAGCTTTCCCCTGCAGGTGGGGACCAGGGGCTTGAACCTGGGTCCTTGCACATTATAGTGTATGTGCCTGGCCCCCTGGAGTTAGGATTTTCTATGGATTGGTTAGACTTTGGAAAACAAGAGGTGTGAAGTAGACTGACAAATCATGGTACTATAGGACCAGAGGCAGGTGAAGGGTAGCTGAAAGGGGTGGGTTGTCAGAGCCGTGACTGAAGATGAGAAGTCCCATGAGGGAGGGACTTTGGGCAGAGTTCATATGGGAAGCAGAGCTTCCTTTTCATCCCTCCAGTCTCCTGGGATAGTCTGAGGCTATGAGGCTGCAAGGATCTTGTTGAACTGGGAGGTTGTGAGAGAAAATGGGGAGCACGGGAAACATCTCAGAGAAGAAATGCTTGAAGAATTTGATGTTGTTTAGCTAAGAGAGAAGAAGGATCAGTTGGACAGAAGACGGTCTTAGCCTAAGTGGAGAAGTGAGGGCATGGACTTTGGAAGCAATCAGAAGGAGTTGGGACACATCTCGATGTTTCCAACCCTTGAGTGACTCTGGGCTGAGTGCTATTCTTCGCCTGGCTCATGTCCTAATCAACAGAATGGGAATAATAACATCCTTATGCTGGGATGTTGAAGCACTGACAGCAATAATATACATAAGATACTTAGCACACTGCCTGGTAATAAAAGGTAGCATTTATTATTAGAATGGTAATTGCCTTCAGATGTTTCAAAGATCACATGGAAACCTGAGTTATCTGTGTGGCTCCATCAGCTGATGCAAAGGAGAGGGAGATAGATGCAGACTGGCGGGGAGGGAAAACTCTGTTTTTGTTTCTGTTGCCCAAGTTATCCCAGGGCCTCCATGCCTCACAGCTCCACTGCTCTTCACAGACAGAGTCACACACACACACACACACACACACACACACCTTTAGCACTGCTTTCCTGCTCATGAAGGAAAAAAGTGGGGACTTGGGGATGAACCCGGATGTGTGTGTGTACTCCACAGGGTGCACTGCTGCCGGGCCCCAAAGTACAACACTCTTACCACCAAAGCCACTTCAGCCAGGAAGAGGCTGCTCTGTGTGTGAGATCTCTGTGGCTAGAAATACCCAACATAGACTGTCGGAAGTGTCCTTCCATGGGAGCCAAAGCTAAGCCTTTAAGTAACGGCTCTTTCTACCTCAATGCTTTGGGGCTCTAGTTGGTCTGAAACAGTGTCTCAGTGCCTGCAACTGAAGAGTTTCTCCTGAAAGAAGGGTCTGTGGGCTCTGGAGTCTGAGCCTCCTCTGCTCTAAAAACGTGCTGTCCTATGTCTCAGTCACCCTGTCTGGGTGAGAGGAGGCCCTGTGGGAGGCTCTGTGGATTATCCAGCGACTCCTTCTGCTGGAATTCCATATCCTGTGCTGGAAGTGGTAGGGCTATTCTTATTTATTTATTTATTTGGTCTGGTGGAGCTGGGGCCTCATGCATGCATGATTTCTGTGCTAACTGTGCTAACTTTTCATTCAGACAAAGAGAGAAGGTGAGAGACAGGGAGAGGGAGAGGTACCATAGCACTGGAACTTCCTCTGGTGCCATAACATCTTCCATGTGGTGCTGGGGCTTGAACTTTGGCCACATGCATGACAAGGTATGTGCTCTAATTGGCAGGCTCTCTCTCTGACCTGCAGCTGGAGATTTTGGAGGTTAACTGTAGCCAAGTATGGGCCGAGGTGAAAAAAAAAAAAATCAAGGACAAGAAGCAGTGTGTGGTGAAAATTGTGTGTGTGAATGCTGAGCATCAAGAATGATGACAGAAACAAGTGGGGATGATTTGGGTGGTGGCCTTGGGAATAAAGTGTTGGACTCTCAAGCGTGAGGTTCTGAGTTCGATTCTTAGTAGTGCATGTATCAGAGTGATGATGTCTGGTTCACTTTCTCACTTGTCTCTCATAAATAAATATATAAAATATTAGGAAGAAAAAGAAGTAAGTAGGGACAAGGGGCAGCCTGTATGTGAGCTTCCAGGGAAAGGAGGTTCTGAAGTTGGAAGGAGGAGCACTGACTTAGAAGCAGCATGAAGGACAAGGAGGACTTCCCCCTTTCTATTTATTTTCTGACTCTGCAACTGATGGTTGGAGAAAGTAGTTTGCCCTGGAGAAGCCTGAAGAACATTTTTAAGATGCTGTGTAAGGTTAGACAGTAGAGGGCCAACAAGATAACTCACATGACTAGTACTCCTACTTTATTTTTGTGTTCTTGATCCAGGCTCAAGCACAGATCCCACTGCACCGGAAAAAGTGTCGGCATGGTGGTGCTGTGGTGTCTTTCCTTCTGTCTCTCTGTCTCTGTCTCTATCTAAAAATTTCAACCTTGAGTGGTGAAGTCCCAGTGATGACAAAACAAACAAAAAAGCAAAGCAAAACAATGCAACACCCCCCCCCCCCAATTAGGCAATAAAGACAACTCTCAGAAGAAGACATTGGCAGCATCAAAAAGTTTATGGATCACAGATCAGGAATTCTGAAAGTCACCAGAAAAAAGTTGGGGAAAGAAAAACCAAACAAGAGCATTAGGCTGGATCAGGAGTGGATAGAGTCTGGATAGCAAGGTCTTCAAGGTTTTGACCTGGCCTTGGGGATGACTGAGGAGAACTGGTGTGACAGAAGGACTTCCTTCAGGAGCAGGCAACACTGGTACAGTCCTCATTCCCCGGCTGCATGGCTTGAGCCCCCTGGCAGCTGATGTCCAGGGTGCCATGACTGATCTGCAGGAACAGGTCATCTGCAAATGGGAGAGCAGTGGCATCCAAAGACGTCCGTGTCTTAACCACCTGTGGATACAGGCTAAGGGAGTAAAGCTGTTTATCAACTGACTTGAAAACAGAGACGGTGTCACTAGATTATCTGGTAGGTCTAACGTCACAAGTCTCCTTGCTTGTGGAAGAGGAATCAGAGAAAGGAAACCAGTGATAAGAATTTAACTGGATACTGCTGGTTTTGAAAATGGGCCAGGGCCCAGGCAGTGGCTTACTTGGTAAAGCAGATTACAGTGCCCAAAGACCCAGGTTCAAGCCCCTGATCCCCATCTACAGGTGGGAGAGAAACTCCATGAGTGGTGAAGCAGTGCTGTGTCTTTCTCTCCCTCTCTATATCCCTACTTTCTCTCCAGTTCTCTGTTTCTGTTCAAAATAAATAAATAAAAGTAAAAAGAAGATAGAAAGAAAGAAAATAGGCCAATGGGACATGAGTTAAGGTACCTAGGCAGCTTCTAGAAACTGGAAAGAGCAAGAAGCCAGA
This sequence comes from Erinaceus europaeus, assembly GCF_950295315.1. Classification (NCBI taxonomy): domain Eukaryota; kingdom Metazoa; phylum Chordata; class Mammalia; order Eulipotyphla; family Erinaceidae; genus Erinaceus; species Erinaceus europaeus. Next base: position 110,291,425 of record NC_080168.1, on the reverse strand, counting down.
TTCTCCCTCAGAGCCTCCCAGAGAGGAATGTAGCCCTGCTGAAACCTTGACTTTAGCTCAGCAAGACCTACCTTGGACTCCTGACCTCCAGGGCCACAGATAATAAATGTGTGTTGTTCTAAGTTGAGATGCTTATGTAATTTGTGATTTGCAATTGTAATCTGAAAGCTGATACAAGATGAAAGGATCTCCTTTTCTGGGGGCCTGATCCCTCCTGCAGGGTGGGCTGCTATGGCAGCTGGAGGGACAGTATGTTTATTGGATGGGTTTCACCAGGCACTGGATTTAAAGCATCAACAGGAATATCCCTGAGTAGCTTTGCTTTTGCTCTCTGCTGGCCTGCTCTGATGCAAACACCACACACACACACACACACACACACACACACACACACACACTCCCCTACCTCAGAAGGGGGGGGAGAAGAGTTGAGATAAAGGGAGAGGGGAGAAAAGGGAAGAAGAAGGGGTGGGGGAGAGAAGAGGAGGAGAGGCAAGATAAGAAGCTCCTCTTGGACCTGTGTCTCAATTGCCTTTTCTAGCTCAGCTTTGCCAGATAGGTCAGTGCTGTGTGTTGCTTGGTACTGGTCTGACCATTAGTAAAGTAGATACTTTGGGGGTGGGGGGTAGATAGCGTAATTGTTATGCAAAGAGATTTTTATGCCTGAGGCTCCAAAGTCCCAGGCACCTTTTCCACTGGCCAGAAGGGAGGAGAGATAACATGCTGGTTGGAGGGTGGGGAAACTCCCTGGAGTTTGATGATAAAGACTGGCCTTGGGGAACTCCAGTGCAGATTCCAATAGGCCAGGATTCTGGGGGAATGGAGTTCCCTCCACTCCATATGGATCCCAGAGCACAGGACTAAATTTTTGGCTTCAGGTTATTTGTACTGATCTTTAGGAAGTTAACCCTCCCAGATCCTAATTGCCTGTTCCACCTCAAATTGCATTAATGGTCACAGAACGAACCTCAGAGGGAACTTTTTCTGGCCTGTTTAAATCTTTTTAGAATTACTTGGGTGGGGGGGGATGGGGCAGTTCTTCTTCTAGCGTTTGCCCTTCTTCCGTAGCCAGTCAACAGCGTCAGGTTGAGCCTGATGTAGTTTCCAGACCTCCTTTGAATCTGGAGAGGTGGCAGTCGTTGACTATGTGGGTCATAGTCTGTCTGTAGTCGCAGGGGCAGTTCGGGTCGTCTCTGGCTCCCCAGCGATGGAACATAGCAGCGCACCGGCCATGGCCTGTTCGATAGCGATTGAGGAGGGCCCAATCATAACGTGCTAGGTCAAAGCTGGGTTGACCCTTGCAAGGGTCTGTGATGAGGTGTTTGTTCTTGACCTCAGCTGACTGCCAACTCTGTTTCCAAGAGTCTGGAACAGAAGTTCAGTGTAGGCATAGGGGACCAGATTGGGTGACGAGACGTCAAGTGTTGGACAGGGTGGGCCAGTCTATCTTGGCGTTACTCTCGATCACACTCTGTCATTTCACAAACATCTCATAAAAACTGCAGCAAAGGTGGGTGCGAGGAATAACATCATTGCAAGACTGGCCAGCTCCTCATGGGGTGCGAGCGCTTCCACACTACGATCATCATCTCTGGCATTATTCCACTGCAGAATACTGTGCCCCAGTATGGTTCCGTAGCCCCCATGCCCACTTGGTCGATTCCAAATTATATTCCTCCATGAGGATAATTTCTGGAACCATCCGTTCCACCCCGGTTCCATGGCTGCCAGTTCTTAGCAACATCGCCCCCCAGATATTCGTCGGGATGCGGCATCATCTAAGTTCATTTCCCACGTCTACGCTCGACCGGACCTGCCAATATACGCGGATATCTTCGCCCACCCTGTCCAACGCTTGATGGGGCAGTGGTGCATCAGGTTAAATGCACAAAGTATGAAGCACAAGGACCCATACAAGGATCCCAGTTCAAACCCCCAGCTCCCTGGGGGAGCTCTCTGCAGGGGAGTCACTTCATGAGATGTTTATCTTTTTTACTTTTTTTATTTTTTATCATCTGTATTTATTTATTTGATAGTGGCAGCCAGAGATCAAGAGGGAAGACGGTGGATAGAGAAAGAGAGACAAAGTCACCAGCAGCTCTGTTTCACCATTTGCAAAGCTTGCCCCCTGCAGGTGGGGGTCAGGGGCTCTAACCGGGTCCTTGCATATAATATAACACCTGTGCTCAACCAGGTGTGCTGCCACCTGGACCCCAGGTGTGTATCTTTCTCTCTCCCTATCTCCTTCTCCCTTCTCATTTTCTCTCTGTCCTATCCAATAAAATGGAAAATATGACCACCAGGGACAGTGGATTGGTAGAGCTGTTACCAAGCCCCAACGATAACCATGGAGGCAAAAAACAAAACAAAACAAAACAAAAAACTTTCTACCTCATAATATCAAGATGGTTTGAGGTTGCACATTTATTTATTTTATTTTAAAAATAAATTTACTTGTTTTAATTTAATTTATTATTATTATTATTTTTTGTTTTACCAGAGTACTACTCAGCTTAGGCTGATGGTGCTGTGAAAGTTTGAATCTGGGACTTCTGGTGCCGCAGGCATGGAAATCTGTCTGCTAAACTGCTATGCTACTTCCCTAGCCCTGGCTAAACACTTACTGAGCCTCAACCAGTGTTGCAGATTTCAGAGACCTGCTGTGGGTTTAACTGAAGGGGTGTGATGGACTTCATACAGATAAAAAAGAACAAGATCTCCTATAAAGAGGAAATTGCAGTGTGGATGAAAGTAGAGAAAAAAATCAGCAGAATGTTTACAAACATGAAAGATAAGAACTAAATGGACCTTATTATATCTGGAACACACTCTCTAGAAGCCAGAGTTATTCAGAAAATGAGGGCTAGATGGAGTCTTCATGAGACAAAAGTCTTGGTGTAGGGAGAAGAATCACTAGACAGAGAAAGACACATGGAGCTCTGGGGATTGAGCTGCTGGGCAAGATAATATTTTCTTGAGAGAAAAGTTGTGTCCTTAGAGGCCAATCCAGAGATATATTAAGAAAAGGGAAAGAAAGGAAGAAAGGAAGGAAGAAAAGAAGGAAGATTTCCACATTTAAATGCTTTTAGGAATATTACTAGAAAAGAGCAAATTAGTTGATTTTTGATGACAGAGGCTTAGATCTAATTGTGGTGCAACATGGAGTATGGCCACTAGTGGGAGCATGGACCCAGGAGAGGAGTGCTGCCTCTGACTGCTTTCCCAGAGGGAAGTTGAGTGACAAGCACTTGGGCAATTACCAGGTAAGTTTCAAAGGGACACAACTCATATTTGGGATCCAGAGTCATTTCCCCACTCTGAGGGTCTAAGCCCAGGAGTTTGTGGAACCAGGACTTTCTATGTACTCACTGACAAGAAGAGACACACTCTAAAAGGAATTCATGCAGGAAAGAAGGTGAGCAAGTCACATCTGAGTTATACTGGGGCTATGGGGAGCATTGATTTAAATTTCTAAATGCCATCAGTTGACAGAAATGCCTTCAACTTCCCACTTGGAGAGAAGAGATAGACGACATTAGAGAATCCTCTCAAAGAAAACTTAGTGCCTCCCAACTTAGGTTTCAGTTCATGCTGGGAATTCCAGCAGAGACTGAACAAACGGGTGAGGTGAAGCCCAGGCTGCTATCTTCTCCCTGATACCACTAGGGCTGCGGACATTAACAACTTGATTACGGCTGAGCTCACATGTCCCTATGTGTCCATAGGAGGCTACCATTGCCTTCCCATGAGCTCCAGCTGCATGCTGCTCTGGTGAAGCCAGACAAACTCCTGGCAGAAGTGTCTGACCAAAACTGATGTTGACGGGGAGCACAGATGACAGAGGCTCATCCCAGTGGCACTGCTGCCATTGGCAAACTCTGTCAAGCCAGTCCGTCTCTTGCATTTCGGATGCTCATTACTCATTATAGTTTTCTATCCTCAGCCCCTCCCCCCCAAAAAAAACACAAAAAAAGTGAGTATGTTTGTGTTTCTTTTTTTTCTTCTTTTCTTTTTGTTTTTTTTTCTTTATTGGGGGGGATTAATGGTTACAGTAGACAGTAAAATAAGTAGTTGGCACACATGTGACATTTCTCAAGTTTTCTGTGTAACCTCCCATCTAGGTCCTCCCCCATCATCATGTTCCAGGATCTGAACACTCCCCCCGCCTTGCCCCACGGTCCTTTACTTTGGTGCGAAACACCAATGCTCGTGTGTGTGTGTGTGTGTGTGTGTGTGTGTTTTAAAGATTTTATTTATTTATTAATGAGAAAGATAGGAGAGAGAGAAAGAACCAGACATCACTCTGGCACATGTGCTGCCGCGGATTGAACTCAGGACCTCATGCTTGAGAGTCCAGTGCTTTAGTCACTGTGCCACCTCTCGGACCACAATGCTTGTGTTTCTGTACACAGATGATGTGCAGCAGGTATCCTGTATTCTAGTTCTTCTGATTTTGAAAAGGAGGAGACCATTAGCTATTTGTGGGTGGATTAAGTTAATGCTGGTGGTGCTGGAAAAATTGCCACATTTCTGGGGTGGGAGGGGGGAGGGGGAAGACCAAGGTGTAGTCAATCCCTGCCCCCAAGTGTAGTAACTTCTCTGCTGGCCTTAAGGGACTGGTCCCCAGGCTGGTGGCTCCCCTTTTCCTCACGTTCTGGAGGGCTAGGTATCATCATAGTCCCTCTGCTGTCACACCTCAGAGGTAGAGACAACTCCACCCCCACCCCTTCCACCCCCAGGCCAGGAGGGGAGAGCTTGGTGCTTGTCTTCTCTGCATGACCAGCCTTTATTTTACCCAGAAACTGCAGCAACAGAGAGAACCCCATCTGTAGCCCATGGTGAGGGGTCACAGAGCTTCTCCGGACAGAGCCCTGGCCTTGTGGGTAATGGACATTCTTTTGGGAGGGGGCTGTCTAGGTGAATGGACAGTCAAATTCCTTTGCTGCAAGAACTCTTGGCTTAGAATTAGCAGAGTTAGAAAATGGGAAGCAGGCTGGCAAAAGAGCTCACCCAGATAGTGTACTGCTTTGCCATGTACTCAATCTAGGTTTGAGCCCAACCTTTGTTGTGTTGGAGGAAGTTTTGGGGGTTGTGGTGTCTTTCTCTCTCTGTTTCTCTCTTTCTACCTGAAAAAGTTGACCTGGAGGGGTGAAATCCCAGTGGACAAGAAGGAGGAAGAGGAGGGGAGGAGGAGGAGAAGAACAAGAAAGAAAGGAGAAATCTGGACTTTGATGGCTTGCATTTTGATTAAAAAAAACTAGTAATAGAAATTAAAGAGTAAGTGAACATCCACATCTTTCAGAAAAATTTAAATTTTATTTGTTACTTTTGAAATTAGGAGATTCAAATTTAGGCGTCTTTTTTTTGTCATTGCTAGTCCTGAACTGTTTGACATTTCATGCTGCCAGGTGATGTTTACTTTGTAACCCCCTCCCAGGTGAGCTGTGGTGATCATGTGACTGAGCTGATTGCAGATTTCGTGGCACAGTCAAGTCTTGGAGTTAATTTGTGTCCTGTTTGGAACAGGCCTTGAGGGCAACAGTAAACTGGCCACTCCACTGATCTTGATTCCAGAAGGATATACAAATAATAGTGGTGAGAACCTGTGAGCTAACTTTCTTCATCTGAAAACCCTGCTAACTTTAGAAACTCTTGTAAGGATGAAGCAAGTAAATTTGCAGGAGGCTGGTGTGTGGAGAGTGTGGGAGTGTGGAAGCCTGGAGGGAGTGGGCATGGGGTGGGGGAGGTACAACCTGAGGAAGGTTAAGACTCCACAAAAGACGCTTTGGAATATGGAGGCTTTTTTTTGGTTTTTGTTTTTGTGTGTGTGTGTATGTGTATATAGCCAGTAACTTTTGCATGTGCAACCTCATGGCTTTCAGGCCACTTTTTCACTCAGAGAGATGAAGAGAGAGGGAGAGACACCACACCACTTAAGCTTTCCCACCTCCTATGTGGTACTGGGGCTTGAGTCTTGGAGGCATACAAGGCGAACACTCTCCCTACCCTACAAGGAGCTGCCTCTCTGTCACCTGCCCCCAATGCCCTGTGGAAAGTCAAACAGATTTATAAACTGAGGTAGAGGAGACGTTTAAAATCAAAAGGATGGAATAATTGAGAAAGAGTCCCAGTAAGTATGGGTAAACCTTCTGCCCTTCTCCATAGCCCAACAAAGTCACCACAGAGCCAGGCTAGGAATGCAATGCTTTAATGAGGAAGGCCAGGGATGTGGGTGCTTAATCCAAAAGGAATGTGGGTGCTGTAGGTGCTGCCCAGCTTGAGGTGTGGGTACTCTCACCATCAGGGACTTGACACAGGAGGGAGGATATTTTTCACAGAATCTATGACTTTTTTCAGTATGTCTTTTACACTCTCTTCTAATTTCTTGATGGTATTGGCCAGTTTCTCTTCTGAAGTGGTTGTTGCGGGGGGGAGAGCTAGAGAGAGCAAGGGGAGAGAGAGAGAGATTGAAATTGAGAGGTATGTCAGGGTCAGATTGTTCCCCCCACCCCTGCTCCTGTTATGACTTTTAGTGCTGGCAGAGACAACTGATCATTTGATTCTCAAATCTCATTTGCCACTAATTTCTGGTTTCCTGAAGCTCTCCCCCACCTTTATCCCAGCTCCTCCCCATGGCAGTGTCTAACTGTAGTCTTTTTTTTTTCCCCAAGAGATACTTTTTTAGATAAGAAGAGCAAGACCAAGAGGGAGAGAGAGAGAGAAAGAGAAAGAGAGAGAGAGAGAGAGGACATCATTGAAACTTTCTTCAATGCAGTGGGGTCTGATTTGAACCTGGGTTGCAAACATAGCAAAGCAATACACTATCCAAGTGAGTTATTTGTCAACCTATATAGATATATTTTATATGAAAGAGAGGAGGAAGGGGGAGAGGAAAAGAGGGAGGCACTGCTCATTTCTGGCTTATGGTTGCCCTGGGAATTAGAAATGAGACCTTTAGGGCCTCAGGTAAGCAAATCCTATGCTCTAGACTTTGAGCTATCTCTCCAACCCAAGCCCCTCCCTTGTGTAGCTCAATGCCTTCCCATTCTGTCCACCTGACTCTTACCAGCACTGGGAGTTTGCTTTGTAACCTCTTCTAAGGGTAGCTCCAGATCTTTGAGATTGTTCTCCTGGGGGACAGGAAGCAGCTCCAGCATGGAGTTCTTTAGTTTTTTGATGGATTCCTTCACAGTTTCCTCTTGAGAAGCTTGTGCTTCTTTGGAGATGGGAGTTTCCTTAGAAAGGTCCTCACTGGAGACAAGGTCCTTGTGTTGATTTTTGGGGAGGAGCTTTGGAGTGGCCTCTAAGGAGAGGAAAGGCAGAGACAGTTCCTGGTGAGAAACAGCCAACTGGTCACTCTATCACATTCCTCAGCTGCCATGGAAGACATCATCTTGGACTCATTGTCCAATGAATGCAGAAGAAGAATTGGACTAAAAACACCCAAAGGACACCTCTGTGATTTTCACTGATATTGAATAGGATTTCCACTTCTTTTTTTTCTTTTTCCTTCCTCCCTCCCTTCCCTCCCTCCCATCTTCCTTGCCTCTTCCTTCCTTCCTTTCCTCTTTCCTTTCTTTCCCTTTTTCTTCTTTCCTTTCCCTTTCTTTCTTTCTTTCTTTCTTTCTTTCTTTCTTTCTTTCTTTCTTTCTCTTTCTCTCTCTCTCTCTCTCTTTCTTTCTTTCTTTCTTTCTTTCTTTCTTTCTTTCTATTGCCACCAAGGTTTTCATTGCTGGCTCATTGCTGGCACTACAAATCCATTGCTCATGGTGGCCATTTCCCCCCCTCCCCTCCCTCTATTATTTATTAGATAGGACAGAGAAAATTGAGAGAGAAAGAAAGACACCTGTAGACTTACTTCACCTCTGGTAAAGTGTCCCCCTTGCACGTGGGGAGCAGAAACTCGAATTTGGGTCGTTGTGGTTGGTAATATGTGCACTTAACTGGGTGTGCTTAAACCCCCCCCACCAAGGGTCCCCTTTCTAGCAAATTGACCTTAGCAGTTCAAAAAGCCTAGCTATGCAAACACCTATCCCATGGGCTGGTGTACAGGAAGGACTCAAAATACTGTTGACTCTTGTCCTCTGAATTCTTGGCACTGCTGAATTCTGCCTTCTTCAGTTTCTCTCAGGTAAACTTCTGGTGTGTGTGTGTGTGTGTGTGTGTGTGTGTGTGTGTGTGTGTGTGTGTAGCTAGCAAGACATTAAACCATGCTTACAGATAAGCTACAAAACAAAATTCTGCAGTGTTCATGGCTTTGGACTGGAGGCTGAAGAGCCTGGGACTGTGGGTTTCTCTGTACCTTCTTGTGAACTGAAATTCCTTGCCTGCCAGAATTTAGTTGTGAGATGAAATACCTGCAGCCCAGGAGGTAGCACAGTGGATAAAATGTTGGGTTCAGGAGTTGGGTGGTAGTGCAGTGGGTTAAGCGCAGGTGGCGCAAAGCTCAAAGACCAGCATAAGGATCCCAGTTCGAGCCCCTGGATACCTGCCTATAGAGGGGTCACTTCACAAGTGGTGAAGCAGTCTGTAGGTGTCTTTCTCTCCCCCTCTCTGTCTTCCCCTCCTCTTTCCAAATATATATATATATGGCCTTCAAGCCTGAGGTCCTTAGTTCTATCCTTGGCATTGCTGTGCTAGAGTGATGCTCTGGTTTAACCCATTCCCATCTAATAAAACAACCTAGTAGGAAGTAGGAAATACTATTCAAGTTGATTTGGACCCTTCAGTTTTGGCAGTTAGTGCAGAAGGAAGGGTTAAGGTCTAAAGCTGGGAGTTTTTTTTTTAATTTAAATTTTCTTTGCTGCATGGTAGTGCACCTGGCTAATTACACATTACAATCAATGCACAGGGACCCAGGTTCAAGTCCCTTGTCACCCCCTGCAGGGAGAAAGCTTCATGAGCTTTATGAGCTTCTCTCTCTCTTTCTCTATATTCCCCTTTCCCCTTCTTTTCTTTCTCTCTATATATCCAATAAATAATAAATAAAATATTAAAAAGTTAGATGCTTCTTTCTTAGATGGAGAATTGATGGTTTACTGTGCAGGCCCTTCTTTAACCACCATCAACTTACATGAAAGTGGGCCCATAAGACACTCACCGGCATCTGTGGGCTGAGCCTCCTGCTGTTTTTCACTGTCTGGCTCTGAAAAATAAGACATTACAATTTCCAGGGCACTGAAGTATTGAACATATAACCCTCTCCCGTCCCAGTAGTCTCTGCCTCCCTTACCTTGTTCTTCTTAGTGTTTCTGACATATTTTATGATTTAATACTGTCACAATTTGCTTCCCCAGTGTAGAATATAACCTCAGTGATGACTGAGACCTCTATTTTGGGATCAAAGTCCCAAGAACCTCAGAGCTATGTGTCTAGCACATAGTAGGTGCTCAACAAATAGTTGTGGAATAAATATGCATATATGCATTGCCCTCACAACACAGAAGACCGGGAGGCCCCAAGAAGGTTAGTGGCTTTGTTGGCGGTGAGGGTGGGGTCCACCATCATCAGGAATTGGAATTCAATCTGAATCTCTGTAGAACACCTTGATTTAGATCCAATTTGGCTTCTGTGGTGCTAAACCCAAGCATTTTAGGGTACAAGATTCCTGTGGCCACATGCTCTCATTCCTTGCCTCCATACCGTCCATTGCAAGCTCTGCATCTCCCATAGCACGTTAGGGTTAAGGGTTTCTGAGTGCAGCTGGCAGCTTAGCGAGCTCTAGGAGGGCAAATGGATTGAGAAGGAAGCCACACTCACTGTGCTTGATGGTGGCAGCAAGACAGGTGGTAGCCAGGGTGGCCAGCAGTACAACGGAAAGGAACTTCATGGTGGAGCTGAAGCAGGATCCGGCTTCCCTGGGGAGGCTGCTTAGTGCTGCTGAGGAGAGGGCTGGGTAGGGGCTTTATTTATTTTGGGAAAGGGGTGGGTTGGGCTCTGGCGATCCTGGTTCAGGATTGGGCCTGGAAGCAGTCCAGATTTCTCCTTTCAAGTTCCCTTTGTTTTTGGGAATTGGGGCTTCTCAGAAACCAGGTAACAGGAAAACAAGGCCCCTAGCATCCCTTCTGGCTCCTGCTGTGTGCCAGGGAATCAGTCTCTGGAAGTCCTCAGAAAACTAACTGGGTGTGAATGCCCCTGCTTAATGCTTGCATTTTCATTTGTTTTATCACTTAGTGACCATTTCTCTCCTGCAGGAGAATGAAATTTTATGATGCTTGGAATTATGTCAGGTGTGTATGTTTTGTGTGTGTGTGTGTGTGTGTGTGTGTGTGTGTGTTTTCCAGAACTGGGGTCTCAAGAGTAAGATTCCACTGTTTCAGCTGCTTCTCTCTTCCTCCCCACAACCTTTTTGCCACCAGGGCTATTACTGGGCCTCACTAACTGCAGGCTCCTGGCCACTATCCACTCTCCCTCTTTATTTTTCATAAAGACAGAGAGAAGGGGGAGATAGAGAGGGAGAAAGACACCTTCATTGCTCTTGAACTTGGCTTGAATCTAGGCCCTTTAGGCTGCTTTTTCATTCAGATAGAGAGACACAGAGAGGGAGAGATACGACAGCACTGGAGCTTCCTTTAGTGCCTCACTGTCCCAATGTGGTGCCCAGAGTTGGACCTGGGCTGTGTGCATAGTAAGTCACGCACCCTACTTGGTGAGCTATAACTCTGACCCCAAGATTATATCAGTTTTTCTTACTGCTACAATTCTAGCACTTAGAAAGGAGCTGACATATAGGACCCAGAGCATATAAGTTGAGTGTATGAATAAGTGAGGGACCCCTAGCTGTCCTCCAGGCTACAGATATATGGGTACAGGAGTACTAGCAACACCATAGCACTGCTCTGAGTTTGCCATATTTTATCTCAGATTTCTTAAAGGTCAGGATGGTTGCAAGGTTTGTGTGTCATTTATAAAGCAGGCACTGGTGCTTAAGGATGTGACTTATTAAAAGTTGAAGATCTGGGTGGATTTGAATCCAGGCTAGTCTCACTCCAAACTCATGCCTTCCACAGCCAGGTCCTGGTGGCTTTAGAGGTGGCCTGGATGGAGCAAGGGAAGAAGTGGCTAATGGAGTGTGAAGGTGGGCCTAGGATTTGGGGCCTGGTCCTGACTTAGATACTAAAATAGATGCAGGGGCTGGGTGGTGGTGTACCTGGTTGAGTGCACATTACAATGTACAAGGGCCCGGGTTCCAGGCCCCGGTCCCCACTTGCAGGGGGAAAGCTTTGCAAACGGTGAAACCATGTTGCAGGTATCTCTCCCTATCACTCCCTTCCCTGTCAATTTATGGCTATCTCTATCAAATGAAGATAAAAAAGAGAGAAACTGAACTAGATGACCTTCTATGTCATCTTCCAGTTGGACTTTTTGATGATCTCTTTGGAACCTGTTTCTGGATCATTTCTATTAAGCCCCTGTGCCCCTTATCCTCCGCTGGGAGGACTGTTGGTTGGGGGGGGTCCCACTGGGTCTGAGGTCCCCCACCTATAGACCACACAGAGCTCTGGACTGTTCCAATCACACCTTTACCCCCTCAGGCATCTGGAGAGGAGGGAAGATCCCGGAGGCTGGAAGCCATCTTCAAATGACTGTAGCCTTGAGCACCCCTTACACAAGCCTGGAAAGCACAGGAAGTTTGTCTTGGGTTGCCTCCCATCTCCCCTTCCTCCTCATTTCCCTCTCTATTTGGGCAGCCTACTGCCCACTGTCCAGGGCACTTAGGAGTGGGGGAGGGGCAGGTGAGGGCATTCATAGTGCCTCCAGAACATGGCTTCAGCCCTGCCAGCTTATTTCCCAATATCCTCCAATAATCCACAAGTGAAGGCCCCCATCATCCCTAGAGTAGGCTATTGTAGTAGTTTCTCATGCTCTTCTGATTTCTGATCTGTCTCTAGGACAGATCTCCATGCCCTCTGCCAATGCTGGAGGAACCCCCAGAGCTTCCTGCCACTCTTATACTCAAAAGTCTCCAATGAGCATCCATCATCCAAAGGATAAGGTTCCAACTCCTTAGCCAAGTGTCCAAAGACCTCCATCTTTCCATCCTCATCTCTGCCCCTATGAGTTCCTACCTACCCTTTGAAGTCTCTGAGTGTGCTGCCTCCTCTCGGTCTGCCTGCTATCTTCCTGTGTCTTGATGCACATCAGCTGTGGCTTCTTCCCTTGGGTAAGTTTAATCTTACCATCACACACCTCTCCCATTAGACACCTTACCTCTGCAGTCCTGCAGTACTTTGTCATGTCACCTTTTCATGATGATATCTCACTACTACTTATTTTATTTTAATTTTTTATTTATTAAAAGGAAACATTGACTAAACCATAGGATAAGAGGGGTACAACTCCACACAATTCCCACCACCAGAACTCTGGATCCCATCCCCTCCCCTGATAGCTTTCCTATTCTTTATTCCTCTGGGAGTATGGACCCAGATCATTGTGGGATGCAGGAGATTGAAGGTCTGGCTTCTATAATTGCTTCCCAGCTGAACATGGGTGTTGACAGGTTGATCCATACTCCTAGCCTGTCTTTCTCTTTCCCTAGTGGGAAAAGGAAGGCTCTGGGGAAGTGGAGCTCTAGGACATATTGGTGGGGTTGTCTACCCAGGGAAGTCTGGTTCGCATCATGTTAGCATCTGGAACCTGGTGTTTGAAAAGAGAGTTAACATACAAAGCCAAACAAATTGTTGACCAATCATGGACCTAAAGGCTAGAATAGTGCAGATGAAGAGTTGGGGGGGGGGTCCTCCATTTTGTAGATAGCTAGTAGGCACATTTTAGTTATATTCCAAAGGGCCTGTGGCTATACTAGATTTTTTTTCTTTTTCTTTTTTCCCCTGAGCCTGAAATCTGATATGCAGGTGGATCCAAGTTATTGTCTGGGGAGATGATGTCATGGCTGGAAAAAGGACCAGAAAACTGGGTCAGGGAAGAGAGTAGCTCCTTTATATGGGAAAGGGGTATAAATATTGTTGACTGTAAACCCCACTGATTTGATGTGATCTGGGGCCCATATTCAGCTTAGGAGCCTATATGACCTCTGTATCCCTGTAGATCTGAGCTCACATTCTATGGTCATGAGTAGGAATATTCCAAGCTGCCCCAATATCGACCCATCTTCCTCAGGTGTAGCCTAGAGTATGTTGTCCATCCTCCCTTCTACCATTGTTGATCCAAGTTGAGGGTATGGTCCTATGGGGGCCCATAAAAGGGTCTATGGTGTTGTTCCTGATAGAAATGACCAGTAACAATGGAAAGAGGGATTTATTTGAGGCCTAGGCCTATCATGTCTGTTTGGAAATCTAGGACTCCCCAATTAGGGCCCCAGCTGATGGGGTGGCCTGATAGTGACTAAAAAGATATCCTTAAAGTATGCCAGTCTCTTGCCCTTATTCAGCTTTTTGTAGCCCTTACTTTGATAAGGTTATCTTTGGAGCAAGTAAGGGAAATATAATAGGAAGTAGGTGAGGAGGGTATCTAAGTCTAAGTAGATATTATTTCATTATGAACTTTATACTGACTCACTACAGACTATTGTGTATTTTTGCTTTCAGGTATATATTTTGCCCTAATTTATGGATACATGTGAACATATGCTCTATCTCACAGGACCTGGTCTATATCTAGATTTTGGGACTTTGTTAGGAAGTAAATCTCCTGGAATTGAATTAGAGAATACTATGAAAGGAAAGGCCTCAACCGAGTAATGAGGGGAAGGGTTGACATTCCATGCCTGACATCTCTGGACACAGTCTGAAGTGAAGCATGCTGAGTTGGTACTTGTTGATTAGGTTGGGATTGGAGGATGCAATATCATTTGGTATGAATTGAGAGAAGCTGCAGGAAAGTGAGCCTCATCCTAGGGGTTCCAGGACTGGGGAAAATATAGGCTCTATAGAGGAAGTGAGAGGTTCCTGCTGTCTTAGGGTTTAAGAAGACAACAGATAGTTATTGCTATAATCACATTATTTGGCAATTGGGTTAACTTTGAAATATCCCTTTGTTAGGATTTGCTGTATCATATACAACATCACCATAATTTATGTCCTTTGACATTATTTGTATATAGCTGTGCCCCACTACTATTTATTTAGCAGGTTTTGGAGTGATAGTGATTAAACTTACCTGACCCTGGCTATGTAACCTTTATTGTCTAGTACTTAATACACCCTGCTGCTGTTCTCTGTTTCGGTATAGCTCTTCTTGCTTAGTTACCACTTTTTGAGGCTGAGAGCCACTGTGTATTCATCTCTGGATCCCAATTTATTTAGCACATTCCTTGACTCTTACTATGGACCCCAGTCTGGTTTGGTTGAGTGAATCCATTTGTCTGTTCAAAGCTGGCCTCTGGGGATGGGTTTGCCTTTAGTGGGGAGGGAGGAGACTTCTGAGAGGCTTTCTTCAGCAGTTAAGTCTTTTAACAAGAATGTATGGGATAGCTACTATAGCCAGGGCATGATGTGGCCACTGAAATTCCACCCTGCCAAAAGCAGATTTGGTTCCCACTTTGCCACATAAATTGTCAGTTAAAATGTAAGTTAACCAATTCAATACAAACTTTAGATAAGCGGAGGCTTTCATTCTTTGTTTTTAACTGTTAAATGCACCCTAAATATTGCATGGGGCATCACTTATGCTAAAAGTGCTAATTATTTATCTAAAATTGCATGTTTGACTGAGTGTTTTGTATTCTGTTTGCTAAATATAGTAATTCTACCTCAGGGTTCCAGACCAGCCTTTGCTCTCTACCATCTGACAGTTCATAAGCCCAGCCTCATCCATGTACTGGCTTATGGATTCAGGTATAGAAGAGAGATGGACTGGAAGACTGTTTAAGTGCCATGCTTTTGAGAAAAGAGGCCACAGTGGTTTTTTTTTAATCTTTGCAACTATGAGAGAGAGAGAGAGAGAGAGAGAGAGAGAGAGAGGGAGAGAAAATGAACCACTCAGTCACATGCAATGCCAGGGATTGAACTCAGTACATCATGCTTGAGAGTCAACACCTCCCAGGCTTCCACAGTGGTTCTTTTCACACTGGTTTGAAATTTGGGGTCAGATGAACCTGTTACTCTCAAATCTTGCCTGTCTGATGAGAAAGTTTGGGTTTTATCTAGAGACACTTTTAACAGGTTGGGCCAGAAAAGACCAGTGACTTCTGAAGAGGACTGGGTGAGAGACCTAGTACTACACAGTGGATGGTTCCTAATCAGTTGAATTCCCTCTCAGGGAATCTTGCTCATGTTCTAGTGGTTCTCCCTGACTAAGTCTCTGGTCTCTTTTTAAGAGTCTACTGGTGATAAGTCCACTTTGGTAATTTCTAGTTGCTCTATGGGAAGATTTGAGTCAGACTGTATAGTCTGTGGAAGATAGGGTCAGGAGACTGTGGCCTAGTGCCCACACATTGCTCCATGTGGAGGCTTGGAAGTCTGTGACAACCTTGGGTGTGAGAACTGGTTTAATGAGCCACACTGCAAGCTGTTGTTACCTGTCTGCTATGTGACTGCTCACCCACGCAGGGACACTGGGGAAGATTTTTCCCTCTTCACGTAAAGCAATCTCCTCTTAAATTAAATGTGCATAAATACATACTATCCAACTTGGATGTTTTATGTCAAGAGCTTTGAGCTATGGAGCTATGTTAATGTGAGATTTATGTTTTGTTTGGAGGTTAGAGACCTAGGAGGCCAGGGCATCTACTCTCCCCACTTGCACATGAAGGTGGTGGTGGTGTGAAATTAAAATGGCAGAGTACACAGTGGGTATATGGAGGTTTTTCTTGGAGAAGACTGATGATCACAAAGCTATGGATTTGGAAGGAAACACATGGCCTGTAAACCTAAAGTGAAGACTCTGAGGGAGAAAAGATTCTGACTAGAATTGTTTGTGAGACATCAAAGTTCCTTTTGTGTTAAGATATTTTGGTCCCATGAATTTATTGTATAGAAACAAAGAGAAATTGGGAGGGAAGGGGGAGATAAAAAGAGAGAGAGAGAGAGGGAAAAAAAAGGTGAATTCACCTTCTTCATCTCATCTTGGATGGAGCTTGAAGGAATTGTGTTAACTGAAATAAGTCAGAAACCAAAGGATGAATATAGGATAATCTCACTCATGGACAGAAGTTGAAAAACAAAATCAGAAGGGAAAACACTAATCAGAACTTGGACTGGAGTTGGTGTAAAGACTCTGGGGTGTAAAGGAGGGTTTAGGTCCTGGAACATGATGGCTGAAGAGGACCTAGTGGGGGTTAAATTGTTATGTGGAAAACTGGGAAATGTTATACATGTACAAACTATTGTATTTTACTGTTGACTGTAAGCCATTAGTCCCCCTGTAAAAAAAATTAATAGGGATAGAGATAGAAAGAGAGACTGAGAGACCACAGCACTGCTCCACTGCTTGTGAAGCTTTTGCCCTGAGAGGGGACCTGGGCTTGAACCAAGGTCCTTGTTAATGGCAACTTGTACACTCTACTGGGTGTTCTACCACATGGCACCTGAATCATAGGGCTTTAATATAACCTAGAATACTCAGTTCTTCTGGATAATCATAGTCTTTCACTATGAATAGGGGACTGTCCAAATTAAAAAAAGAATGGTATAGTCTCTGGTTACAGAACACTGAAGATAGACTTGATTAATTCAGAAACTGAATGAGCTTATAAAAGACTTAAAATATTTTCATTCCTTCACATGACTGCTCTTTGCCAAAGAAAGAGTTTTGTCGGAGACCACCTGGGACTGTAACGAGACAGGACTAGAATGACCCACCAAATCACCAGTGAATGCAAACACGTGTGGCTCATGGATAGAGCCTAGGGAAAGATTAAATGGCTGGTAAAAGTCTGGCATTTTACCAATTGAGACACCACATCCAGTCTGTTTCGCCAACAAGGGGATGGCTGAGGGGAGGAGAGGACTCCCTTGAGACTCACCAAATGCAACTGTGAGTGTTCATTGATAATGCCTTCAGAATCTGGAGCAGCAGCAGGGAAGCCCTGTGCTAACACCAGGGAACAGAGTACTAACCAGGAAACTCTGGAGATCTATACTACAGTGGCCTAGTGGTGGGGGTGTGAAAGTCTCTTTGCATAACCACTGGATTATCTCTGCCCCACCCTGCTTTATCTCTTAGTCAGGAGTCAGTGATTAAGATGAAAAACCTTATAGTTTAAAAGCCCTCAGGCTCCCATATCCTACAGGGAAGAAAAAAAACAAAAGAGGCTTTTAAGCCATTAAGCTCCAACTCAGGGATTAAAATACTATTGAAACAACTGCCAATTTCCACAATTGTGAACACTTTAATTACCTTATTTAAACACAAGTCAACACAGGCAAGAGTGATCAGGAATTTGAAAAATACTGAGGGGGGACCTCATAACATACTATATAAAATGGTTAAACCAAAAAGAAGAAATATTGGAGAAATGAACCAGGACAAGAGTCCAGCTAAAAGCCCCACAAAGGTTGAACTACAAAAAAATAATGAGGTCAACATCCAAAAACTAGTTAAGGAAATAATCAGAGGAGTGACTAAAGAGTTTGAAAGAATTGACATCAGAAATGCAGAAACAACAAATGAGACCCTGGAAGAAAACACTAATTATCTCAAGGTTATTAGAGAGCTGAAAGCTGAAATAGCTGAGTTAAGAACACAACTAGCTGAAAAAGCTAAAGCAGTATCAGAACAGGGTAACAAAATGGATGAACTCCAGAAAACAGTAGAGGGGAGAGAGAATAGAATCAATGAGGCCAAAGACAGAATCCACAAGATTGAGGACAAATTAGAGACAACTAAAAAAGAAGTAAGAGATCTCAAAAAAATATTAAGAGATACTGAAAACAACAACAGAGACCTATGGGATGACTTCAAAATAAATAATATATGCATTATTGACTTACCAGAGGAAGAAAGACAGGGAGAGGAAGAAAGTATTCTTTAGGACATAATAGCTGAAAACTTCTTTAGTCTTAATAACATCAAAGTCATAAAGGTTCAAGAAACCCAGAGAGTCCCAAACGGAATTAGCACAGACTTAAAGACATCAAGACACATCATATTTAAAATGGAAAGGAATAAGGATACAGAAAGGACCCTGAAGGCTGCAAGAGAAAAACAAAGAGTCACCTACAAAGGAAAACCCATAAGATTAGCAGCAGACTTTTCCACACAAACACTACAGGCCTGACAAGAATGGCAAGATATCTATGTAGTGCTCAATGAGAAAGGCTTTCAACCAAGACTACTGTATCCTGCTAGACTGTCATTCAGACTAGATGGAGGCATAAAAAACTTCTCAGACAAGCAACACTTGAAAGAATCAACTATCACCAAGCCTGTGCTGAAAGAAGTTCTGGAAGGTCTCCTATAAACAGTCAGACCACCATAAATAGGCCATCTATCAGAACACTCTAAAACTCTATGAGAATGTCATTAAAATATCTTCAGTCTTGCATATCAATGAATGTCAATGGCCTGAATTCACCTATTAAAAGGCAAAGAGTAGGAATATGGATCAGAAAACACAACCCAACAATATGCTGTCTACAGGAAACCCACCTAACTCAACAAGACAAACACAGACTCAAAGTGAAAGGATGGAAAACTATCATGAAAGCCAATGGCCCAAAAAAGGGGCAGGAACAGCTATTCTCATATCTGACACAATAGACTTTAAAATAAATAAAATTTAAAAAAGATCAGGATGGACACTACTTAATGTTCAGATGATCAGTCAATCAAGAGGACTGAACAATTGTTAACATCTATGCACCCAATGAGAAGCAATCTAAATACATAAAAAATCTACTGAAAGAGCTACAGCAATATATTAACAGCAACACAGTCATAGTAGGGGAATTCAACACCCCACTCTCTCAATTTGACAGATCATCCAGGCAGAAAATCAATAAAGACATGAGGGAGCTAAATGAGGAGATAGATAAACTAGAACTATTGGACATTTTAAGAGTCTTTTATCCCAAGAAACTGGAATACACATTTTACTCAAGTCCACATGGGTCATTCTAAGGATAGACCACATGTTAGGCCACAGAGACAGCACCAGCAATTTCAAGAGCATTGAAATCATCCCAAGCATCTTCTCAGACCACAGTGGAATTAAACTAACACTTAACAATCAACAAAAGATTAGTAATAGTCCCAAAATGTGGAAGCTCAACAGTACACTCCTTAACAACTACTGGGTCAAAGAGGAAATAAAGGAAGAAATCAAAATGTTTCGAGAGTTCAATGAAAATGAAGATACAAGCTATCAAAATATTTGGGACACAGCTAAGGCAGTACTGAGAGGGAAGTTCATAGCCATACAAGCACACATTAGGAAACAAGAAAAAGCACAAATAAGCAGCCTGATAGCACATCTTAAAGACCTAGAAGAACAACAACAAAGGAACATTAAAGCAACCAGAAGGACAGAAATCACTAAAGTTAGGGCAGAAATCAGTAACATTGAAAATAAGAAAACCATACAAAAGATCATCGAAAGTAAATGTTGGTTCTTCGAAAGAGTGAACAAAATCAACAAACCTTTAGCCAGACTCACAAAACAAAAAAGGAAGAAGACCCAAGTAAATTGGATAGTAAATGAAAGAGGAGATATCACAACAGATACCGCAGAAATTCAACGTATCATTTGAGGCTTCTATGAACAGCTATATGCCACTAAGATAGAGTGTTGTTTTCGCTGGGCTGGCTTCACGGGCGGGTAACAGACGACCAGGGACCCATGGTTGAGCTGTATGCAGTATCTCTTTATTCATGCAGGATGCAGCGCAATCTATACCAAGCTAAGTTAAACTAAAGTACCGTAAAACTCACAATGCTGTCTTTATATATACTTGCCAAGTAGGGTGGAAACAGGATGTGACATAGAGAGGGTGGAGAGAAAAGTGACTGGTGAAAATCAGGGTATGACAAGGAGAGGGGGCAGAGCAGGTGAGAATTCTACCACTAAACCACCAATGCCCTGGAGGGAAGGTGGTGCTTGTTAACAGAGGTTATGTAAATGGAATGAAGTGGTTATGTAAATAGAATAGTGTTAAGCAGGGGGGATTTAAACCAAATGAAACAGAAGGGGTTTTTAAAAGAATACCAGCACTATAGAACCTGGAAGAAATGGATAATTTCCCAGATACCTATGAACTCCCAAAACTTAGTAAAGAGGAAGTAGATAACATGAATAGGCCCATCACAGCTAATAAAATTGAAACAGTTATCAAAAATCTTCCCAAAAATAAAAGTCCTGGACCAGATGGTTTTACAAATGAATTCTACAAAACTTTCAAAGAAGAACTAATACCTCTACTTTTAAAAGTCTTCCACAAGATTGAAGATGCTGGAATTCTCCCTTCCAGCTTCTATGAAGCCAATATCACTTTGATACCAAAAGCAGACAGGGACACAACCAAAATTAGAAAACTACAACCAATATCTCTGATGAACATAGATGTGAAAATATTGAACAAAATTCTAGCCAACCGGATACAGCAGTACATTAAAAAGATTGTTCATCGTGACCAAATGGTGTTTATCCCAGGCATGCAAGTTTGGTTTAATATTTGTAAATCAGTCAACGTGATCCACCACATCAACAAAAGCAAGACCAAAAACCACATGGTCATATCAATAGATGCAGAAAAAGCCTTTGACAAAATACAGCATCCCTTTATGATCAAAACACTAGAAAAAATGGGAATAGATGAAACATTCCTGAAGATAGTGGAGTCTATATATAGCAAACCTACAGCCAATATCATACTCAATGGTGAAAAAACTGGAAGCATTTCCCCTCAGATCAGATACTAGACAGGGCTGCCCACTATCACCATTACTATTCAACATAGTGTTGGAAGCTCTTGCCATAGCAATCAGGCAGGAGCTAGGAATTAAAGGCATACAGATTGGAAGAGAAGGAGCCAAACACTAAGTTAGAAGAAGGTGACATCCAGAAACCAGTTCCTTTTATTATAGCAACAAAAACAATAAAATATCTAGGAGTAAACCTAACCAAAGAAGTGAAAGACTTGTATACTGAAAATTGTGAGTCACTACTTAAGGAAATTAAAAAAGACACAAAGAAGTGGAAAAATATTCCCTGTTCATGGGTTGGGAGAATTAACATCATCAAAATGAATAAACTACTCAGAGCCATATACAAATTTATTGCTATCCCCATCAAGATCCTAAACACATTTTTTAGGAGAATAGAACAAATGCTATAAGTGTTTATCTGGAACCAGAAAAGACCTAGAATTGTCAAAACAATCTTGAGAAGAAAGAACAGAACTGGAGGCATCACACTCCCAGATCTCAAATTGTATTATAGGGTCATTGTCATCAGAACTGCTTGGTACTGGAACATGAATAGACACACTGAGCAGTGGAAAAGAATTGAGAGTGTCTTCAACAAACGGTGTTGGAAAAAATGGGTTGAAACATGCTGAAGAGTGAAACTGAACCACTATATTTCACCAGATACAAAGGTAAATTCCAAGTAGATCAAGGACTTGGATGTTAGACCAGAAAGTATCAGATACTTAGAGGAAAATATTGGCAGAACTCTTTTCCACATAAATTTTAAAGACATCTTCAGTGAAACGAATCCAATTACAAAGAAGACTAAGGCAAGCATAAACCTATGGGACTACATTAAATTAAAAAGCTTCTGCACAGCTAAAGAAACTACTACCCAAACAAAGAGACCCCTCACAGAATGGGTGAAGATCTTTACATGCCATACATCAGACAAGAGGCTAATAACCAGAATATATAAAGAACTTGCAAATCTCAACAACAAGACAATAAATAACCCCATCCAAAAGGGGGGGGGGTTGGACATGGACAGAATATTCACCACAGAAGAGATCCAAAAGGCTGAGAAACACATGAAAAATTGCTCCAAGTCTTTGATTGTCAGAGAAATGCAAATCAAGACAACAATGAGATACCATTTCACTCCTGTGAGAATGTCAGACATCAGAAAAGGTAACAGCAGCAAATGCTGGAGAGGTTGTGGGGTCAAAGGAACCCTCCTGCACTGCTGGTGGGAATGTAAATTGGTCCAACCTCTGTGGAGAACAGTCTGGAGAACTCTCAGAAGGCTAGAAATGGACCTGCCCTATGATCCCGCAATTCCTCTCCTGGGGATATATCTTAAGAAACCCAACACTCCCATCCAAAAAGATCTGTGTACATGTATGTTCTTGGCAGCACAATCTGTAATACCTAAAACCTGGAAGCAACCCAGGTGTCCAACAACAGATGAGTGGCTGCGCACGTTGTGGGATACTACTTAGCCATAATTGGTGTATTGCACCAAAGTTAAAGACTCTGGGGTGGCTGAGGGATGAGTGTGAGGAGAATACAGGTCCAAGAAGGATGACAGAGGACCTAGTGGGGGTAGTATTGTTATATGAAAAACTGAGAAATGTTATACATGTACAAAATATTGTATTTACTGTCGAATGTAAAGCATTAATTTCCCAATAAAGAAGTTAAAAAATAAAGAAACAAATAAAATATACCTTGAAAACATGTAGGATAGTGTTGCAGTCTTGGTAATTATATGTGTAATTTTCACACAGAATTTCTTTGCTGGATGACAGAGAATCTAGTGGGGGTTGTATTGTTATATAGAAAACTGGGAAATGTAATGCATATACAAAGTATTGTATTTACTGTCAAATGTAAAACATTAATTCCCCAATAAAGAAATTAAAATAAAAAAGTAAGAGTTTTGTCTCTGGCAACCTGTCTTTAGCAAGAAAGATGGCTGCCACAACTTCAGCTGTCACAGTCTTACAATATCCAGAGGCAAAACAGGCCTTTCCTCCTGTGCCACTTTTTAAGATCAAGAAAAGCCTTTCTAGGAAGTCACTCTAGAGAAATCTTCCTTCTATATTCTTAACAAGAATTGCAGCACATGTCCTTGCTGGAACCAGCCTTTTAGCAAAATAATAGGACCATTTTAATTGTGTAGGGAGAAAGAGAGGAAATGCTCCCCTCCATATCCCACCAGCCTCCAGCCTTCTGGGTTCTTCAAGAACTGGTTGAGCAATCAAGTTAATCTCAGATGGAGTAGTAAGAACAAAGAACAAGTTTAGTTATGTACGTACTCAAGTCAGCATGTGTGTGTTTGGTATGATGAGGGCACACACAACCTGAGCTAAGGATAGGATGAGGCCCAAGCCTTCAAGATGAGTGGACGACAAAGACAAGAAACTCTTGTAATTATGTGTTTGTTTTGCCATATAAGTTAAGTTTATTCAAGAGAAAGGTTATTTCTGTTAAAAACCCTAATTCTGGGTAACACCGTCAATTTTCACTTGCCTAGGTACTTTAGGGAGCGGTACAAAGTATCCTGTGAACGTGCAAGGCCTCCCTTGACCTCAGCTCAAAATAACCCATATTCCAAAGGGACAAGTCTTGGAAAGCCTGTTCAGAACATCTTGGGCAAAGCCAAGTCTTTCCTTCGATTCCTTCTGGCCAACTGTATAACTAAGTGTGGCAAGTGCGTAAGTGTCCTTTTATTACCACTGTTGTATGAATGACCATATCATGTTTCAAAAGCTGACGATTACGGAGATAGCTCACCTGGGAAGGGGCCTTCATTGCCTTGTGAGAGACCCAGATTTGAGTTCTATAGTACTGGGGAGGGGGTGAGAATCTTAGTGCTGTGATGTTTCTCCCTCTCTTTCTCTGTGTCCCATTTCTATGTGAAAGTGTCATCCCAGAGCAGTGAAGCCTCAGCAATGATTAAATATATTTGAAGTCTGGGGATATCACTCAGTATTAAAGTGAAGATTTGCAAGTTTGAAGCCCACCTCCCCAACCACTGTCATTCTCTCAAGGTCTTAGGTATGGATTAACACTTTTCTTTTCAAGTTCATGTAACACCTTATTTTAAATTTATTTTAAAATTATTTTTACTTATGGGATAGAGACAGCCAGAAATCAAGAGGCAAAGAGGTGATAGAGAGGGAGAGAGAGAGAGAGAGAGACACCTATAATACTGCTTTAACACTTGCAAAGCTTTTCCCTGGCAGGTGGGGACCAGGGGCTCAAACCTGGGTCCTTGAACATCGCAACACATGCACTCAACCAGGTGTGCCGCCACCCAGTCCCACACCTTATTTTTATTTTCATATTTTGACCTGCTAGAGTTTGTCATCTAATTTTTTAAGTATTCATAAAAATAAAATTACATGAGTTTTTTCATGTTTGAAAATAGTTGTATTATCTTTAGCCTGTTAAAATAGTTTAAGTAGAAAGCTTGGATCTCACTTTTCTCTCCTGAAGGGCTTTCTAGGGACTTCTGTCTTTTGATATTGAAGTCTCAGGTAGCCTAAGATTTTTCCTCACTGAGTCCCCTTTAATTTCCTTTTTCCCCTTTAATTTCTAATTGTGGTAAAATACACACTAAGTACAATTTGTAATCTAAACTATTTAAAACAGACAGTTGATAGCATTAAGCTTATTCACATTGCTGTGCAAGCAGTCTCTAGAACTCTTTTCTTTTTGTGCAAAAGTGAAATTTTACACCCATTGAACAACAACTCCTCCTACCTCAGCCTGGTCAGAAAGTTTTTTTATTTAAAATTAATTAGTTAATTTTTAAATAGAGACAGAGAAATTGAGAGGGAAGTGGAGATAGAGAGAGAGAAAGAGAGACACCTGCAACACTGTCTCACTTCCTTATAAAACATCCCCCTTGCAGGTGTGGAACAAGGGCTAGGCCCCAGTTCATTTTGAATTGTAGCAGGTGTGCTGTGCTGGATATGCCACTGCCTACCTAATTTCCTTTATGATAATTATTATTTTTTAAGAAGCACTGTCTTTAATCATGTTTTTCTACTCTAGGGGCTCAGTTCTCCTTTTCTTAAGTGTGCATTACACCTCTGGTGGCCCTGGTTATAAAGTGAGTGTCCCTGATTTTGCTCCTCTGTGTATATTGTGTGTTTTGGAGATGTCATGCTTTGCCACTTCTGCTCATGACCTGTCACGATGGGACTGTGTCAGCACCCTCTTTCAGTATAGTTCCAGTCACTGCACTTTGTAGACTTTCATAGAAAGTCTGACTCAAGGTTATAATCACATGATTTCTATATGTATCTAAAAAATGGAACTTATGATGTTTAAATTTTTATTTTGTGACCCAGTTGGTTTCAGAGAGATATATCTTTTCTTCATTGAATTTGGAACTGTATTATTGAGGTATTTTCCCTCATTGTTTTGTACATAATATATTTGGAATCTTATTGAGACCTGATCTTAAAATTTCACAGCTTCAGAAGACGGGAAAACAATTGCATCCCAGAAATAAACTGATTTTTAAAATTATTTTTATTTATTGGATAGAGACAGCCAGAGATCAAGAAGGATGAGGGAGACAGAGGGAAAGAGACAGAGAGACACCTGCAGCACCGCTTTACCACTCAAAAAGCTTTCCTCCTGCAGGTGGGGACCAGGGGCTCAAACTAGGGTCCTTGCACATTGTAACATGTGCACTCAACCAAATACATCACCACCTGAACCTCAGAAATAAACTAATTTCAATTCAAAACTAATTTTTTTTATCACTGCATGTAACTTGACTTGTGGAGGGGTGAAGTATGTGCCCAGTCTGGACACAGATGTGTTTGCTCTAGATAGTTGGTTCCACCAAGACACCCTCCCTTGTGACATGTTAAAGGCACAGACAGAACCACTAGGGGGCGCTGCCTGATTCTGGCTTCCTTTAGTCTCTAGAAGTCATCTAGACTGTTGTCATTGTCTCTAGGGAGGGAATTCCTTGAGATAATTATTATCTGGGGCAGTTGATTATATTCATCAATCTGTGTCTTGAACACGGTACCTCCCAAAGTATTGATGTTGGGATGTGAGATGGTTGAAATCATCTCTCCCCTGAGGCAGGAGACATTGTGATGTGTTTGAAAGTACTAGAAGGTAGGTATCTTGCAGGCTTCTATGGATTTTATTTCCCCCCCCCCCCCCAGAGGACTGCTCAGTTCTGGCTTGTGATAATGTGGGGGACTGAACTTGGGACTTCAGAGCCTCAGGCATGAAAGTCTTTTTGCATAGTCATCATGTTATCTCTCTGTCCCCTCTACAGAAATGTTTGAAAAGAGCTCATTGAAACCTGAGTTAGATTAGTGGTTACCATGAACTGGGGGTGGAGGTGGGGGTGGGGGAAATTGTGGTGATTATAAAGGGTATGAGTTTCCAGTAATAAGGTGAATACTTTCTGGGGATCTAATGAATAGTGTAGTGACTATTGTTAATCAGATTACATTATAGACTTGAAAGTTTCTAATGGAGTAGAGCTTAAGAGGGATAAAGTATAGGAAAGCTATCAGGGGAGGGGAGAGGATATGGAGTTCTGGTGGTGGGAATTGTGTGCAGTTGTACCCCCCTTTTATCTTATGTTTTTTGTCAGTGTATCCTTTTTATAAATAAAAATTTAAAAAAAGGAGTTCTGAACACACACACACAGACATGTTAACTAAAAATAAGATATGTTAACTAAACTTGTAACCTTTTAACTATATGTGTATATGAAGCTTTCATATTATAAATCTTATATGTTCATAATTCAAAATGTCAACTATACCCCAATAAGACTGCAAATAAATAAGATGTGTTGAAGTTTCTGAGTCCACTAGAACTAGGGGTTAGGAGAATCTGTAGCCAGACTGTAACCAAGCTTATTCCTTGATCTGCAAAGAAATGGTCCTTGTCACACTGGATTTTGCAAAAGTAAAGAGATTTATTGTGGTTAACTAACAAAGAGACAGGAACAGGAGGCAAAGTTTAAATCTGTTTCTTTGGGGCAAGGTATTGTGTTCATTTTTATTTTGTTTTATTGGGAGAGGGGTTCTAAGGTCTCACCCTTGTGTGATTTCACCACTCCTAGGCCAACTTTCTATTCTTTTAAAATTTCAGACTCGCACACACACACGCACACATGCATGCGGGGGGGGGAGGAGGAGGAGAGAATAAAAAGAGTTTCTTTCCCTCAGTTTCATGTTACTACCTTGTGATACTGGGGCTTGAACCTAGGTTACATGCATGGCAAGATACACACACCAATACTACATGAGACACCTGTTGGTCTCTTCTCTTTAATTTTAGAAACGATTTTATTTATTTTCTGTTTGAAAGTCAGGGAAAGAATAGCTCAAGAACATGCCATGCAGAAAGCTGAGGAGTGGGAGCTGTAGACCGGTTTGCAGAACTTGGGAGCTGGAAGTTTCATTCACCCAGAATTCCTCCGTAGTGACACCCTTTTTGGCATCAGCTGTTCTTCCTCTTCAGTCTCTCCAGGATCTCTGTAGAAGTGGAGATCAGGCATGACTTCTCATGTGGTTGATACCACACATGCACAGAACTTCCTGGGCTCTAGGAGACCCACAGAGTGAGCCCCTTTGTTGTAGGAGGGCATAGCGATGTCCACATGGTGCAGAGGAGGGTGTTACACAGAGCAGTGGTGGAAGATTAATATAACACGCCTCTATGAGAGGCTGGTGGTCAGGCCTGGCCTGAGGAACCACCAGAAGTCTGGGCTCCCCAAAGGCTGCCCGGATCTGGCTACTGAAGGTCTCAGAAGAGAAGTGACCAGCAGCAGGATTGGTTCCAGTGGCTGTGGCAAACTCTGGCACTGCTCACTGGCCAGTGTTGCTGACATCAGCCAGGCTTTCAGTGACTGCAGTGGCACAAGCTGCCAGGGTCTCTTCCAGTTGATGATGTAGATGTCATCACTATTCATTTGTATCCTTCAGCTTTGCTGTCTCGTCCTTGATAATGGAACCTAATTTCACACTTGAAGAATCATATCAACATATATATGTATATACATATGTAGAGAGACTTGGGTTGGTGGTGGGACTGGTGTGCAGACACCTATCACAGGGAGATAAGAGACTGTACTCATATATCAACACCTGTCCTGTAAACTATTATTTCCCTCAGTAAAATGACTTTAAAAAGTGAAAAAGAGTGGTCCGGGAGGTGGCGTAGTGTTGGTATTCTTCGTGTTGGTTTGTCCCCCTACCCCCTACCTCTGAGAGAAATGGTTTGGCCCTTGCTAGTTTCGTGCCCGCTTTCTCCCTGCCCTGTATGCTAAGGACGTCCAGAGTCCCAGCAGCAGCAGCGGAGAGAGGATGATGGAGAAAAGCACATGGTGTGGTGATTTGCCCGTTTGTGAATAAAGATATACAGCTTCTCAGCCCAGCCGTGTGTCCTCGAGTCTCTGTTACCCGCCCGTGAAGCCAGCTCGATTAAAACAACAAGTGGCGCCTACAATGTGGGACCGGACCTGCGCATCTCTCAGATAAGTGAAGACAATTTGGCTACCTATGCACTATGGCCTTCTCTTCTGCTTGTGAAGAGATCTCCAAAGGCGTCTGCCCTTTCTTCACGAGACTGTTTCGCTGTTTCTGGAACATTTATCTCTGGACCACTCTGTGGTTTCCGTCCAACATCAGCCCACAGGAGCCCAATGCCAGCCCGCAGGAGCCCAATGCCAGCCTGCAGGAGCCCAACGCCAGCCCACATGAGCCCGCTTTCTGCCGCGTGGCGCGGGGCATTGGGCGCCAGCTCCCTCCACGCTGCTTGGCCGCTGGGAGCAGGGCAGCAGACATGGCAGGGCCATGGGGCAGGGCCGCGGCGGCCTATCATGGCCGCCACCCCGGGGCACCTCGGCCCACGCCTTCTCCACGGCTGGCCTGCCCATCCTCGTGCTATAAAGTCTGGACAGATCCCGGTCCCCCTGGAGACCTCGGGCTCCCTGCCAAAACTGGGCCCCCTGGCCGAGATCTCCAGCTTGGGTCTGAAGGCAGACGAGCTAGAATATGCAGGGATTCGTGCAGAGATCGCAACTTACAATTCCTAGAAGTGGAGCTGCCCAAGAGGCCACCACTGGACAATGCACTCCCAGAACAGCTAAGACTGTACAGATCTAAATTCATGTTTAAAATGACATGTCTTCGTAACAAAAGTTTCTCTCCTTGTGTATTGAAGACCATGTGTATGTGTGTGTTTAAAGTTTGGTAACATTAACTTTAAGGTTAAAAGTATAACTTTAAGGCTAAATTCTTACCAGGCAAAGTTAAATGAAAAAGGTTTCAACGTAATTCTCATAAAGATAAAATTAACTTACATTTAAAGTCTGAGGTAAAAATTAGTTAACAATCAATATATTTTAACTAAGTTGGTCTAAAGAAGACCTGCACACACCTAGGGTGTGTCTCCATCTTGAATGGGTGTAACAAAAGGTTAAAAAGATGCTGTTGATATGTAAAACTCTCAAATTCCTTCTCAGTTAAAAACATTAGATTGTGCTATGGTTATGCTAACAACTGTAATAGAGTTATAAATTGTGGTAAACTTCTAACCTGCTACAAGTTTGTTTCATAGTAAGTAAATTGCAGCTGTCAAGTTCTCTACAGAAAAGCAGAATTTCGATGGCTGACATTCCCCATCGAGACAGACGTACAACAATTCACCCCTTGGCAATTCTTCGGTGGACATCTGCTTTGGACACTTCTATCGGACTCACTGGTACACCTCGGACACTTTGCACAAAACTAGCAGCTTCCTTTATGCTGCTGGGTTTCTCAAAGACTGACTGCAGCCATGCCTTGGGACTCTAGGCCTCACCCTCCCCCCATGCTAGAAAATGCCCGTCGAGCCAAGTACGCCCCCCCAAAGGCAGGAAATGTTTTTTTTAAGCTGATAAAGTTTTGCCCCGAGGCAAAAAATGGCCCCCTCAGGCTTTCCCTTGGCAGCACACTGGTTCTTGTTACTCGCTTACATGTTTCTCCATGTTTGTGCCAGTTTCTTTTTTGAAAATGCCTGTATGATATAGGTTTCTGTTCACCCCACACCCCTGATACTGTGGTCATTTAGTTAAAAAGAAAAGGAGGGTGGTCCGGGAGGTGGCACAGTGATAAAGCTTTGGACTCTCAAGCATGAGGTCCTGGGTTTGGTCCCCGGCAGCACATGTGCCAGAGTGATGTCTGGTTCTTTCTCTCCTCCTATCTTTCTCATGAAGATATAAATAAAATCTTAAAAAAAAAAAGAAAAGAAAAGAAAAGGGGGAATATGTTGGTATTCTTCGTGTTGGTTTGTCCCCCTTCCCCCTACCTCTGAGAGAAATGGTTTGGCCCTTGCTCGTTTCGTGCCCGCTTTCTCCCTGCCCCGTAAGGACGTCCAGAGTCCCAGCAGCAGCAGCGGAGAGAGGATGATGGAGAAAAGCACATGGTGTGGTGATTTGCCCGTTTGTGAATAAAGATATACAGCTTCTCAGCCCAGCCGTGTGTCCTCGAGTCTCTGTTACCCGCCCGTGAAGCCAGCTCGATTAAAACAACAGCATAGTGATAAAGCTTTGGACTCTCAAGCATAAGGTCCTGAGTTCGATCCCCGGCAGCACATGTGCCAGAGTGATGTCTGGTTCTTTCTCTCTCTGCCTATCTTTCTCATTAATAAATAAATAAAATCTTTTTTAAAAAGTGAAAAAGAAAAAGTAGAGTGTAGGTTGACTGTGCCCCAGCCCAAGGAGAGAAGGGAGGGATCAGATAAATCAATGTCTTTAGGATGTGAGGAGCAGATATCCAACCACTTCTTTTCTTTGGGGACAGGACTGGCAGAATGATTGTTCTCCTTCCCCTAAAACATAATCATTTCCTGTTCACTGGTGTGCAAAGTGTAGCCCACCAGCATGGTGAAGAGACACAAGGGATGCAGAATAGTCACATGTAACTGTAATTTATCTTCCTCCTATTTATTTTTTTTTCTCTCTCTCTCTTTCTTTTATCAAGTACTAGTTATCCCAAAGGTGATTTCTTACTAACTAGATGTAACTAGTCGCGGCATTCACTTTGGTTCAATGGAGAAAGGAAGTCGACTGCCACCTCTCCAGATTCAAAGGAGGTCTCGAAACTTTACATCAGGCTCAACCTGACGCTGTTGACTGGCTACGGAAGAAGGGCAAATGCTAGAAGAAGAAGAAGGAGGCATGCATTTTTAACAAAGATACTACTAAGTAGCAATGGCTCAGGATTTGGGTATTGTCAGGATGATAAATCTTTGGAGGTTGATTTTTAATTTTAGAAGTGTGCAATGCCATTATGATCCTTTTGTGAAGAATAAGGAAGAATCCCAGAAATAGAGTGGTATTTGACACATATACATGGGCATCAGTGGGACTAAAAGCACTTGTCCTCAAAGCAGACTGTGATGGGCCTAAGGCCTGGGCCGAACATCCAGTGCCATCTGACAGTCTAGGGTCCCACCCCCCACAGAAGACAGGCACACAGCAAAGTGGATGCATTAAGTTTAATTGTTCTGGATTGCAAACATACAAGGGTTTGAGGTTAGAGACTCTATTTTATTTTCCCCAACGACGCAGAATATCTGGAAGAAAGTGTGGGGGGGAGTGTACATGAGATTAGTGAAGGGCTCCAGGTACTGGCCCTACCCTTCCCATTATCCTCACTCTGAAGACTTCTCCTTACAGAGCCTCTGGAGGCACTTATGCCAAAGTCAGAGGCATGGAAGTTAGATTCACCTAAGGTTGAAGACCTCCTCTCTTCCCCACTGGATCAACTTTGTGAAAAAAGAAAGGAGACTCAGTACTGGGAAGCCTGTGAGTTAGTTGCCAGAGGGAATCTGGTATAAGGCCAGTCTAACAGGTGAATATGGATGAAGAATATGATATTAAATGGGGGGGGGAGAGTATGGTGGCTTACCTGGTTAAGTGCACATGTTACAGTACTCAAGGACCTGGGTTCAAGCCCCTGGTCCCCATATGCAGGGGGAAATTTTCACGAGTGGTGAAGCAGTGTTGCGGGTATCTCTCTGTCTCTCTCCCCCTCTCTTTCCTCCTTCCTCTTGATTTCTGGCTGTCTCTATCCAGTAAATAAATAAACATTAAAAAATTTTAAATGGGGGGTAAGGTCTCTTTGTGGGGTGGTTATATGGTATGATTATCTCACCCGCCTCATACCTATATGGCTGGTGGCTAGTAAGTATTCATATTCCCACAGGCTTCACCATGACTTGAACTTACCTTTAAATTTTTCTTTATTAGCTTCATGTTTTTCTTTTATATGTTCCTCAATTTTGGCTTTTGCATCCTTTAGTTTTTCTATGTTGTCCTTGAAAATGGATCCTAATTTCACAGTTGAAGAATCATATCAACAAAGAAGGCATCTAATTTTATGAGAAAGACTCTCCTCCCTTCTTACCACTTCCCTCACCTCATACAAATCTCTAAAATAGAAAAGTTTTATTGAGGTCCCAGGTTGTCACTCACAGGAGTATATAGGTGGCCAGGAAGGATACCACATATAGGGCAGGCAGAAGAAACTGCTACTGCAGAAACTGTGTGGGTGGGCGGGTGGGTGGGTGGGGTTTTGCAATGAACAGTTATTCCGTCCTTGTGCCTTTGTGTTCAGGTGATGAATAGTCTGATTCTCCCTAGGTTTGTCTTTGTGGGTGGAGGTATCATGTGAGATTGGTATAGGAGACACCTCTGGAATATTTTGAGAGCATATAATGTACTTACCCACTTTTTCTATGAAATTTTTTTTTTCTTCCAAAGTTTCCTCGGCTGACTCCTGGGAAGAAGCTTCTGAGGCAGGAGCCTGTTCAGCAGGAGTATCCTGGGAAGGAGCTTCTGAGGCAGGAGCCTGTTCAGCAGGAGTATCCTGGGAAGGAGCTTCTGAGGCAGGAGCCTGTTCAGCAGGAGTATCCTGGGAAGAAGCTTCTGAGGCAGGAGACTGTTCAGCAGGAGTATCCTGGGAAGGAGCTTCTGAGGCAGGAGCCTGTTCAGCAGGAGAATCCTGGACAGGAGCATCTGAGGCAGGAGACTGTTCAGCAGGAGTATCCTGGGAAGGAGCTTCTGAGGCAGGAGCCTGTTCAGCAGGAGTATCCTGGGAAGGAGCTTCTGAGGCAGGAGCCTGTTCAGCAGGAGTATCCTGGGAAGGAGCTTCTGAGGCAGGAGCCTGTTCAGCAGGAGTATCCTGGGAAGGAGCTTCTGAGGCAGGAGCCTGTTCAGCAGGAGTATCCTGGACAGGAGCATCTGGGGCAGGAGCCTCTGCGGGAGCTGGGGCAGTTTCTTCTACAAGAGAGGGATGAGGTGACACTGAGAATTGAAGCTGACCTGTCTGAGTCACTGCCCTCTTCTTCTCCACCTTCAACTTTCATGAATGTCTGGGGGATTCAGGGAACCTTTGCCATTGGAGTGTCTTTTGGGATATTGAACCTTAACTCCTCTAGTTTTCTTCTCTGAGAAGTATACTGTTTCTCTGATAATTACCCTCCTCTGTATAGGCCTGTGGCCTGTGAGGTGCCTGAAATTCCTGTCAGGGAGCTGGTTGTGGATGGAGAGGCTCAGGGTAAAATGTGGTGAGGAGAGTACAGGCTCCATGGGGCCATGCCCAAGTGATTTCTGGGATTGGATCCCAGTCCTTATTTCCTTTTTACCTCCAAAGCATTGTTTATACAAAAAGCTGTGCTACAATAGTCAAAGTATGGAAGCAACTGAAATACCCATTGATATATGACGAGATAAAGAAGTTTTATTTGGGGGGGGGGCTGGGTGGTGGTGTACCTGGTTGTGTGCACACATTTATAGTGCACAAGGATACTGGGCCAAGCGTTTGGTTCCCCCCTGTAGCAGGGAAGCTTCGTGAGAGCTCTGTCTCTCTCCCTTTCTATCTCCCCTTTCCCATTCATTTTCTTTCTGTCTCTTTCCAAAATAAATAATACATAAATAAGAATATTTATGCACATTTCCCATATTTGGGAGCTACTCTCTTCCCTGATCCAGCTTTCTGGTCCTTATTCCAGCCATGACATCATCTCCCCAGAAAATAACTTGGATTCACCTGCATATCAGACATCATGCTCAGGAAAAAAATTAAGTAGTATAGTCATGGCCCCTTTGGAATATAACGAAAATAGGCCTACTAGCTATCTACAAAACGGAGACCCCCAAATCTTCATCAGCAATATTCCAGCCTTTAAATTCATGATTAGCCAACAACTTGTTTGGCTTTATATGTTAACTCTCTTTTTAGCCAATAGGTTCCAGATGCTACCATGATGCCAACCGTACTTCCCTGGACAGACAACCCACAAATGTGTCCTGGAGCACTACCTCCCCGGAGTCCCGCCCTACTAGGGAAAGAGAGAGACAGGCTGGGAGTATGGATAGACCTGTCAACACCCACGTTCAGAGGGGAAGCAATTACAGAAGCCAGACCTTCTACCTTCTGTACCCTATAATGCCCTTGGTCCATACTCCCAGAGGGACAAAGAATAGGAAAACTATCAGGGGATGGGATGGGATACGGAGTTCTGGTGGTGAGAATTGTGTGGAGTTGTACCCCTCTTATCCTATGGTTTTTGGCAGTATTTCCCTTTTATAAATAAAAAAAAATATTTAAAAAGGCCTATGAAGAAAGAAGTTATGGGGCATATACTCAATGGAGTACTACTTGGCAAATTAAAAAGATGTTATTATGTCCTTTGGGACAAAATTGATGGAACTGGAGGTGATTGTTCATAGTGAAATAACTAAGGAAGGGAAAGACAACTACAGGATGGCTTAACTCATATGTGGACTCTAGAGAATTGAGAAACATGAACTTTCAAAAAAAAAAAGTCACCAACCTGTTTCTAAGACCTTGGGATAACTATATTGGTTATCCTTAGGGGGCTGGGGGTACAGAAACTTAGGGGTGGGAGTATTGTGGAACTATACTATTGTGTGATAACCTTATAAATAGCTAATAAAATTATTAAAAACAAACAACAAAACACTGTACTAACTGAAGGAGAGCCAGTCAGCTGAAGAATGTAGGCCAGACACTTCTCTGCCAGAGCTCACATTCTCATATGAAATGATGTAACTGTTGGTGCAGTGTCTAGAAAGAAATTACAGCAAGGTGCCAGAAAGGCATAGAACATAGATACAACTGTGTAGATGCTCATGGAAGCTTTTGGGAAGAAGTGACATTTAAACTGAGGTTCCATAGATAAAAAGCAAAATCTCAGTGCCCCTGAAAGGCTGGGAAGGGAACAGGAGAGAAGACACACTCCAGACAGAGGGGAAGAGTAAAAAGGGAGGCCCAGGAACAACAGTGGTAGAAATTGACCCACTCTCTGAAGGGAGGCTAGGTCAATGTATTCTGTCACTTGAGGAAGATCAGTCCTGAAATGAGTACAGCCTAGAATGTTCCTAGCTAGGACCATGGAATGTGAACTCAGACTGACAGGGATGCAGAGGTTACACAGGTCAGATCAATGGGGTTTACAGTTAATGGTATTTATATACTTTCCCCATATTTGGGAGCTTTTCTCTGCCCTTATCCAGCTTTCTAGTTCTATCCTTAACTATGAAACCATCTTCCAAGACAATACTCCTAGCCAAAAATTGAAATAAAATTGAAATAAAATAAAATTAAATTAAATTAAAATTAAAAAAACCTAATAAAAATTAGTAAAATCATGGGCTCCTGTAGTATACAATAACATAACATAAAATAAAAAATATAAATATATAAATAAATATATACATATATATAAATTAAAAATATATAATAAAATAAAAATTAAATAATACTAGTCAAAAATTAGTAAAATCAAGGGCTCCTTGTAGTATACCTGAAATAGACTTCCTAACTTCTTCCAACATGAAAACCCCAAATTCCATCTGCTATAGTTTTATCTTTAGGTTCCTGATTATCAAATTGTTCTGCTTTATATTGTAATGCTTTTCAGCCACCAAGTTTCAGTTGCTACCAAGACGCCAACCTGACTTCTCTGGGCAGATGACCTCACCAATGTGTCCTGGAATCCCACCTCCCCAGATTCCTACCACACTAGGGAAAGATAGAGATGGGCTGGAGGTATGGATTGACCTGTCATGCCATGTCCAGTGGAGAAGTAATTACAGAAGCCAGACCTTCCACCTTCTACTCTCCATAAAGACTTTTGGTCCATACTCCTAGAGGGATAAAGAATAGGGAAACTTCCAGTGAAGGGGAGGAGATATGGAACTCTGGTGGTGAGCATTGTACTCCTCTTATACCACAATCTTGTCAATCATTATTAAATCACTAAGTTTAAAAAAAAAAAAAAAAGGAAGAGCCCAGATGTTGGAGAAAAGACATGTCCTGGCATGAATAATGCTTTTTGTAACATTGGAAAAAGATCCTGAGAGACATGGCAAGTGGAGCCTGGGCTTCAATGCAATCTTGTTCAGTCTCTGTCTGAACCTGTATGTACAGGACAAGATATCCAGGCCCAGGCCCAGAGATCTTTCAGAAGACAAATTTTATTGGACAGTGGGGAAAGGATAGTGTGTGAGATGAGCTGTGAAAGCTGACAGAACTGGGGAGGTCCTGGTGTACTGGCCAGTATTGTAGAGAGGTAGGAGTCACTTGCAGAGCGGGAGAGCCAGGACAGCATAGGCAAGACGGAGCAGAATGAGGATGGGAATGAAGGCTGCCGTGAAGAATGTGATGATCCCAGTGGGGAGCTGGGGAAGGTCTTACCTGCACAGACCATGACCCCAGCCACAGCGGCCAGGAAGAGGAGAGCAGTGAATCTCATGCTGCCGGTGGTGTAGTGAGCTTAGCCTCAGAGGTCTCAGAAGAGCTAGAGTACTGATGCTGAGAGCACTGGGCCTTTTATGGATACCAAGAACCAATGGGAGTCAAGATTAGAGGGGTGTGACTTCCCTATACTCCTCCCCTTCTTCCCCAGATGTCACTTGCTAAGTCAACAAAAGCAAAATGGGCTGGCTGATAGCTAGTTTCCTTATAGGAGGTCCTGTCCCTAAAACTTTTAACCATCCCTTTTCTCTCTTTCTTCTCCCTGTCCTCTCTTTCGATTTTCTCTTTTTTTATTAGTGATTTAATATTGAATTACAAAGTTACAAGATAACAGGGGTATAACTCTGCACTGTTGCAAACACCAGAGTTCTGAATCCCTATCCTTCCATCATAAGCTACAGCAGTTATCTCCTAAGATTGTAGATATGGGTTAACTATTATTTCTACAACTGTCTATACTTGTATATATTTGTCCATTTCACCCCCTATGGTTCCATCTTCTCTTCCTTTCCAAGTCACACATATACCTATTACTACATCTAAATGTCCCTCCCTTTTTCCTCTTCTCTCTCTGAGTCCTGATGGAATTGGGGTTCAGAGCCCTCTGGTCATCGTCCCCTATCATTTCTCTCCCACTGGGAATATGAATCAAAATTATTTTTGGGGTGCTGAAAGTGGGAGCTCTGTCTTCTGTAACTGCTTCCCCACTAGACATGGGCACTGGCAGGTCAATTCATACCTTTAGCCTGTTTCTATCTTCCCCCTCTTTCTAAAGATCTTTTCTAAATTTTCTAAAGATCCCAGGAGGAACTCCCCCAGGCCCTCATAAGTCTCTGTCAACTTTTGAGGCTACGTTGTGGGAACCCAATTTCCCTTAAGGATCACTTGATTGGAGAGGTCATTGCCATTGGACCTTGATTCATTCTTTATAAGAAAGTTTGCCTATTATGTGAATAGAGGAGAAAAATAGACAATTCACTGTGACTTGGAGGTTTCTTAATTCTGTGGGTTGGGCTCAAGAGGCCTGGATTTTGAGTTCAGCCATTTTCATAGTCACAGTCTACTGAAAGCATTTTGAGTTTTCATTTTCATCTAGGAATGTTGAATCCTGTACAGGATGGTTGTGGAGATTAAGTGAGATGGGAAATAATTCTTTTCTTTGTTATTACTGGGGCTTTGCTGTTCAAGTCAAATTTTTTTTTTTTTTTAGATAGGAAGAGAGATATATACGGGGAGGGAGGGGGGAGGAAGAGAGAGAGAGAAAGAGAGAGAGAGAGAGAGAGAGGGTCTACAGCACCAAAAACTTCCTTAGTATGACTGGGGTCGAACTTGAACCTGAGTTTTAAGCATGACAAAGCAAGTGCACTATTCAGACGAGCTATCTTGCTGACCTGGAGAGATTTTTTTTCTCATTTTTTATTAGTAATTTAATGTTGATTTACAAAATTGCAAGATAACAGGGGAATAATTCCACACCATTCCCACCACCAAAGTTCCGTGTCCTCATTCCCTCCATTGTAAATGGCAGTAGTTGTCCCAAGGTCACAGATATGACTTTACCATTATTTCTGTAACTGTCCATATTCATATATATGTGCCCAGTTATCTATGGTCCTGCCTTCTCTTCCTTTCTAAGTCACACCTGCACTTATTGCTACTTTTGAATGTCTTTCCTTTTTTCCTTTTCTTTCTCTGGGTCTTGATGGAATTGGAATTCAGAGCCCTCAGTAATATCCCTTAACATTTCTCCCCCTCTGGAGGTATAGCTCAAAATTACTTTTGGGGAGCAGAAGGTGGGAGTTTTTTCTTCTGTAATTGCTTCCTGATGGACATGGACATTGTTAGGTTATTCATTGCCCCAGTCTGTTTCTATCCAGAAAGAATTTTTTAGGGAATACATTTCTATGAAAATTTGAAGAGTTCTTACACTTTACAAGGTCTTTATGGGTTGGTTTAGTTTAGGGTGTTACAATGGTTAGTAGAAGAATGTAGACAGAAAAGTGAACTTTTTGCGGTTGAAGGGTGGAGAAGAGGGTATTGGATGCCAGTTTGACAATTGTTAACTCTCCACTGGTCCCAGAGGGACTGACTAATCCTGGTGGATAAACTTGAGTCCTGTAGGCAGCTCATGCTTTCTCTAAGGATCTTTGTAAGAGACTACTAGGTAAATTAATTTTTTTAATTGCCACCAGAGTTATTGCTGGGGCCAGTGCTTACTTGCATGACAAATCCACCACTCCCAATGGCCATTTCTCTCTGTCTCTGTCTGTCTCTTTCATTTATTTGATATGATAGAGGGGCAGGGGAGATAGGGAAAGAGAAAGAGAGAGGCCTGTAGCACTATTTTATCACTCATAAGTCTTTCCCCCTGCAGGTGGGGACTAGGGGCTTAAACCCTGGTGTTGTGTATAGTCTATTGGGTATACCACTACCCAACCACCTACATTTTGGAATGAGAGTGTGTTAGGCACCTGTGTTGAGACATTAATCTCCCAAGGAGATAAAGGAGAGAAAGTCAAAGGATGAGGCATTAAAGACATGGGGAAAACATTTTCAGCCATTTCTTCTGTTCTTAGGCTCTAGGTAAGGTGATTGTCACCTTCAGGTTGTTGCTGAATCAGTCAATGTAAGATCTTCCCACTAACTCTTTGTGACAAGTGAGAGTTATCAGAACCTGAGTCTGGAACCTTATAGTGGCCTGTGAAAAAGATGTGGGGTGCAGAACTTGGTGCCTGCCTGACCTCCTGAGGATCCAGACCTGGGAGCCTTGTAGGTGATGGTGACCTTAGTTGGAGTTGAGAGGGTCGAGGGACAGGAGATGATTTTGATTGTATTAGTGCCCTGGGGTGTGTGCACTGGTTGGTCTATGTGTAAACTATACAAGGAGAAACTTTCACATCATATTCCTAACAGTCTTCATGGGTAGATTAAGAAAGTCAACACGAGCAAACTATGATATTTGCACAAGTACTTTTCTAAGCGGAAATGAGAACTTTTAAAGTTGACATTTCAACGCTAGAGCTGTCATAGAGCAGAACATTTCCAAATGTCATGGCTCAATCCTTTCTTCTCCCAGTCCTATTCCTCAGTTCAGGGATTAAAAAGGCAGATATTGACTCAGATGGATGTGCTGTGGAAGGAAGATAGGTTCTTTTTTTAGGAATTTTTTTCATTACTTTATATCAGAGCTCAGCACCAGGGTACCCACAAAAGCTTAAGACTTAGGAAAGAATGTGATGTGTTTATTAAAGCAAGGAGTCATGTATTGAGTTAGGTGTTGATCTCTGTGTTGCCCATCCTGAGCTATCTGACCTCCATAGTGAATATTAGTTTGTCCTAATTTCTGATTTTCTCTCTGTGTGACATTTCTCTCTGAAATGTGCCTGTGCAGAGGGCCAACAGTATGAAAAATAGAGTTGTGTGCAGTCATTTGTTTCTGACTGGAAGGTTCTAAGGAATCCCGCCTATTGGCTACTATCCCGTCTACAACCAAAGGCCCGAGTCTCTATGGGTGTCGGCACACAGACAGCCTATGCTGTCTTTCTTGTGCTGCAGCATAGACCTTATTGAGAACTTATCTGAGAATTCCTATGCTTGTTGTCAGTTTCTAGTGCACCTGAGTCTGTAACAAGCCCAGTCCTTGCCATTGCTGTTTACGCTCCCATAGTGGCAGCTCCCTTATGCCCTTTCACTGGACCATTGCTCAACCCTGTCTCTAGTTGCTATCTCCTTTCATCTCCTGGAAACTGCTTGAGTGAGTTCTTGCCCTTTTAAAGATCTTTTTAATTCACTCATGGGAACCATGGGAAGTTCCAGGTTTTCTTGTTTTTTTTTCTAGAAGCTTTAGGATACCGAGGTAGAAGTGCTTTCTTGCATCTGTTCCATGGGAATTTATTGCCCTATTGTCCCTTCCCCCTTCACTGTGCCTTGTGATGCAGTTGCTATAGTGATACCAACATTAATTCTGACCATCTTCTAGCATTTGAGCATCTTCTAGCATCACACCTTCCCTTTGGTGCAAGGACTAGGATCTAGGCTGTGCACATGGCAAGCCACATGGACTGCTTGTTGAGCTATCTCTCTGGCCCCAAAGAGCAGTCATTGTAAGAAAAGTGTCCCTGTCAACCTGGTCTTCTGTCAACCTGTAAACTACCTGGAACTAATGAATAAGGTGGAGAGAATCAATCACTTTCATGAAAGGTGGAGTTGGCAGAGACAAAAAATATGGCATCTGAGAACATTTGAATTTCTCCTCAAATTCCACTTGTCTATAGACTTGTGTCTCTGTCTTCTGGTGTGTGTTTGTTCTTCTGAATGCCCGAGCCTCTATGTATGACTGTGAGTGACCGCATTGTGCTGTTATACTTGCTCCAGTGACATTTCCAGATTGTCTGGGGTTGAGCAGCAATGCGCTTCTTTGGAGTCCTTCAGATGTCTTGGAAGTCTGGTCACATTGTCTTGATGTTTTATCCATTTTACTATCTTTCCCACAGTATGAATGAAGTAATATTTGTGCTAGAAGCTAAGGATACAGCTTTTAGGGAGATAGCCCATATTTGCTTGGGAAAACTGACTATCTCTGGGGAACTTGGGGTAAATGAGTGATTAAATAAACTGTGATTTAGTTAAATTTGAGATGGTGCTAGGAAGGAAAACTGCAGGAAGCAATGGAATAGGAAATAGGAACTTAAAATATTCTGGGCTACCACAGGTCTGAGGAAATCTATCGACACTGATAGATTTGGGGATAAACTCTGAAGATTGGAGAGAATGGTGTTGCAAGTGGTTGGGTGAAAGGCTAGGGTGGGCAAGCAGATGCACAAAACTCTTGTAGGTGGGAAATGACCTGGCTCAGTGGCTAGGCAGGGAGGACGGCATGTTACTGGAGCTGAGTGGGCACAGCAGAGACCTTGGAGAGGGGGAGATGCAGCTGGAGAACCACACTGGTGACAGGGTATCTGTCTTCTTCTGATTAGTGGATTCAGGCCCTTTGTGGGGGAGCCTGGTGGAAGCAACAGTGAGCGGCAGATAGGTCTTGGAGAACAGCCTCTGCTGAGGGAGGAGGGAGAACTTCAGACTGAATGAAGCCACCTGGAGACTCTGGGGAAGGGTGCAGATGAAGGGTAATACTCCCAGACACAGACCTGGACTTGCTAGAGCTGTCAGGAAGACAACTACCCGAGTCCCCGCTCAGTTAGTAAGGTCTGACTGGTGTTGCCTTTCTGCAGATGGGATCTGGTTGTTGCTCTGGAGAATGAATACTGTTCTGACTGGATCTGGCATCATGGCATTACCACCTGTGAAGTTTCCCTCCCCACCCCTCTCTACAGGTGCTCCTGTGTGGTGGCCAGCAGTTTGAACCCAGGTCCTAGTACGTGGTAACATGTACTCTACAGCATGAGTCCCATCCCAGGCCCCTCCTTTGCACCTTTTTGTCAGGGTCTAATGTTCTCACTGCCCCCCAACCCCCACTCCCACCCCAAAAAGCAACAGTCTTTTCCTAAGGTGCTTGAGGCCAATCTGTATTTGTGACTCCTGCAGCACTGGTACTTGTTCTCTGCCCCTGGCACTGTCCCTTTCTTTTCAGCCCACCCTCCAGCCCTTCTTTTGACTCACCTTCCCTTTAGTGTGCTTCAGTGTCTATTTTTAGCCCTTCCCACCTCTCCTTTCACATCTCCTGTATGACTCATTCTTGAAGTCATGATTTTAACTCCTTTGTAGATCCCTCCTCTCCTGAATGGCTTACACCCACCAACCCATAGGCAGTAACACGAAGAGTTAAGAGTTCAAAGCTGGGTGCTCTGACAGCTTCTGATGGTTCTATCTTTTTATCAACAAACCTGTCCTGGAGTATCAGCTTAGTGCTGAGTTTCTCACAGTAGACTTGAGCTGTGCTTTCAGGACTAGGCTTAACTTGGTTATGTGCCTCCATTCCAAATTCAGGTGCTTAGGCATGGTAAGAACAATGTTCACTAGGATTAAATAAGCACACATAACTATGTGCCTTCAAAAATTTGGGACAAAGATATATAGAATTGTTGGGCAAGGTTTAGATTAAATGAACAACATTAATCAGTTGGAAAATGGAACTTTCTCTTAAGATGTACCCAGCTGATCATTTAAATAGCCTTTCTGGAATATCTGTGGGGCTTATTCAGTGAACTTCACTGACTAGATCACTCTGTCTTGGGTAAGTTGTACCTGCAGACACCCAGTGATACAGGCCATAGACCTTGAATTTCTCAAAGGAATGGAGAAGCTTTTAAAGTTCCATAACTAAAGAGCTGACACTGAGCTTTGAATTCCTGAATGGTCGCTGGAGTTACTTCTAGGAAGAACTTTGAGGTCTGGCTATGGAATGTGAATATTTGGTTTGGGGGAAAATGGTTTAGCACTGAGGCATTATAGTCAGGAGAGTGAAGAAAGGAGAGTGAAGAATTTGAAACTAAATGAGGGGAAGGTTGGAAAGGGGAAGACCTGAGCTGCAGTGAATTCTTCAATTGAGGGAGTGTGTTTGTGTGTGTGTGTGTGTGTGTGTGTGTGTGTGTGTGTGTGTGTGTGTGTATTTTGGTGATTGTATGTGTGCTTGTCAAGTGCTTGAGGTTTGAGTGTATGGGTTTTAGTTTGTGTGTCTGTATTCTCTCTCATCTCTCTCTCTCTGATTTTCTTTAACAGAGAAAGAGAGAGGGCAGAACACCCCATCATATGTGGTGCTGGAAACAGAACT
Source organism: Erinaceus europaeus (assembly GCF_950295315.1). Lineage (NCBI taxonomy): Eukaryota > Metazoa > Chordata > Mammalia > Eulipotyphla > Erinaceidae > Erinaceus > Erinaceus europaeus. The sequence continues at coordinate 110,248,063 of NC_080168.1, read as the reverse complement.
AAAACCTCAGGAAAGTAATGGATGTGCTCTGTTCAGTGAGTTACTTCCCTAGCCCCTAAGCACACTTCTAAATAAGATGAGTACAGTATAAAGACTGTGGTACTAATATTTCTTGCCTACTAGGTACCCATTCATGCTTGCTCTTCCAGTTACAGCATTCTGATTTCTCTTATGGAGGTATTATGTCTAGTTAAAAGACAACATTTCCCAGCTGCTCGGTCATCAAACAGTGTCCACATTATAAAATGTAGGTGGGCGAAGTGTGGGAAATATTAGTAAAGGCAGCTGACTCGGCCAGCACACAGCATTGTTGCCCTTCTTAATCCTTTCTTCTTGCTGCTTAGACATGATGGATAAACATCCTAGGCAGCTGCCTTCCAGTCTTGAGAAATGGGAGTAATGTTTTAAGGGTGGTGGAGCAGAAAGGGCAATGGCAGCTGGATCCTGAGGCCAGTGGGGCACCTACCTGAACTGACTTTCTTTAGATTTATAATGATTGCCAGGGAGGAGGGAAAGAATGTCTTTATGCTATTTGTTTTGGAGTTTCTATTCCATACAGTGAGTCTGAATCTTAACTGCTCTATAGGCCTTTGAACTGGTATAGTAGGAAAAAGTAACAGCAATAAAAAAATGATCAATCCAGCAAAGGCTAAGGAAGCAAGGGAAATAAAAAGACACGAAAGACAACAAGCCACTAAAATAGATGTGGCATTGTTAGAAAATAAATGTCTTATTATAGATGTACCAAAAATAAAATGACATACAGAAGTTAAAAATAAAGGAATGGTTAAAGAAATACTAAGTAACTGGAAAGGAAATATTAATATGTGGCAAAAAAGAATTTAAGATCAAAGTATTTTTATGAGAAATACCTGACAAAACCAAACTCTCTGTGGGAGACTTCAATCTATAAATCTCAGGAAGTGACAGTTTATCTGGACCAAATGCAATTTTGTGTAGAGAATTTGAAAAACACAATGGGAAAGCTTGCTTTGAATGGTATATTCAATGAGAAGAAAAAAAGTCTTTTTAACAACCACAGAGCTTTACAAAATTAACTAAATACTATGTACGAAGAACAAAAACAAAAATCTCAACATAAAACAAAATAAAACAAATGATCAAACAAACAAAACTTGTGTCAATTCTCCATAGAAATTGTAAAGGGCATATAGTCTTACTAGAGTATGGGTTAGATATTAAAAATGAAAGAAAGGAATCTTTTAATAGCAACAAAAATAACTTACCATGGGGGGGGGGAGAATAAATTTTTTAAGGATATTTTTTTAAACTTTATTTTATTTGGTAGGACAAAGAGAAGCTGAGAGGGAAAGGGAATAGAGAAGGAAAGAGAGATAGAGACACCTGCAGCAGTGCTTTACTGTTCATGAAAATCTCCCCCTGCAAGTAAGTAACAAGTGGCTTGAACCTCGGTCCATGTTCATGGTCCATACATGCACTTAACTAGGTGCACCATTACCTGACTCTGAAAAAAGAATAATATTAATAACTTTCAGGTCAAAAAGCAAACTGCACCTTAAATTGTGATTTTTTTTGGGAACAGACATTTATGTGAATCCTACTGATTTTCACCTGGATTGTGGCCAACACAGTTCTTAGAGGACTCCTGGGGGGTAGTACTTCCAGGGGTAATGAGTGCTTAGCAAAATCCAAATTTAGTAGATAGAAATTGGTTAGACATCTGAAAAAAGTGGAGCCACAAGAATAAACAGGAAAAGCAGAAATGATTAAATTTCTATGTCTCCTTTTTAAAGTTAGAAACACAGAAAAAAGGGGAGTCGGGCTGTAGCGCAGCGGGTTAAGCAACAGGATCCTTCGAACCCCGGCTCCCTACCTGCAGGGGAGTCGCTTCACAGGCGGTGAAGCAGGTCTGCAGGTGTCTGTCTTTCTCTCCCCCTCTCTGTCTTCCTCTCCTCTCTCCATTTCTCTCTGTCCTATCCAACAACGACAACTACAATAATAACTACAACAATAAAACAACAAGGGCAACAAAAGGGAATAAATAAATAAAATAAATATTAAAAAAAAACACACACAGAAAAAGACCCAGCAGTAGGTGTAGCTCAGGGGCAGAGTATTTGTTTTTTTTTTTTAATTTTTTATTTAAGAAAGGATTAGTGAACAAAGGCATAAGGTAGGAGGGGTACAACTCCACACAATTCCCACCACCCAATCCCCATAACCCACCCTCTCCCATGATAGCCTTCCCATTCTCTAGCCCTAGGGAGCATGGACCCAGGGTCGTTGAGGGTTGCAGAAGGTAGAGGGTCTGGCTTCTGTAATTGCTTCCCCGCTGAACATGGGCGTTGACTGGTCGGTCCATACTCCCAGTCTGAGGGGCAGAGTATTTGACTGCAGATCAAGAAACACAGAAACAGAAAAGGAGAGTAAAGAGACCACAGCACTAAAGGTTTCTTCAATAATGTGAAGGCCAGACTTCAAACTGGGTCATTTGCACGGCAAAGCAGGGATACTATCCAGATGCTCTACCTTGCACCCCTCCCTATTTTTGAGAGAGAGAGAGAGATACCACAGTACTGAAAATTGCTCCAATGTGTTGAGGGCCAGGCAGTATGGCGCACTGAGAGCTATTTTAACTTAATTGTTTTGTTAAATTTAACTAAATTGTTTTGTTAAATTTAATTTCATTTATTTTTTAATTTACAAGAGCACCGCTCAGTTCTGGCTTATGGTGGTATTGGGGATTGAACCTCTGACCTTAGAGCCTCAGGCATGAAAATTATCTGCATAACTGTTATGCTATCTCCCCAGCTCCCTGATTAAGCTTTAAAGAAGCTCCTAACAGAAAACAAAGAAACAAACAAACAAAAAATATGGCTTCTCAAGCATACCCTTTCCTCTCTGGGGTGCAGCCCATGTGACTGGGCCATGGAACATGCACACACCGCCATCACCTGACAATATTGCAACATCCAGACACAGCACTAACAGCTTCTGATGAGTCCCCTGCCCCCCCCCCCATTGTTTTATCTACTGAGCTCTCAGTCACTCCTCTTCCTTCTTGGAAAACAGTTGTTAGAAATGTCCCTGGGATGTACATATAATTTCTTAAAAAAAATTTTTTTTATTTAAGAAAGGATTAATTAACAAAACCATAGGGTAGGAGGGGTACAACTCCACACAATTCCCACCACCCAATCTCCATATTCCACCCCCTCCCCTGATAGCTTTCCCATTCTCTATCCCTCTGGGAGCATGGACCCAGGATCATTGAGGGTTGCAGAAGGTAGAAGGTCTGGCTTCTGTAATTGCTTCCCCACTGAACATGGGCGTTGACTGGTCGGTCCATACTCCCAGTCTGCCTCTCTCTTTCCCTAGTAGGGTGGGTCTCTGGGGAAGCAGAGCTCCAGGACACATTGGTGGGGTCTTCAATCCAGGGAAGCCTGGCTAGCATCCTGATGGCATCTGGAACCTGGTGACTGAAAAGAGAGTTAACATATGAAGTCAAACAAATTGTTGAGCAATCATGGACCCAAAGCTTGGAATAGTGGAGAGGAAGTGTTAGGGAGGTACTCACTGCAAACTCTAGTGTACTTCTGCTTTCAGGTATATATTTTGCAGTAGTTTACGGATATGTGTGAACATAAGCTCTCTCTCACAGAAACTGGTGTATATCTAGGTTTTGGGACTTTGTTAGAAAGTGAACCACCTGAGATGAAATTAGAGTGTACTATAAAAGGAAAGGTCTCACCCGAGTAATGAAGCTGAAGGGTTGTCATTCCACACGTGAAGTCTCTGGACACAGTCTGAGGTGAAGCGTGTTGAGGTGGCAATCGTTGCATTGGTTAGGTTGTGATCGGCGGATGCAATATTATTTGATATGGATTGGGAGAGGCATATGGGAAAGTGGGCCCTATCCAAGGGTTCCAGGACTGGGGGAAGTAGGGGCTCTATAGTGGAGATGTGAGGTCTTAGGGTTAAAAAAGACAATCGATAGTTAATGTTATCATCACATTATTTGGTAATTGGGTTAACTTTGAAAAGTCCTTTTGTTATGGTTTGCTGTACAGTACCCAGTATCTTGTATATAGCTGTGCTATTGGATGCTTCTAATCTACTTGGTCTAGGCTTTTGAGAGAGCCTGCATATCAATTACATAGCCTATATATTAAAAAGATTCAGTTTGTGTTTTGAAAAACTTTGAGACATACAATTGATTTCCCCCCTCTCATATTAACTAGTGATTTATATGTCTACATTTTGCTAGGAGTGTACATAAATACCATTCCCACCACCCAAAGACGGTGACCCATCCCTCTCACCCACTCCCATCCCCCACTGTCCCAGGAAGCTGCATGTCAACCCCTCACCACAGGGCTCTTACTTTGGTGCCCTACTTACAATTTGATCAGGTCCTGCTTTTAGTTTCCCTTTCAGATCTTCTTAGTCAGCTTCTGTTGATGAGTGGGATCATCCCATACTCATCTTTATCTTTCTGACTTAGTTCACTTAACATAATTCCTTCTAGCTCTGTCCAAGATGGGTCAGAGAAGGTGGGTTCATTGTTTTGATAGCTGCATAGTATTCCATTGTGTATATATACCACAGCTTTCTCAGCCACTCATCTGTTGTTGGGCACCTGGGTTGCTTCCAGGTTTTAGCTATTATGAATTGTGCTGCTATGAACATAGGAGTACACACCTCTTTTTGGTTGGGTGTTATGGAGTCCTTGGGGTATAACCCCAGGAGAGGAATTACTGGATCATATGGAAGGTCCATGTCTAGCCTTCTGAGAGTTTTCCAGACTGCTCTCCACAGAGGCTGGGCCAATTTACATTCCCACCAGCAATGTAAAAGGGTTCCTCTGTCCCCACATCCTCTCCAGCATTTGTTGCTGCTGTCCTTTTTGATGTATGCCATTCTTACAGGAGTGAGGTGGTATCTTAGTGTTGTCTTAATTTGCATTTCTCTGACAATCAGTGACCTAGAGAAGTTTTTCATATGTTTGTTAGCCTTTTGGATCTCCTCTGTAGTGAATGTTTTGTTCATATCCTCTGCCCATTTTTGGATGGGGTCATTTGATTTTTTGGGCTAAGTTTGCTGAGCTCTTTATATATTTTGGTGATTAGTTTCTTGTCTGATGTATGGCATGTGAAGATCTTCTCCCATTCTGTGAGGGGTCTCTCTGTTTGTTTAATAGTTTCTTTGGCTGTGCAGAAGCTTTTCAATTTGATGTAGTCCCATTGGTTTGTTTCTGCTTTAGTCTTCCTTGCAATTGGGTTTGATTCATCAAAGATGTCCTTGAGGTGTAAGTGGGAAGCTGTTTTACCAATGTTTTCCTCTAAGTATTTGATTGTTTCTTGTCTGACATCTAGGTCTTTCATCCATTTGGAGTTGATTTTTGTTTCTGGTGAGATAAAGTGGTTCAATTTCATTCTTCTGCATGTTATAACCCAGTTTCCCCAGCACCATTTATTGAAGAGAGCCTCCTTTTTCCATTTAATGCTTTGGGCCCCCTTATCAAAGATTAGATGTCCATAGATGTGGGGATTTATTTCTGGGCTTTCAATTCTGTTCCACTGGTCTGTGTTCCTATTTTTGTTCCAGTACCATGCTGTTTTGATGATGATGGCTTTATAATATAGTTTAAGGTCTGGGAGTGGGATGCCTCCATTTCTGTTTATTTTCCTTAAGATGTTTTTGGCAATTCAAGGTGTTTTCGTGTTCCAGATAAATGATTGTAGTGTTTGTTCTATTCTCTTACAGAAGCTTGGTGGAACTTTGATGGGTATTGCATTAAATTTGTATATGGCTCTGGGGAGAATATTAATTTTGATGATATTTATTCTTCCAATCCATGAGCATGGGATATGTTTCCATTTCTTGGTATCAGTTTCTATTTCCTTGAGTAGCGACTCATAGTTTTCAGCATATAAGTCTTTCACTTCTTTGGTCAACTTTATTCCTAGGTATTTGATTGATTTTGCTGAAACAGTAAATGGGAGTGATTTCTGGATGTCTTCTTCTTCTTCTTCAGATTTAGTGTTTGCATAAAGAAATGCCACTGATTTTTGTACATTGATTGTGTAGCCTGATACCTTGCTATGTTGCCTAATAACTTCCAGTAATTTTCTGCTGGATTCTTTAGGTCTTTCTATGTATACTATCATATCATCTGCAAATAGTGAGAGCTTGACTTCTTCCCTTCCAATCTGTATTCCTTTGATTTCTTTCTCTTGCCTGATTGCTATGGCAAGAACTTCCAATACTATGTTGAAGAGTAACGGTGACAGTGGACAGCCCTGTCTAGTCCCTGATCTGAGGGGGAATGTTTTCAGCTTCTGTCCATTGAGTATGATGTTGGCTGTAGGTTTGCTATATATAGACTCCACTATCTTGAGGAATTTCCCATCTATTCCCATTTTTTGTAGAGTTTTGAGCATGAATGGGTGTTGGATTTTGTCAAAGGCTTTCTCTGCATCTATTGAGATAATCATGTGGTTTTTGGCTTTGCTTTTATTGATGTGGTGAATGACATTGATTGACTTACAGATGTTGAACCAACCTTGCATTCCCGGGATGAATCCCACTTGGTCGTGATGAACAATCTTTTTGATATGTTGCTGTATCCGGTTGGCCAAGATCTTGTTTAATATTTTGGCATCTATTTTCATCAGAGATATTGGTCTGTAGTTTTCATTTTTTGTTCTGTCCCTATCAGCTTTTGGTATCAGGTTGATGTTGGCTTCATAGAAGGTGGAAGGGAGTATTCCTGTTTCTTCAATCTTATGGAAAAGCTAAAGAAGTATGGATACTGTTTCCTGAAAGTTTTGTAGAATTCGTTTGTGAAGCCATCTGGTCCAGGACTTTTGTTGTTGGGGAGATTCTTAATAACGGTTTCAATTTCTTTGTCTGAGATTGGTGCATTTAGATTTTGTAGTTCTTCTTGGTTCAGTTTTGGAAGGGCATATGCTTCTAGGAATTGTTCCATTTCTTCCAGATTCTCTAGCTTGGTGGCGTAGAGTTCTTCATAGAAGTTTCGCAGGATTCTCTGGATTTCTGTTGTGATATCTCCTCCATCGTTTACAATTCTATTAATTTGAGTCTTCTCTCTTTTTTGATGGGTGAGACTGGCTAGGGGTTTGTCAATTTTGTTTAATCTTTCAAAGAACCAACATTTGACTTCATTGATCTTTTGTATGGTTCTTTTATTTTCGATGTTGTTTCTTTCTGCTCTAACTTTAGTAATTTCTGTCCTTCTGGTTACTTTAGGGTTCCTTTGTTCCTCTTCCTCTAAGTCCTTGAGGTATGCAGTAAGGTCCTTCATTTGAGCTTCTTCTTGGTGTTTAATATGTGGTTGTATGGCTATAAGTTTCCCTCTCAGTACTGCTTTAGCTGTGTCCCAAATATTTTGATAGGTTGTGTCTTAATTTTCATTTGTTTCCAGGAACATTTGAATTTCCTGCTTGAGTGAGTCTCTGACCCAGTGGTTCTTAAGGATTATGTTGTTTAGTTTCCAAATTCTGTGACTTTTAATAACTTTCTGTTTGTTGTTAAATGTTAGTTTTACTCCACTGTGGTCTGAGAAGATACTTGGGATGATTTCAATGCTCTTGAATTTATTGATGCTGTCTTTGTGGCCTAACATGTGGTCTATCCTTGAGTATGTGTTATGTGGATTTAAAAAGAGGGTGTATTCCAGTTTTTTGGGGTGAAGGAGTCTGAAAATGTCCAGAGAGATAGTTCAAAGGACAGGGTGTGTGCCTTGTCATGTAGGCAGCTCAGATTTGGACCCTAGCATCACATGCGAATGCCATTTCACTGGAGGAAGCTCTCATACTGTGATGTCTCTCTCTCTCTCTCTCTTTGTAGCTCTCTGTCTGAATTTCAAAAAGTAAGCCTGGGAATGGTGAAGGTATGATTGTATGAGGCTCTGGCTCTCTCTCTCTCTCTACACACACACACACACACACACACACTTTCTCTCTCTCTCTCACCCATTCACACACAAACATACACTTGTTGCTGAGGAATTATTCTGATGCAGTCTCCGCCTCCAGGTTTTACTACGCCCTGTGAAATCCTAGCAGTGCCCCCTTCAACCAATCCTGGCCCCACACGTCACCCCTGGTTGTCGCCCAATAAAAAGCCCCCTCCCCCCCCTCTGGGCTCTCAGCTCCCCCTCTCTCAGATCTCGCCCCCTTCTCTCGCCCCGTGGTCAGGTAGTGGGGAGGGCCATTGTTGGTTGACCCCACATGGCCTGAGCCACCCCCCAATCCTATAATAAAGATTTGTGTACCCCTTTGCTCTGGACGTCCACTCTCCTCTCCGCGGTGCAGCCTGACACCTGACCGCTACAACAACATCAAAATATGCAGAGATTCATCCAGAGATCGCAACCTGCAATTCCTTGAAGTGGAGCTGTGCAGGAGGCCACCTCCAGATGGTGACCCCCCAACAACTAAGACAGTACAGATCTAAATTCGTGTTTAAAATGACATGTCTTCATAACAAAGGTTTCTCTCCTTGTGTATTAATGACCATGTTTATGTGTGTGTTTAAAGTTTGGTAAACAGTAACTTTAAGGCTAAATTCTTACTAGGCAAAGTTAAATGAGAAAGGTTTTCAACATAATTCTCATAAAGATAAAATTAACTTACATTTAAACTCTGAGGTAAAAATTAGTTAACAATCAATATATTTTAACTAAGTTGGTCTAAACAAGACCTGTGCACACCTAAGGTGTGTCTCCATCTTAAGTGGGTGTAACAAAAGGTTAAATAGACTTGTTGATATGTAAAACTCTTGATTACCTTCTCTATTAGAAATGGTAGATTGCACAATGGCTATGCTAATTATTCTCATGCCTGAGGTTTTCTTTCCTGCTCACACCTAGGGTGTGTCTCCATCTTGAATGAGTGTAACAAAAGGTTAAAAAGATGTTGTTGATATGTAAAAGTCTCAAATTCCTTCTCTAGTAGAAACGTTAGATTGCGCTACGGTTATGCTAATAACAAGTTTTGTTTCATAGTAAGTAAATTGCAGCCAGCTGCCTTTGGGACTCTAGGCCGTTCCCCGCCCCCATGCAAATGTCCGTCTAGACATGTATGCCCCCCAGAGGCAAGAAATGTTTTTTTTAAGCTGATAAAGTTTTTCTCACAGAGACAAAAAATGGCCCCCTCAGTTCTTCCCTTGGCAGCACACTGGTTCTTGTTACTTGCTTACATGTTTCTCCATGTTTGTGCCAGCTTCTTTTTTAAAAATGCCTGTATGATATAGGTTTCTGTTCACCCCACACCCCTGATACTGTGGTCATTTAGTTAAATAGAAAAGGCGGAATTGTTGTATGCCCTCCCCCTGCCAAGAAAATTGGGTTGGTCCTGCTAGTTTTCGCGGGCCCGCTTGTCCCCGCCCCAAGGAACCCCGACAGAGTTCCAGAGTGACAGAGTTCAAGAGTTCTTGGCGCCGCCACGGGGGAAAGAGGCAGGAGAGTTCTGTTTGGTGATTAGTTTGGGTTAGTTTATGAATCGTCTTTCCTGAATAAAGAAATACAGCTTCCCGGCCCAGCCGTATGTCTTTGGTCATCTCTGTTACCCGCCCGTGAAGCTAGTCCGGCCTGCTGAAGCCCCGAATTTTAACAACATACACTTATTAAATAAAATGTCCAAAATTCAACATTTGATGTTTTCAGTAAATTGTAATGATTAACAAAAATTGAAAATAGGACACTGAAATCTGTCTTCACAAAAACAAGTGAAAAAAAATCAAATGATGAGGATCCAAAGTTTACAAAGTTTAATTTTGAGATTTTAGAACTTCAAAGAATATTTTATAGGTTTCTATGCTTAAACTAATTGATATTCTGTTTCAGAATTAGATGATGTTGATTTGAGGTGGTCTATATGTTGTAACATTTTAATTTGATGAAACACTCAGAGAATTGTAAAGATAGCTTATCAATTTGTTTTGCTTTCTAAAATTAGGTGTCAAGTAGTGACATTCTGAACAGGATAGAAGATAGTATCAATGAAAAATTCAGGACTGAAAAACATATTTTTCAATAAAGAAATTGGAAGAGAGCATTTTATTTGGCAGACTTTTTTTTTCAGCTACTTTAGCAACTGTAGTGAGTTATCACACTTCAAAGAGCGTGACTATAGGAAAGAGTTAAAGGTATCAGCAATTAAAATTTTTTCTTAAATTATTTTTATTTATTGTATTTTTTATTAGTGATCTAATAATTTTTAACAAGATTTTAAGATAACGAGTGTACAATTCCACACAATTCCTTCCACCAGAACTCCATATTCACTGAAAGTTTCCCTATTATTTATCCCTTAGAGAGTATTGACCGAGATCTCTATGGGATGCAGAAGGTAGAAGTCCTGGCTTCTGTAATTTCATCTCCACTGGACATGGGTGGTGACAGGTGGATCCATACCCCAAGCCTGTTTCTATCTTTCCTTAGTAGTGAAGTTGTCTGCCCAGGGAAATGATTTGCATCAGGGTAGCATCTGCAACTCGGTGGTGTTTGCTTTTCCTTTGTCCTTTTCAGCTCCCTGTTGCAGATTTATAGATGTGTTATAATATTCTACCCTGGTTCCGCTTTGTCCCCTCCTCTATAGTTTCTCTCCTACTGGCCTGAAAATGCTGCTTCCACATGGAATTCCAAGGATTTGAATCAGTTTTGTTTGTTTGTTTGTTTTTTTGTAGAGAACTTGTCTAGTTGATGCCTTCAAGTCATTATCTTGGGTGTCAGTATTTTTTAATTTATTAGTCATAAGATTCAACTTTGGAAATTTTAATAAATAAGAATGATTGAGATCATATTGAAAAAATACTCTTCAGAATAAAACTGGGACTTGTGGACATAGAGACAGATGGAAATGGGTTAAGGTCTGTGAGTACATATTCAGAATAATTATTCTGTTTGACATATTTTAATTTATTATTATTATTATTACTTTCTGCCACTAGGGTTATCATCGGGGACTTAGCACCTACATGGCTTCACTGTTCGCAGCAACCATTTTTTACTTTTTAAAAATTTATTTATTTGTTTATTTTCCCTTTTGTTGCATTTTTCCTTCTTGTTAGAGGGTGCAAGACAGACAGACAGAGAGAGAGAGAGAATACACTTGCAACACTGCTCCACTGTGTCGTTTTCGATGGGTTATGTTGTTTTCTCCGGGCTGGCTTCACGGGCGGGTAACAGACGACCAGGGACTCATAGTTGAGCTGTAGGCAGTATCTCTTTATTCATGCAGGACGCAGCACAATCTAAGACGAGCTAAGCTAAACTCAAGGTAAAGTACTCTAAAACTCACAATGCTGTCTTTATATATACTTGCCAAGTAGGGTGGAAACAGGGTGTGACATAGAGAGGGTGGAGAGAAAAGTGACTGGTGACAATCAGAGTGTGACAAGGAGAGGATCAGGGTGTGACAAGGAGGGGGGGTGGAGCAAAAACATATCATGAAACAGTGGGGATTGAACCAATGCCCTGGAGGGAGGTACTTGTTAACAGCGGTTATATAAATAGAATGAAGTGGTTATGTAAATAGAATAGTGTTAAGCAGGGGGGATTTAAACCAAATGAAACAGAAGGGGTCTCATGCATACCAACACACTGAACTTCCCCCTGTAGTTGGGGCCCAGGGCCTTAAACTTGGGTTCTCTCACATGATAATATGTTTATTCTACTGGGTGAGATATCACCAGGCCCCCTATGTAATTTTTAAATTATGGTTGAGACATGCATGATATGTCTATTATAGTCTATAAATTTCAACTTGTATGTGAAATATATGTATATTATACAATTTATGACAATATTAAGAGGTTGCTATTCCATGCTTTTTTGAATTTCTCTCTAAAACTGTTGGAAATAAATGTCTCAGAAATAACAAGAAATTATGAATTCCCCACTAGGGAAAGAGAGAGACAGGCTGGGAGTATGGATCGACCTGTCAACGCCCATATTCGGCAGGGAAGCAATTACAGAAGCCAGACCTTCAACCTTCTGCATCCCACAATGATCTTGGTTCCATACTCCCAGAGGGTTAAAGAATAGGAAAGCTATCAGGGGAGGGGATAGATATGGAGGTCTTGTGGTGGGAATTGTACGAAGTGGTATCCCTCCTTTCCTATGGTTTTGTCAATGTTTCCTTTTTATAAATAAAAAATAAAAAAAGAAATGCTAATCACCTTACCTGCCAATCTTTGTGGGCCACTGAGGAACTGTTACATTTTCGGAAATCATATATCAGAATGTTAATACCTCAAGACAATTTCTTTGTCAGTGAGAGGTCATTTAGTTCACTTAAAAATACATTGGGACTTGGCTCTGTTGCCATAGATTCTCACTGTCTGAGTCTTACTATTTGGAAAAAGAGAAAAACATTAATGGAACCTGCAGTGGCAAAAGTGAGCTTTAGTTGGTAGGTCTGACCCTTAGAGAGAAGAAAAAGCCAAAGTGAAAAAAGCCTTCCAGAAATTAAAAATAATATGTAGAATTTAGCAACATAGTTCCACAGCTGCATTTTAAAGCAATAAATGCAAATTTTCCCAACACTCTTAGAATTTTGGTTTATACTTTGAGTCATCTGTATAAGTGACTCTACCAGATTCTCAATACAAAAAGCAATCTTTTTTTTGGGGGGGTGGGGGGTTGGCGGTGGAGTTGGTGTAGTGAGGGGAATTCAACCATTAAAAACACTGGGTTTATTTTTGGAAGATTGCAAATCACACAGAGGAGTGATGCTCCCTAGCAGAGTCAGCCTCTACAACCCCACTTCACTCCACAGTTCTACAATAATCTGGGAAGCATGAAAAAAGACTGTCCACAGACACCCAAACTATGTGTGACAGTCCAGTGCTGCTGGTCCTGCACATTTAAAGGAAAATGTTATGCAAAACTGACCATATGTTTTATAAAACAAAAAGGGCATAGAGTCCATAAGCACTTAGTGGTTAAACATCTCAGCCCTGTCTACTTGGTGCTTGTATTCCTTCAGCTGAATGTGGCTGGAGAAAATTATTTTCTGCTGATCTTAGTATAAACCAGGGATAACAGACCCACGCTGGGCCTTTGCCACTGCCAACCACTCCTGCAAAGATTCCAGTACAGATCATACCCATGCATTTAGATAACTAGTTTATACTTTGCTTTGTCTTCTCCACTCAGGGCCTTTGTGTAACTTCAACTTTTTAAAAAAATTTCTTTATTGGGGAATTAATGGTTTATAGTCAACAGTAAAATAAAATACCATAGTTTGTACATGTGTAACATTTCTCAGTTTTCCACATAACAATTCAAACCCCTCTAGGTCCTCCTCCGTCTTTCAGGATCTGAACCCTCTCCCCCCGACCCCAGAATCTTTGACTTTGCTGCAATACACCAACTTCAGTCCAAGTTCTGCTTTGTGTTTTCCTTTCTGTTCTTATTTTTCAAGTTCTGTCTATGAGTGAGACCATCCCATATTCATCCTTCTCTTTCTGGCTCATCTCTCTTAACATGATTTGCTCAAGCTCTAGCCAAGATGGGGTGAAGAAGGGGAATTCATCATTTTTAATAGCTGAGTAGTGTTCCATTGTGTATATATACCACAACTTACTCAGCCACTCATCTGTTGTTGGACATCTAGCTTGCTTCCAGGTTCTGGCTATTACAAATTGCGCTGCTATGAACATGGGTATACACAAATCTTTTCAAATGGTTGTGTTTGGTTCATTGGGATATATCCCCAAGAGAGAAATTTCAGGGTCATAGGGTAGGTCCACTTCTAGCCTTCTGAGAGTTCTCCAGACTACTTTCCACAGCTGTTGGACCAATTTACACTCCCACCAGAAGTGCAGGAAGGTTTCTCCCACAACCTCTCCAGCATTTGTTGCTGTTACCCTTTCTGATGCATGACATTCTTGCAGGAGTGAAGTGGTATCTCATATTTGCATTTCTCTGACAATTGATGACTTAGAGCATTTTTTCATATGTTTATTGGCCTTTTGGATCTCTTCTTTGGTAAATATTCTGTTCATATCCTCTCCCTACTTTTGGGTGGGGGTAATAATCACTTTCTCTCTTTTTTTCTTCTTAGATTATTTTTGTTTTTAATAATTTAATAAATTAACTAAATTATTTGTTTGCTGGATAAAGATAAGTTGTGAGGGAAGGGGAGAAAGAAAGAGACACCTGAAGCCCCGTCACTACTCCTGAAGCTTCCCTGATGGAGGTGGCAACCAGGGGCTTGAACCTGGGTCCTTGGGCATTATAACATGTATGCTCAATCAGATGCACCACCATCTGGCCCTCTTTTATTGACACCGAGGTTATTGTTGGGGCTTGGTGCCTGTTTGAATTCACTATCCCCAGTGACTATTTTCTTTCTTTTTGATAGAGGGTGGGCGATATAGATAAAGAAGAGAGAAGAGAGACAGAAACAGAGACAAGTAGTGAAGCACTGCCCAAATACTTTTGAAGCTTCCCCCCTGCAGGTAAATAGGGGACTTGAACTGGGTTCTCACATGTTAATATGTGCATTCTACCAGTTGAACCACCACCCAGCCCCCAACTATCTTTCCTACTTATAACTCCCAACTTTTTTATCTCTACACCAGTTAGTTCTTCTGACCTCTGGAAACATTTGTATGACTTCCTGGGGGACCTTCTCTGAGTGTTTTGCAGGTGTCCTGAACAGGAAGAAAGTGGGCTATCTGCTTGAGTCTATGTCTTTACTTTTGGCAGGTGAGGCCCGTTGAAAAGCAATATGTCTGAATTGAACCTGGTCCTTGCCAACTCCCAGTCTTCCTGACCCATCTCTCTAATCCCTGGGGGCACCTGGGAGGCAAGCCCAGATATATGAATTGCCAATTCATTCATGGAAATGACTTGGACAAATACGTTTTTTTTTTCTTTCTTGTTCCTGTTAATTCATGTGTGAGCAGGCATTGGGGGCAAAAGGAACTGCTCAATGGAGTATGAAGGACAGGAGGATTCCTATTCCCTGCTGAGATTCCAGGAAATTTATAAGGCCATTGTGTCCTTAAAAGTTCTAAATGGCCCTAGTTCCCAGTTCCCTCTTGGCTCTCTTCTGGGTAGACTTTCATTCCCTCCACTTCTTGTTTTGAGTTGACAATAAGAAAGGGGACATCAGAATACATGGAGGGAATTGATTTCCTTTATGGTTCAAAGACTAGAGGGTAAGGGGCTTAAGTGACTGTCATTGCACTAGACTAGTAGCCAGGAGGAAAGCAAGTATGTCATGGCTTGTATGTAATGAACCGGGGTGAGTGCTTGACTCTTTGTACTTGCTTTACCTTTGCTCTAAGTAAGTCATCTTGTTTATGATATATGTTATGATTATGTCCTTATAAATACATCTGTCTCCAGGCTGGGAAGCTTCTGTTCTCCAACCTTCTGCAATATTTCCTATTAAAATATAAAGAGTATCACATCCAGTTAATTCCCCTAAGGATCACTGGACCCCAGAGGGGATATTCTTGTGATCATCTCTCTTTTTTTTTTAATTTACTTATTCCCTTTTGTTGCCCTTTTTTTTTTAATTGTTGTAGTTATTATTGTTGTTGGATAGGACGGAGAGAAATGAAGAGAGGAGGGGAAGACAGAGAGGGGGAGAGAAAGACAGACACCTGCAGACCTGCTTCACCGCCTGTGAAGTGACTCCCCTGCAGGTGGGGAGCCAGGGGCTCGAACCGGGATCCTTACACCGGTACTTGCGCTCTGTGCCATGTGCTTAACCCACTGCTCTACCGCCCGACTCCCGATCATCTCTCTTTATGATTTATTTCCTTTTGCTGAAAAACTGCTGGTCACCTTGGTATCTTGTTCCCTGCTGCTATTTTATTAGCTTTGCATCTCCCCTTGGGCAGATTAAGCTCCCTTTCTCTGTGTTCTTCCAGCAACCACCATCACTGAAACTGCTGTGGGGGATAAGGTCTGGATGAAATCTGGGCTTATATCACAGAGTGATGATATTGTGTGGCTAACTACCCACAGCATATACACCTTAGCTGACTAATGTGGAATTATTCACAGTTCAGACTCTCTTCAGACCTCTCCTCTTCTTCCAACACTAGTCCCACTGAACCTCCTGTTCCTTGGTTATTGGCTTTCTCCTCAGGGCTCCATCTCTTAACTAGCTTCACCTTCTTCCTACTCTTTCAGGAAACAAGTGCTAATTGCGCACTTATCACATGCCCATCAGCTGGTTTGTTTGGCTTTTCCGGGTCTCTTATTGCATAGAGGAACCTCAGCTTTCTAACAGAAAAGTCTTTCAGAGTGCCTAAGGAAATGTTTTAAAGCAATAGCATGAAACAAAACATGCCCCTTAAACCATCTGCTCCTAGATGAAAATGACTCCACTTTTCTATATTTAAAAAAGGAGATTTATAATGAGTTATTTTTATTGTAAGGTTTTCTTAACTTCTAGTGTCTCTTATCAGGAGTAGGTTCTCTTTCTCTCTCTCTCTCTTTTCTCTGTGTATAAAGACTGGGCAGAAGAAGAAAAGGGTCCCTACAAAGGGTAAGTGATCCCTAGGTCTGATAGATGGCATATGTTCACAGGGCTGGGTCCTGACACTGAGCCTCAAGCTCTGACCCTTCTTCTCTCTCAGGCTGCTTGTCCTCTAGTGACTATCTTACTCTATCTCATAGTGTGTGTATTCTATGAGTGTACATGAGGGTCTTTTGACAGCTGGAGGGAAGTATATTGTGTCACTGAAAAGCTCCTGGGTTGTGAGGTGTAAGAGATTCCCACATAGGAGCAAAGTAAGATCAGGGAGATTTCTGCCCATATGTTGTAACTTGGGAGCAGCCATCTTGGGAGTCAGAAGGTAGTGCAAAGTGTAAGGACTGGTATAAGGATCCTGGCTCGAGTCTCTGGCTCCCCACCTGCAGGGGCGTCACTTCACAAACAGTAAAGCAAGTCTGCAGGTGTCTATCTTTCACTCCCCCCCTCTGTCTTCCCCTCCCCTCTTGATTTCTCTCTGTCCTATCCAACAACAATGGCAGCAATGACAACAATAGTGATAATAACAACAACAAGTGCAACAAAAATGGGGAAAAGTGGCCTCTAGGAGCAGTGGATTCATAGCGCAGACACCAAGCCTCAGAGATAACCCTGGAGGCAGAAAAAAAAAAAAACAATAGTAAGAAATGACTGTGGGCTTATCCTGGGATAGTAAGGACCCAGTTTCTGGGGCTATATTACACAGAAACTCAGGTTAGAGTGACTGTTTGAACCCTAACTTTGTCTCTTATTTGCTGAATGAGCTTGAAGAGATCCCATACTCTTATATTTGAGAGACTTAAATGGCTGGGCTTTTACTCTCTAGTCCTGATTTAATTGTTGGAAGTGAACCTAGCCTGTAATATAGGAGAGAAGACCACAGGGTGAGATTAGGGGTCTGTTGCAGTCCAAAGTCAGTAATTGTAGAGAAGGGGGAGGGTCATTAGATAATCACACAGCAGTGTCAGCAAGGACTGAGTTGGCACCTGACTACATGAATAGGTGTGGGGATGTAGTATGTGTGAGTGTGCAAGTGTGTTGTGCATGCTGTCTGCTCATGTGGATATGTTATATACTTGTGTGAGTGTGTGTGAAGTATGATGTCTCTCTCTCCCTCTCTCTTTTTTGTCATTGCTGGAGTTTTACTGCTTCAGGCTGGCCTTTTCAGATAGAGATAGAGAGAGAGAAAGAAAGAGAGAGAGAGAGACAAAACTGTACTGAAGTTTCCTCCAGTGTGTGTGTGAGGGGGGCTGGACAACCCTCATGAAAAAGCAGGCACACTAGCCTGCTGAGCTATTTTGCTGGGCTGGGGTGTGGTATCTCTGTGTTCAGAATGTGTATTTTGTATACTTGTTCTGCCTGTGAGTTTGTGCATATGCTTTTCATTTTAATTTTCTCAGGGAGCAGGGTAGGTGTTGGGGTCTGAAGGAGGAACATATACAGCTCCATGGTTGGGGCTGGGGGTGGGGCTTCTGGAAAGGTCAGGGACTTATTTGAAAGGAGGCCCAGTCCTCCACTGTCTCCCCAAGCCTCCTGGGTAGGCCCTCCCCCAGTTGACATAGAGAAAGCTTCTTTTGCAAAGCTCATGTGTCTACTGCTGCCTATGCCCCCTGCCCAGTTCAAGATCACTGTGACCTCGGCAGAGCATGACACAGGGAAACTACCAGGCCAAAGTAAATACCCTGTTGGAGCTGGCACAGGACACGGGTAAGCACCCAGCAACGGGCAGAGTAAATGAGTGAGGCAGTGAGAGGCAGAGGGTGAACCTGGAGACAGGTGCAGGATAGAGTAAGCAAGGGGACCAAGGGAGAGTTCTTTTGGCAAAGTGGTCTGAATCCTGTATGGGTTACTGAGGGTGGTCTCCCAGACAAAGCCCAGAGTAGGATGCTTGGGTCCTGGGTAGAGATTTTGGAACTGACACTCCATCTTCATAACAAGAAACTTGAATAATCAAAAGAGGGGGATGAGGGGGTGGGTGGGGAAAAAAAAGAGAGGGATGAGGGGTGTTTGGTGTGGGTAGTTGAGAAGACACACACTCCATAAGACAGGGAAGCACCTATATAGAAAGACAGAAAACAGAGACCTGGAGGAGGAGGGAGTTAAGATGAGTTGCAGAATTTAAGTTAGAAGGATGAATATTGGATGACCTCACTCATAGGCGGGACTTCAGAAGCCAACAAAAGGGAAAAGTAGGTTGCCACTTAGAAAAGTTGTGCTCTATTACAGCAGAGCTAAGGACTCTAAGGAGGGAGGGGTTGGGGACCCAATACAAGATTGCGGAGGAGGACTTCAGCTGTTGGTGGGAGTGATATGCAGACAGCTACCATGTGGAGATAAGAAACTGTATTCATGCAACAACAGCTGTCTTGTAAATCATTATTTCTCCCAACAAAGTGATCTGGGAAAAAAAAAGGAGAGATTTAGAGTTACTCTGCAAGAGAGTGAAAGGGAGAGGAAGAAAGAGAAAAAAATATGGATCCAAGTTAGTTGGCACGTCATTTAACTAAGGAACAGATACCAGATTAGGCTAGGGTACTGGGTACAGGTGTACAAGTATCCATAAACAAGGGGAAATCATATAACTCAAAGTCAAAGTGCTCAATAGTGGTTGAAGTGCCTAAAGAAGGCATCATACATTCTGTAATTGATTTATACCAAATTAGCAGGACAGTCTAGCAGAAAGGCCCAAAGAAGACAGATCCCCCAAAACCTAACTCTGGCTGGGCTCTACAAATGATACTCAATGACTAAACAGCTGAGAGGAAATCTGAGATAATCAGATAAAGAAAGGACTACAAAAGTTGGATAAGGGTAAGAGACTGGTCCACTTAATAATGGCCTGTTTGGTCAATATCACAACTCCTGATCATCTGAGGTCCTAGTAGACCCCATGTCTACAACTTTAGGGGAACTATGGTGGTTGCAGTGGAAAAGTGAATATTCAGAACGCTGATGGTAGGAGTATTGTCTATTCAAAGCCCTGTTGACATGTAATTCTGTAATATAAAAATAAAAGAAAAGAAAATGGGAAGTTAAAGATAAAAAGAAAAATAGTGTTCCGGGAGGTGATGTAGTGGATAAAGCACTGAACTTTCAAGCATGAGGTCCTGAGTTCAATCCCTGGCAGTACATGTACCAGAGTGATGTCTGGTTCTTTCTCTCTCTCTCCCTCCTATTTTTCTCATGAGTAAATAAAAAAAGAAAGAAAAAATATGGAGAGGTAAAGGCAATGGAAAGACTACTTGGATACACTCCTTCCTCTTTCTGTTTAGGTTTATATATAGAGAAAAGAGAGGCATTTGCTCTATGAGTCCCTACCTGGAAAGGCTTCTTAAGGTGCCTGGCAACTAGACCAGGGCTGGGCATCAGCAGGTAACCAACCAAAGCAGTGGGCTTCCTCTGTAGGAGGAGAAACAGAGACATTTCAGGTGGGATGAAACTACTCTTCTGAGAGTTTGGTCCTGATTTTCTTTCCCCAGGTGGGCTGGTGTGAGGTTTCAGAGTACTGCCTCCTTAACCTGGCCACAGGTGAATAGGGAGACCAGAAATCATTTTCCCTGGCAGAGATGGGACTAAAATGGAGCCCAGGCAGTTTCCTCCTCCCCTGGATTGGCCAAGGACAGTGGAACAATAAGCCATCAGCACCTGTGTCTGCAAGATGGTTTGTGTCCACATGCCCGCACCCGTGTGAGCCAGCGCTGGACTGAGTGCGGTGATTAGTGGGAGAGACACACAACTGCCCACATTGCACTTGGGAGCCTGAATGAGGGTGGTGACTCCTCCTCACTTTCAGCTAGGAGCAAGCTCCATGTCTTCACTGTATTCTCTTTTCTTCTCCCCTTTCCCTTTCCCGTTTCCCTTTCCCTTTCCCGTTTCCCTTTCCCTTTTCCCTTTTCTTTTCCCTTCCCCTTTTTCCTTTCCTTTCCTTTCCTTTCCTTTCCTTTCCTTTCCTTTCCTTTCCTTTCCTTTCCTTTCCTTTCCTTTCCTTTCCTTTCCTTTCCTTTCCTTTCCTTTCCTTTCCTTTCCTTTCCTTTCCTTTCCTTCTTTCCTTTCTTTCCCTTCCCTTCCCTTCCCTTCCCTTCCCTTCCCTTCCCTTCCCTTCCCTTCCCTTCCCTTCCCTTCCCTTCCCTTCCCTTCCCTTCCCTTCCCTTCCCTTTCTTTTTATTGTCTCTTCTATTCTTTCCTTTTCTTTTTAGATAAAGATATAGACAGAGAAGCCAAGAGTGAGGGGAAGAAACCACGACAGCACTGAAACTTCCTCCAATGTGGTGGGGTCAGGCTTGAACCTGGGTGGAACACAAGGCAAAGCTCTGCACCCTCCAAGTGAGCTGTTTTGCAGGCCTGGAAATGCTTTTTTAAAAAGCAGCTTTTATAAATATCTTTAGCTCAAAGGGAAAAACAGAGCATTTGATTACTGGCTATTTGAAAACTGACAAGATGAGCATCTGAGCATGTGGGAACAATTAAGTCTTCTTCGTTCTCTTTTTTACTTTTTTTTTTAAAGTGATTTTACTGCAACAGGAGATAGATTGAGAGTAAAGGAATATGGCTTATGGCTTTAAACATGAGACTATAAAGGCCAAATGAACCAAAAGAAAGTAGAAGGGAATTAGTAAATATGAAAGCAGAAATCATTTAAGCGGAAAATAGCTTAAATGGAACAATATATGGCTCCCAGGAGCCTGTCTCACTGGAGGTTTCTGAAGTCAAGTTCCTGTGCTGTCTGGGGCAGCTAGGTTCCTGGGCTGGAGAGACGGAACTCACAGACTTGTTGGCCAAAACGAAGTTTCCAGACCAACTAGCTCACTAACACTAGCGCTCCTGCTCTCGTGAAGCTCCTGCCCTCTGGACACTTCTCCTTTCTGCTTTACTGACCCACCTCCAGCTTACTCTCCTTTTTCTTTGTTTAAGACTAGCCCCTGAGTCACAGTCTGGCTTCCCACCTCATGTCCTGCTGACATCCTAGAGATTCTTCATTTTCTGGAGCCTCCTAGTTCTTTCTTTCTTTCTTTCTTTCTTTCTCTCTTTCTTTCTCTTTTTGTATGTGAAAAATAGGTGGGTGTTTGAGGTTGAAGTGAAATGTGACAAGCTGTGAATAGTGTTCATCACTGTGAGTGATTATATCACTTTGGATCATATCCTAAATGATGATGTTCTAAATTTATTTGTAGTCAGAAGCAATGCTTATTAATTTTGTAGTTAAGATATACAAAACACTATGGTGGGTTGCAAAGAAAAATGGCCATGTGGTCATACATAGTGTATGTTCTCATATGAGTTATACCTGTTATTAGGGATTAGCCAAAAGGCAGGATGCTTAGTCCCACTTGGGTTCCCATTCTGCAAAAGAAAATGATAGTCATTTCTTTACAAGGTTTTATCAATCATCAAAATATAGATTACTGTGTTATGTTTTATTTTATTTTTTAAATTAATGTTTCTTTTATGTATTTATTTATTATTTATTTAGCCTCCAGGGTTATTTCTGGGGCTTGGTGCCTGCACCACGAATCCACTGTTCCTGGAGGCCATTTTTCCCATTTTGTTGACCTTGTTGTTATTGTTGTTGTTGTCATCAGAGCCTCCTAGTTCTTACACATCCTCAATTTAGGTAATGAGTTAGACCTGTGGAAAAGCAGGTGAAATGAACCTTACCTGAATTAGGATCATTTATGAAATTCTCGGTTCCCATGCCAACTTGATCCTTTCCACAGCTTCCTATTCCTGACTCTCTGATTCAACTATTTCTTCTTTCACTTTCTGTACCTCAGCTGCTACAGTTTATTCACTCCTGTCTTGATTGTCTTCACTTTTTTTTGCATTGGATTTCACAGATTCACCCCTTCATGAGCCAAAATACACAGTTTGTGAAATGTAGCAGTTCTGGTTAATTTGTGAACAGTGACTAACCAATTTCCCTCACTTTACCATCACCCTTTTTTAAAAAAAAATTATTTATAAATCAGGAAACACTAACAAAAACCATAGGATAAGAGGGGTACAACTCCACATAGTTCCTACTACCAGAACTCCATATCCCATCCCCTCCCCTGATAGCTTTCCTATTTATCCCTCTGGGTGTTACTGGTCATCTCTATCAGGAACACCACAATAGACCCCTTTGTGGGCCCCCATAGGACCTTTCCCTCAATGTGGATCAACAACAGCAGAGAGTGTTCCATCATCCGAAGCAAGGCTGGAGAGAACTCGACCGGAGCCAGCCTGGGCTGCTACTCAACTCAGCAACTCGAGGAAGATGACTCAGAAACAGACATGTGGTGGCGTGACAATGCAATACCTTTATTGATCAGAGAGCCAAGGCTTTTAAAGGGATGACTGGAAGTGGCAAGTCGTAAATGGCTAGGAAATGGGGTGGAGAAAGGAAAACAGGGGCTGGGAAGGTCGGAACTTCCTTAGCAACTGTTGCAAGGGTTTTAACTGGTAGGTTTAAATAATACCCTGCAGGCAGGGAGGATATTGAGGGTAGAAAGAAGACAGATCAAAGGAATGGAATGGGTGGGGATCTTTCAGGCAAAACAATGATTATGTAGATAGGCCATAGTATCAGGAATGCAGGGTGTTTTGTGAGCCCTGCTCAGCTCAACCACATCTTCACAATTTCCCAACAATTTTTTTTATTTATAAAAGGGAAACATTGACTAAACCATAGGATAAGAGGGATAGAACTCCACACAATTCCCATGACCAGAACTCTGTATCCCATCCCCTCCCCTGATAGCTTTCCTATTGTTTAATCCTCTGGGATTATATACCCAAGGTCATTGTGGGATGCAGAAGGGTGAAAGTCTGGCTTCTGTAATTGCTTCCCCACTGAACATGGACATTGACAGGTTGTTCCATACTCCCAGCCTGTCTTTCTCTTCCCTAGTGGGGAAGGGCTCTGGGGAAGTGGAGCTCCAGTACACATTGGTGGGGTTGTCTGTCCAGGTAAGTCTGGTTGGCATCCTGCTAGCATCTGGAACCTGGTGGCTGAAAAGAGAGTTAACATACAAAGCCAAACAAGTTGTTGACCAATCATGGACCTAAAGGCTGGAATAGTGCAGACGAAGAGTTGGGGGTCTCCATTTTGTAGATAGCTAATAGGCATATTTTAGTCATATTCCAAAGGGTCTGTGGCTATACTCGTTTTTTTTTTTTCTTTTTCCCCCTGAGCCTGAAATCTGATATGCAGTTGGATCCAAATTATTGTCTGGGGGAGATGATGTCATGGCTGGAAAAAGGACCAGATAGCTGGATCAGGGAAAAGAGTAGGTCCCTACTATGGGAAAGGGGTATAAATATTGTTGACTGTAAACCCCACCGATTTCATGCCATCACCCTCTTAAATATGACATCAAGAAATGCACTAGCTGATGGATTACAGACTGAACTTTTGAGTCCCGTGGAGTCACCAGGAGCCCTAAGGAGTGGCCAGACTTTAGGAATAACCTCTTCCTGGAAGAGGCCTGAGGAATGACTGATGGAGGGCTTTCTCATCAGGGAAAGGAGAGGCAGAGTGGGGTCAGTATGCTACTAGAAGCCTGGAGAAATGAGAGTAGCTTATGAAAGCGCCAGCATATCAAAATAGTGAAAGAGGTGCTGGGGACAGGGTGTGGGTGAAGCAACCTTTCCTGATGCCATTTATGACTCTGGGAACATCAGATGGAAACTAAACCCAGGAATCCTCTCATCTTGCCATCCACACTGGGTCTCCCCTGTATTCTGTCCCTCTGCAGACAATATTCTACTTCCCTCTAATTCTGAATAAGTAGCACACAAAAGGAAGGGACAAACTCCATAACAGATAAAGGTACAACAAAGGGGAAGGGAATTCTAGGAGGTCATCCTGGCTATATCCCGTTTTTCTTCTAGCGTTTGCCCTTCTTCTGTAGCCAGTCAACAGCAGGTTGAAAGCTGTCAGGAGCTGCTTGTTGCTGGCTTTGAAAGTGACTGGGATCCATGTGGATTCAGTTGGCTAGGAAGGATCATCAGTTTCCCCAATGAATGGGTGGGTACTCACGGGATGCACCATGAGAAGGTCGATCCAATGCATCCCACTATATCCCGTAATATGTGCATTCAACCAGGTATGCAATAATCTTTTAAAAAACATCCCCCAATAATATTTTAAAATATATATATTTTAAAAATTTTATTTATTTATTAATGAGAAACATAAGAGGAGAGAGAAAGAACCAGGCATCACCCTGGTACATGTGCTGCCGGGGATTGAACTCAAGACCTCATGCTTGAGAGTCTAGTGCTTTATCCACTGCACCACCTCCCAGACCACATATTTTAAAATATTTTTATTTTATTTAATTTTAACATGAGGCAGAGATACAGAGATAAAAACACATAAAAGCCATAGTACTACTCGTGTCTGTTTTATGTTGATGCTCAGAACTGACTGACCCTGGGAACCTGGACATATTCAACCTCTCCTGAACATTATCAGGATGTTTTCACCTCCCTGCCTTTTTTCATTCTGCCCCTTCTGCTTGAGTCCCCCTTTCAAGCTTACCACAATAATACCCATCCTTAAGCCTGTGTACACAAACCATCTTCTCTGTGTATCTGCCAAATCCCCCAAACTCAGAGCTAATTTTTCCAACTCATATACTGATTCAATATTGTACAGAGTCTAAATGAGACTCTGTGTGTGTGTGTGTGTGTGTGTGTGTGAGAGAGAGAGAGAGAGAGAGAGAGAGAGAGAAAGGGAGAAAGGTGAGGGAGAATACTGTCAGGGAAGTGTAGGGGAAAGACCATGAGTAGAAGCATACAGCTTTTATTCAAGCCAGCTTGGGCCATGACTGGGTGTGATGGTAGCAGAAATGCTCACTCTCTTTGAGATGTGCATATTCTAATCCCTAGAAGCCACAAATATGTCATGTCACACAGGAAAAGTGAGTTATGGTTGCAATGGAATTCAGTTTTCTTTTTTTTTTTTCCTTTAACAAAAGACATGTCACATTTCATTCACTTTAATGTTTTTTTTTTTTTTATGTAGAGAATGTCCCAATTACATAACCAAAACCTACTCTAATGTTGTAACTTTACCACTCACTCTTGCTCCTACAGTGTTCTCTACAGTTCTCTATTTTTTTTCCATCTTCAAGACCATTTTAATTTAGATAAAGAAGAGAGAAGATATCAAGGAAGGGGATTGGATATGGAGCTCTGGGGATGGGCATTATGTGGAAATGTACTCCTCTTACCCTGTAGTTTTGTCAATATTTCCATTTTATAAATAAAAATTAAAAATTAAAAAAGAAGAAATTAATATCAACCGAAACATTATAGGACTTAATGTTTATCAACTGAAGCATAGGACTTAAGGTTTATAAAGCCTAAGCATCAGCAGCCTCTGGGACATTGGGTTACTGAACTTGGGGTGCAATGGAGGTGAGGTTTGAGCAGGTAAATTTCACACTGAGCAGCTGAATGTCTACAAAGTGCGTGTAAATACTTTGAAGGGTTCTACAAATCTCTGGTTAGTCCTTACTCTATCCCAGCTCTACTAAAAATCACAATCTAGTGGTTCCCCTTTAGTGAACTTTCCCAAAGACACACACAAACCATAAAACAATAAAATATTTTTTCCCAATTACCGCAATTTTTTTTTCTTCCTTCCTTCCTTCCTTTCTTTCTTTCTTTCTTTCTTAATTTCTTTCTCTCTCTCTTTTTTTTTTTTGCCTCCAGAGTTATTGCTGGGGCTCAGTGCCTGCACCATGAATCCACTGCTCCTGGAAGCCATTTTTCCCCTTTTGTTGCCCTTGTTGTTTGTTGTAGCCTTGTTGTGGTTATTGTTGTTGTTGATGCCGTTCGTTGTTGGGTAGGACAGAGAGAAATGGAGGGAGGAGGGTAAGACAGGGGAGAGAGAAAGATAGACTCCTGCACACCTGCTTCATTCCCCTGCAGGTGGGGAGCCCTGAGCTCAAACCAGGATCCTTTTGCCTGTCCTTGCACTTTGCGCTATGTGCACTTAACCCGCTGCACTACCACCCAACCCCCTCTTTCTTTCTTTATTACAGATGACAGGAACATTTTCCAAACTTCAGCATTATAAGTTCATGCTAATATGGGAACCTTAACAGAATCAGGAAGAATATCAAATTCCAAGATCAAATGTAAAAACAAGAATTATCTGGACTGGAATATAAATATTCCAGATCAGTCATCCCAAGTAACATGATTTCTTGGAGTTTTTCCCTTTTCTGTGGTGAAATAGTATACATATTTTCAAGCTTGGCTCACTTTGCTTAATATGAAACATCATTTTCTGTAGTTTGGATGAGAGAAAATGTCATATTATATTGTACTATAGTAGGTTATAATGAGACTGTAGTGGTTCAGATTTATCTTTCTGTGAATATTCAATCACCATTTTTCTGATAAGGAATTCAGTTTTCTAACCCTCAGCACCTGACACTGAAATGGGAGATTAGAGTAGATGGTCTTGGTGGCTCCAGTGTGATCATAAGAGGCTTTACAAGTGGAAGAGGGAGGAGAGGGAGTGAGAGTCAGAGAAGGAGTGGTGAGGTCTGGCTGAAGAGAAGCAAGTTCTGGCTTTGAATACTGAAGGGGGCCACAAGTCAAGGTAGGTAGGCAGCTTCTAGAAGCTGGAACAGGCAAGAAAGCCAAGTTCTCCTCTACAGTCTCCAGAAGGATCATAACCTTGTTCATATCTTGATGTTGGTACTGTGATATCCTATTATCCTATTCAGATATTTGACTATAAGATATGTGTGTTTATATCTTATATGACTCCATCTGTAGTAATTTGTTCCAGTAGAAATAGGAAGCATATGCTGAAGAAACTTTCTTTGGTAGGCTGTTTTTCCCAGATCCCTTTCCCTGAGGAAGAGTTTCCTTCTATGCAAACCCTAAGCAGTTCTGAGTTCCCAGCTAATCCAGGAGGACAAGTCAGTTGCAGTCTCCTTGTGCACTTGAGGATGGTGATGGTGAGGGCAGAGGGAAAGGGGAGCAGATTAACCTTCTTTGAATGCAGTACTGATATGATATTACCAGGGAGGTGAATGAAGGCTAATACACAGGGCTGAGTATTTCTTTTTTTTTTTAATTTTTAATTAATTTATTTTTTTAAATTATCTTTATTTATTTATTGGATAGAGACAGGTAGAAATAAAGAGAGAATGGGGTGATAGAGAGGGAGAGAGACAGAGACACCTGCAGCCCTGCTTCACCACTTGTGAAGCTTTCCCCCTGCAGGTGGGGACCAGGGGATCGAACCTGGGTCCTTGCGCATTGTAACATGTGCGCTCAACCAGGTGCGCCACCACCTGGCCCCTGGGGCTGAGTATTTCTACATGTTTACTTCCCACTTTCTATTACCTGGGAAGTGTCTCTTCCTCCTCTCTTCCTCCTCCTGCTCTTCCTCCTCCTTCTCTTGCTCCTCCTCCTCTTATAAGTCAGAACACTATTCCTTTCTGATTATTAGTGCTGCTAGGGATTGAACTTGGGACTTTTTGTGTGGGCAAGTTTCTTTGTTCATGTTACTAGAAATCATGGGGATGTCAAGAAATACACTCCTCATTTGTAAATAAAGAAGTTGAGGGGATTCGACTTCCGGAGGCGGAGCTACGAGCAGCAGATCGCTTTCTCTCTTCTCCTCTCCTCTCCTCTCCTCTCCTCTCCTCTCCTCTCCTCTCCTCTCCTCTCCTCTCCTCTCCCGATCAACTAGGGATACCAAAGGAGACCACCCGGACCGAAACAAGACAGGACTAGAATGACCACAGGAACCCAGTAAATCACCCGTGAGTATAAACACGCGTGGCTGGTGACAGAGAGGAGAGAGGGGTCTAAGGAGAGATTAAGCGGCTGCTAACAGTTCAACAGTTTTATCAGTGGAGACACCACCTCCAGTCTGCTCCACCAACAAGGGGACAGCTGAAGGGAGGAAAGGACTCCCCAGAGACTCACCAAGTGCAACTCTGAGTGTCAATTGCTACTACCCTCAGAATCTGGAGCAGCAACAGGGAGGGACACCAGGGTACACCAGGGTACAGAGATCTAACCGGGAAACTCAGGAGAAGACCTATACCTCGGTGGCATAGCTGAGGGGCTGTGAAAGTCTCTTTGCATAACCACTGGATTATCTCTGCCACACCCTGCTTTATCTCTTGGTCAGGAGTCAGTGATTAAGCTAAGAAGCCTATTGATAGTTTAAAAGCCCTCAGGCTCCCATAGCCTACAGGGGAAAAAAAAAAGGCTTTTACACCACTGAACTCCAACTCAGGGATTGAAAAAACTGTTAACTTATATAAAATGGTTAAAACAACAAGAAAAAATATTGGAGACTCGAACCAGGACAAGAGTCCAGCTAAAAGTCCTCCAGAGGGTGAAGCACAAAACAACGAGTTCCACATCCAAACATTAGCTAAGGAAATAATAACAGGAGTGAGTAAAGAATTTGAAAAAATTGTAATCAGAAATGCAGGAACAACAAATGAGAATATGGAAGAAAATTCTAATTATCTCATGGTTATTAGAGAGCTGAAAGCTGAAATTGCTGAGCTAAGAAGGCAACTAGCTGAACAAGCTAAAACAGTATCAGAGCAGGGCAACAAAATAGATGAACTCCAGAAAGCAGTAGAGGGCAGAGAGAATAGAATCAATGAGGCTGAAGACAGAATTAGCAAGATTGAGGATGAATTAGAGACAACTAAAAAAGAAGTAAGAGATCTCAAAAACAGATTAAGAGATTCTGAAAACAACAACAGAGTCCTATGGGATGACTTCAAAAGAAACAATATACGCATTATTGGCATACCAGAGGAAGAAAGAGAAGGGGAGGAAGAAAGCATTCTCCAGGCCATAATAGCTGAAAATTTCTCTAGTCTAGACAACACCAAAGACATAAAGATTCAAGAAGCCCAGAGGGTCCCAAACAGAATTAACACAGATCTAAAGACACCAAGACATGTCATACTTCGATTGGAAAGGAATAAGGATAAAGAAAGGATCCTGAAGGCTGCAAGAGAAAAACAAAGAGTCACCTACAAAGGAAAACCCATAAGATTAGCAGCAGACTTCTCCATACAAACACTACAGGCCAGAAGAGAATGGCAAGATATCTATTGAGTACTCAATGAGAAAGGCTTTCAGCCAAGAATACTATATCCTGCTAGACTGTCATTCAGACTAGATGGAAGCATCAAAACCTTCTCAGACAAGCAACAGTTGAAGGAAGCAACCATCACCAAGCCTGCCCTGAAAGAAGTTCTGAAAGGTCTCCTATAAACAACCAGACCACCACAAATAGGACATATATCAAAACACTCTAAAACTCTACAAGAATGGCGTTAAAATATCTTCAGTCTTTGATATCAATAAATGTCAATAGCCTGAATTCACCTATTAAAAGACACAGAGTAGGAAGATGGATCAGAAAACACAACCCAACAATATGTTGTCTACAGGAAACTCACCTAAGTCAACAAGACAAACACAGACTTAAAGTGAAAGGATGGAAAACTATCATTCAAGCCAATGGCCCACAAAAAAGGGCAGGAACAGCTATTCTCATATCTGACATGATAGACTTTAAAATAGATAAGATTAAAAAAGATAGGAATGGACACTACTTAATGCTCAGAGGATCAGTCAATCAAGAGGACTTAACAATTATTAATATCTATGCACCCAATGAGAAGCCATCTAAATACATCAAACTTCTACTGAAAGAGCTACAGCAATATATTAACAGTAACACAATCATAGTAGGGGACTTCAACACCCCACTCTCTCAACTTGACAGATCATCCAGGCAGAAAATCAGTAAAGACATAAGGGAGCTAAATGAAGAGATAGATAAACTAGAACTATTGGACATTTTCAGAGTCATTCATCCCAAGAAACTGGAATACACATTTTACTCAAATCCACATGGATCATTCTCAAGGATAGACCATATGTTAGGCCACAAAGACAGCATCAGCCTATTCAAGAGCACTGAAATCATCCCAAGCATCTTCTCAGACCACAGTGGAATTAAACTAACACTTAACAATCAACAAAAGATTAGTAACAGTCCCAAAATGTGGAAGCTCAACAGTACACTTCTTAACAACTTCTGGGTCAAAGAGGAAATCAAGGAAGAAATCAAAATGTTTCGAGAGTTCAATGAAAATGAAGACACAAGCTATCAAAATATTTGGGACACAGCTAAAGCAGTCCTAAGAGGGAAGTTCATAGCTATACAAGCACACATTAGGAAACAAGAAAAGGCACAAATAAACAGCCTGATTGCACATCTTAAAGACCTAGAAGAAGAACAACAAAGGAACCCTAAAGCAACCAGAAGGACAGAAATTACTAAAGTTAGGGCAGAAATAAATAACATTGAGAATAGGAAAACCATACAAAAGATCAATGAAAGTAAATGTTGGTTCTTCGAAAGAATAAACAAAATCGACAAACCTTTAGCCAGACTCACAAAACAAAAAAGGGAGAAGACCCAAATAAATCGGATAGTAAATGAAAGAGGAGATATCACAACAGACACTGCAGAAATTCAACATATCATGCGAGGCTTCTATGAACAACTATATGCCACCAAGCTAGAGAACCTGGAAGAAATGGACCATTTCCTAGATACCTACCAACTTCCAAAACTAAGTAAAGAGGAAGTGGATAACATGAACAGGCCCATCACAGCTAATGAAATTGAAACAGTTATCAAAAATCTTCCCAAAAATAAAAGTCCTGGACCAGATGGTTTTACAAATGAATTCTACAAAACTTTCAAAGAAGAACTAATACCTCTACTTTTAAAAGTCTTCCAGAAGATTGAAGACACTGGAATACTCCCTGCCAGCTTCTATGAAGCCAAAATCACTCTGATACCAAAAGCAGACAGGGACACAACCAAAAAAGAAAACTGCAGACCAATATCTCTGATGAACATAGATGCAAAAATATTGAACAAAATTCTAGCCAACCGGATACAGCAGTGTATCAAAAAAATTGTTCATAATGACCAAGTGGGGTTTATCCCAGGCATGCAAGGTTGGTTTAATATATATAAATCAATCAATGTGATCCACCACATCAACAAAAGCAAGACCAAAAACCACATGGTCATATCAATAGATGCAGAGAAAGCCATTGACAAAATACAACATCCCTTTATGATCAAAACACTACAAAAAATAGGAATAGATGGAAAATTCATGAAGATAGTGGAGTCTATATATAGCAAACCTACAGCCAACATCATACTCAATGGTGAAAAACTGGAAGCATTTCCCCTCAGATCAGGTACTAGACAGGGCTGCCCACTATCACCATTACTATTCAACATAGTGTTGGAAGTTCTTGCCATAGCAATCAGGCAGGAGCAAGGAATTAAAGGCATACAGATTGGAAGAGAAGAAGTCAAACTCTCCTTATTTGCAGATGACATGATAGTATACATGGAAAAACCTAAGGAATCCAGCAAGAAGCTTTTGGAAATCATCAGGCAATACAGTAATGTGTCAGGCTATAAAATTAACGTTCAAAAGTCAGTGGCATTCCTCTATGCAAACACTAAGTTAGAAGAAATTGAAATCCAGAAATCAGTTCCTTTTTCTATAGCAACAAAAACAATAAAATATCTAGGAATAAACCTAACCAAAGAAGTGAAAGACTTGTATACTGAAAATTATGAGTCACTACTCAAAGAAATTGAAAAAGACACAAAGAAGTGGAAAGATATTCCATGTTCATGGGTTGGAAGAATTAACATCATCAAAATGAATAGATTACCCAGAGCCATCTACAAATTTAATGCTATCCCCATCAAGATCCCAAGCACATTTTTTAGGAGAATAGAAAAAATGCTACAAATGTTTATCTGGAACCAGAAAAGACCTAGAATTGCCAAAACAATCTTGAGAAAAAAGAACAGAACCAGAGGCATCACACTGCCAGATCTCAAACTGTATTATAGGGCCATTGTCATCAAAACTGCTTGGTACTGGAATATGAACAGAGACACTGACCAGTGGAATAGAATTGACAGCCCAGAAATGAGGCCCCACACGTATGGACATCTAATCTTTGACAAAGGGGCCCAGACTATTATATGGGGGAAGCAGAGTCTCTTCAACAAATGGTGTTGGAAACAATGGGTTGAAACATGCAGAATAATGAAACTGAATCACTGTATTTCACCAAATACAAAAGTAAATTCCAAGTGGATCAAGGACTTGAATGTTAGACCAGAAACTATCAGATACTTAGAGGAAAATATTGGAAGAACTTTTTTCCGCATAAATTTTAAAGACATTTTCAATGAAACGAATCCAATTACAAGGAAGACTAAGGCAAGTATAAACCTATGGGACTACATCAAATTAAAAAGCTTCTTCACAGCAAAAGAAACCACTACCCAAATCAAGAGACCCCTCACAGAATGGGAGAAGATCTTTACATTCCATACATCAGATAAGAGTTTAATAACCAACATATATAAAGAGCTTGCCAGACTCAACAACAAGACAACAAATAACCCCATCCAAAAATGGGGGGAGGACATGGACAGAATATTCACCACAGAAGAGATCCAAAAGGCCGAGAAACACATGAAAAAATGCTCCAAGTCTCTGATTGTCAGAGAAATGCAAATAAAGACAACAATGAGATATCACTTCACTCCTGTGAGAATGTCACACATCAGAAAAGGTAACAGCAGCAAATGCTGGAGAGGGTGTGGGGTCAAAGGAACCCTCCTGCACTGCTGGTGGGAATGTCAATTGGTCCAACCTCTGTGGAGAACAGTCTGGAGAACTCTCAGAAGGCTAGAAATGGACCTACCCTATGACCCTGCAATTCCCCTCCTGGGGATATATCCTAAGGAACCCAACACATCCATCCAAAAAGATCTGTGTACACATAGGTTCTTGGCAGCACAATTTGTAATAGCCAAAACCTGGAAGCAACCCAGGTGTCCAACAACAGATGAGTGGCTGAGCAAGTTGTGGTATATATACACAATGGAATACTACTCCGCTGTAAAAAATGGTGACTTCACCGTTTTCAGCTGATCTTGGATGGACCTTGAAAAAATCATGTTGAGTGAAATAAGCAACAGAAGGATGAATACGGGATGATCTCACTCTCAGGCCGAAGTTGAAAAACAAGATTAGAAAAGAAAACACAAGTCGAACCTGAAATGGAATTGGAGTATTACACCAAAGTAAAAGACTCTGGGGTGGGTGGGTGGGTGGAGAGAATACAGGTCCATGAAAAATGATGAATGAAATAGTGGGGGTTGTATTGTTAAATGGGAATCTGGGGAATGTTATGCATGTAAAAAAAAAAAAAGGAAGAAGAAGTAGAAACGCAAAGCAGAAATTGACTGAGTTTGGAGTATGGCACCAAAGTAAGAAAGCAGAAGTATACTAGAGTTTGCAGTGAGTACCTCCCTAATACTTCCTCTCCACTTTTCCAAGCTTTGGGTCCATGATTGCTCAACAATTTGTTTGGCTTTGTATGTTAACTCTCTTTTCAGTCACCAGGTTCCAGGTGTCATCAGGATGCCGATCAGACTTCCCTGCATTGAAGACCCCACCAATATGTCCTGGAGCTCAGCTTCCCCAGAGACCCACCTTACTAGGGAAAGAGAGAGGCAGACTGGGAGTATGGACCGACCAGTCAACGCCCATGTTCAGCGGGGAAGCAATTACAGAAGCCAGACCTTCTACCTTCTGCAACCCACAATGACCCTGGGTCCATACTCCCAGAGGGATAGAGAATGGGAAAGCTATCAGGGGAGGGGGTGGGATATGGAGATTCGGTGGTGGGAATTGTGTGGAGTTGTACCCCTCCTACCCTATGGTTTTATTAATTAATCCTTTCTTAAATAAAAAAATAAAAATAAATAAATAAATAAATAAAAATAAAAAATAAAAAATAAACAAATAAAAAAAAAGAAGTTGAGGGTGGGGGTGACAGCATAATGGTTATGCAAACAGACTCTCATGACTGAGGCTCCTAAGTCCCAGGTTCAATCCCCCACACCACCATAAGCCAGAGCTGAGTAGTGCTCTGGTGTTTCTATGTGTGTGTCTCTCTCTGCATCTCTCTCAAAAATAAAAAAATTAATAAAAAAAATTAAAAAAAAGAAGTTGAATCAGATTTCTTGAAGACCACTAGCAGACTTGCCCTTCACATAGTCAGTACCTTCCACCCATGTCATCCCTGTACTCTCTTGCCTGGGCACGCTGACACCACACAGGTCAGAGATAAACTTCTTTCCCGCTCTGTGTTCTGAATAGACGACTTGCCTCAAGCTTCTGCATCTTCATTTGCCTGGGAGAAACCCTTAATATATAATGGTTTCCATAAACTATGTTCGCACCATATTCTGTTGCTCTCCAGACATGCTACTTCTGGTACAGAGGCTGCTTTCTTTCGGCGTGGAAGAGAGGGAAGTGTGTGGAGATCTTTCTGTTGCTGGTTTTTGTTGTAAATTGTTATGATCTATTTGGAACAGCAGATGGTGCCCCTGGACAATTCGATTCTCATACATGACGTGAGAATGTCATTTTTGAGAATTCTGTCATTGGTTTTTAAAACTGAAGAATTAATTCAAATTAATCTGGTTTGTTAAGTACACACAGAATAATATAATGAACATCTTTCTTACCTACTATTCAGTTAGAGCAAAGTTTAAGAGTATGTGTATTTCATTAAAACAAACCAAACAAACAAAAGCAATAAATTGGCCACATTGCGGTACACCAAGTAGAGCTCATTTGTTGCCATGTGTGAAGACCCAGGTCCAAACTTCCAGTTCTCACTTGTAGAAGGGATATTTCACCAGTACCACAGGTGTTTCTCCTCTCTTTCTCTCTGTTTCTTTCTCTGTCTCTTACTCTCAAATACAAAGAAAAAAAAAAAAGGCCATTGAGAGCAGTGGTCTTATCATGCAGGCACAAAGCCCTGGCAATAACCCTCATGGAAAAAAACAAAACAGTAAAATGTCAATTGAATCTTGAATTTTCTCTCTTTCTATCCAGAACTAGATGCTATCATTAATCAAGTATCTCTTACATGCTGCTAGTTTATTGTCTATTACACAGTCATATATTTATTTATATTATAAGTTATTACCTTAATGACTTTAAATTTACTATAAATGGCCTCACATTTTGCCTCCTTCTGAAACACACTATACTTTTGGCACTCATTTTTTACTTATAAATATGTCCACAGTGCTTCTATTTAAATTGCCGTGCAAGATTACAGTGTGTGAAAACAGCCAATTTATTTCTATTCTTCTCTTGATAGATGCTTAGTTTTTCATGTCTTTCTCTTACTGAAATGGTAAAAGGCATATGGGTATTTGTATAAGTGTTTTCTATTTATTTGTTTTATTTTTAATTTAATATAATTTTAAAAACATTTTATTTATAAAAAGGAAACACTGACAAAAATCATAGGATAAGAGGGGTACAACTCCACACAATTCCCACCACCAGAACTCCATATTCCATCCCCTGATATCTTTCCTATTCTTTATCCCCCTGTATGGACCCAGGGTCATTAGGGGATGCAGAAGGTGGAAGGCCTGGCTTCTGTAATTGCTTCCCTGCAGTGTTGACAGGTCAATCCATACTCCCAGACTGTCTCTCTCTTTCCCTGGTGGGGTGGGGTTCTGGGGAAGCAGGACTCCAGGACACATGGTGGGGTTGTCTGCCCAGGGAGGTCCAGTTGTCATCATGGTAGCATCTGGAACTTGGTGGCCTCTCCAGAGAATCCCAGGTCGTAAGTTGCTTCTTTTTGGAGCTCACACCAGGTGTTTTCTCCAAGTCACCATCTTCTATTTTTAATTTTTTTCAATAAACATTGAAGGCATCCTTTATTTGAATTATGATTGATAAAATGAATAACCATCAATGTTTATATGAATCAATTTAATGAAACATGAGTGAAGACAAGGACAGTGAAAATGAAATATACAATATATGAAGCGACAGAAATAATTCAAAAATAGTTACCTTCCATTTTGTTTTACTTTTGGGGTTGAATTATGAAAATTTTAGCTTCAGAAATATTTCTGGGTCAGAGATTTTACTTTTTTTTTAAATCTCTGTTTTTACTTGTCAAATATTTTTTCTTACTTTTCATGAATGTAATTGACATTTTATCTGGGCAGAAGAATACAAAGAACTTTATTTTTAATTTTTTTAATTATCTTTATTAGAGACAGAGAGAGATTGAGAGGAAGGGGGAGATAGAGAAGGAAAGAGACAGAGAGACGCCTGCAGTACTGTTTCACCACTCATGAAGCTTTCTCCCTGCAGGTGGGGACTGGGGGTTTGAACCAGGATCTTTGCACACTGTAATGTGTGCACTCAACCAGGTGTGCCACCACCCGCCCCCTGTGTGTTTTCTTACGTGTAAGTGTAGAGCTGTAGGGGTGTTTTACATGAGCGTCTTCATCCTCAATGCACATTGCCATTTGTCTCCCAAAACATTTGTACCAGATTTCTGTAATGGTAACTACAAGGTTTGGTTAATTGCTCTGGTTGCTGAAACATTTGAAATTTATTACTTTGAAAATACAGTGGTATAAAGTGGCTTCTCTGTTTTAATTTTCATTTCTCTGTCAGTGACGCTGAACTTTTTCCATATTTATTGGCACTTTGAAGTTCTTCTGTGAATTTTTTTCTTAGAATTCAGTTGATAAGAACATTTAATGTGGGGACCGGGTGGTGGCGCACCTGGTTGAGTTCACATGTTACAGTGCTCAAGGACCTGGGTTCAAGCCCCGATCCCCACCTGCAGAGTGGTGAAGTAGGGCTGCAGGTGTCTCTCTTTCTCTTTCCTTCTCTATCTCCCCTACCTTCTCAATTTCTGGCTGTCTCTATCCAAAAAATAAAGATAATGAATAAAAGTTTTAAAGAGCACTTAATGTGATATTTCCTTCCTAGAAAAATTAAAGTGCGTGATACAGGATTATTAACTAAAGGCAACATGTTGTATATCATGCTTTCAGAAAAAAATTATTTTATTTTTATATTTTATATTTTATGTTTTTCTTTTTTTCTTTTTAAATTTTTTTTCTTTCTTGGCTAGAACCTACTTTAATATATACATACAGATTACTGCTCAATTCTGGCTTATAGTGGAGTAAGAGCTTGAACCAGGAACATTGGAGACTCAGGCATGAGAGTCTCTTTACATAACCATTATGCTGCCTCCTCCACCCACTTTTAGCTTTCAGAACTGAGTTCAGTTCTCTCCTGACACTTAGGTCACCTTGAGGGAGGGAGAGAGAGAGGGAAGAAAGGAGGGAGAAAGGAGAATGTTTTATTTTTATTTATTTTATTTATTTTTTTATTTAAGAAAGGATTAATTAACAAAACCATAGGGTAGGAGGGGTACAACTCCACACAATTCCCACCGCCCAGTCTCCATATCCCACCCCCTCCCCTGATAGCTTTCCTATTCTCTATCCCTCTGGGAGCATGGACCCAGGGTCACTGAGGGTTGCAGAAGGTGGAAGGTCTGGCTTCTGTAATTGCTTCCACGCTGAACACGGGCGTTGACTGGTCGGTCCATACTCCCAGTCTGCCTCTCTCTTTCCCTAGTAGGGTGGGGCTCTGGGGAAGCTTATGTTTTTCAATCCCCTCCAGGTCCTCTGACATCATGTTCTAGGACCCTGCCCCCACCCTAGAGTCCTTTACTTTGGTGCAATACACCAAACCCAGCCCAAGTTCTGCTTTGCGTTTTTAAATTTTTTTCCAACTTCTTTTTCACTTATTATTGGTGATTTAATAACGATTAGCAAGACTGTGGGATAAGAGGGGTACAATTCATACAATTCTCACCACTAGCATGCCTTATCCCATTCTCTTTATTGGAAGGTTTCCCCTTTTTAAAAAATTTCTTCAATGGGGAATTAATGGTTTATAGTCAACAGTAAGATACAATAGTTTGTACATGCATAAAATTTCCACATAACAATACAACCCCCACTAGGTCCTTCTCTGCCATCATGCTTCATAATCTGAACCCTTCTCCCCACCCTAGAGTCTTTAACTTTGGTTCAATATGCCAGCTCCAGTCCAAGTTCTGCTTAGAGTTTTCCAGATTCCTTATTCTTTATCCCTCTGGGAGTATGGACCAAAGATCTCTAAGGGATACAGAAGGTCGGAGGTCTGGCTTCTGTAATTGCTTCTCTGCTGGACATGAATGTTAATAGGTCGATCCATACCATTAGCCTGTTTCTACCTTTCCCTAGTGGGGCAGGGCTCTAGAGAGGTGGGGTTCCAGGACACATTGGTGAGGTCCTCTGCCCAGGGAAGGCAGGTTGTCATCATGGTAGTATTTTTCAACTTCTCTCTATGAATGAGATCATCACATATTCATCCTTCTCTTTCTGATTTATCTCAGTTAACACGATTCCTTCAAGCTCTATCCAAGATGGGGTGAAGAAAGGAAAGTTATTAAGGGACTCTTCTCTGGGTCTCATTGAATTGCAAGAATCTGAGACTTCCTGAGAAGAATATAACTAATAAGGAGGATGAATTTGCTAGAACCTGAATATCCTTTTTTTATTATTAATCTTATTCCCCTTTTGTTGCCCTTGTTTATTGTTGCTGTTGTTATTATTATTGTTGTTGGATAGGACAGAGAGAAATGGAGACAGGATAGACACCTGCAGACCTGCTTTACCACTTGTGAAGTGACACCCCTGCAGGTGGGGAGCCGGGGGGCTGGGACCGGGATTCTTATGCTGGCCCTTCCACTTCGTGCCATGTGTGCTTAACCCACTGTGCCCAACCCAAAAGCCCAACCTGAATATTCTTACTTAATGTCTGATCTTCTTAGTATCAGCATGATTCAAAAGCTGTGGGCAATATCTCAGGTTCCTTCAATTCACATAATTCAGAGGAACTTCTTTGATGACATGAGGCTAATAATTTAAATGGAAATTTAATGTCCTGTCTAGTCAACATATGGTTACTGAGGCCTTTTTTCTTTCTTTTTTAAAATTTTATTTATTTGTTGGATAGAGAAAGACAGAAATTGAGAGAGGTGAAGGATATAGAGAGGGAGAAAGACAGAGACACACCTGTAGGACTGCTTCACCACTCGCAAAGCATTCTCCCTGCAGGTGGGGACCACGGGCTTGAACTCGGGTTTTTGCACATGTGTGCTCAACCAGTTGATTTGCCCCCTGGCCCCTGAGGCCTTACTTCTTTAGAGATAATTTCACTGAAGAAGCAATGATCACAATCTGTACTGGTTTGCTCTAAATTTTGTTTGTGAGACTACTGGTTGTGACAACAAATTCAAACATCACTGAAGTGATACAATAAATATTTGCTGAGTTCCATTTAATAAACACCAATTTGCTTGGGTGACTAGGAAACTGTTATCAAAAAGATGTTGACCAAATTGGCCCTGGTGTACTCTTAGCCCTCCTTAAAAATCTTTACCAGTCAGGTGTAGTTGAAACAGTCAATGGATAAAGCTTTAATCCTGATTGTTTATTTGCTTTTTATTCATAGGTAAGTGAAAGTAATTTGAAACAAAGAAAAAGATATGCTAGGGATAAAACCCCAATCTCAACTATTGAAGTTAGATAGTTAATGACTTGCTTCTTTTCTTGAATTCAATACTGCTTAGTTTTTCTTCTGTGACAACTCAGAAAATTATAAAGTTTACCAAAACTGGTAAAAAAAAAAAATGAACATAGAACACAGCCAGAGTAAAAAGAGAAAAGGTGCCACATGCTTTCTTGATACATAGTGCCCAGCCCAGTCAAGATGATATGTGTGCTCGACTGGCTACACCATCACAAAGCCTCCATCTCATTTCTGCTTACAGGTGCATAATTTCAGCTTCCAGCTGAAAACCACTACGAGCACAGCTCTACTTGTGAAAGTCAGGTTTATTTCTAATCACTGTATAGGAGATCATACACCACAGGGAACTGAAGATAGATGTCTTAGTACAGAGGTTTTGGAAAGATGCATAGAACGTGGGCTTATACTTAGATTTGGGGGAGGGTCTAAGAAAGCAGGCTTCATTTCTGGGTATTGTTATGATTGGCTGTCTTAATAAACCATATCTAGAAGACCAGCAAGAGTGTGACTAGAGCTGTAGTGTTGTAATGAAGCAGTGGTTACTCCTTAACTAGGAGTAGGAAATTTGATATTTTATGACTACCATAGATTTTGTCTGCAATAGAAGGTTGGCCTTCCATCTTTTTTTAAATCTTACTTAACACAATCACTAAGAGTAAAAATACTAAGAGTATTTTTTTTCTAATTTCTTTATTGGGGGATTTATGGTTTATAGTTAACAGTAAAATACAATAGTTTGTACATGCATAACATTTCCCAGTTTTCCACATAACAATTCAACCCCCACTAGGTCTCTAGTCTCTAGTGATAGTACCAAGCTATGTCTCATTCCAGCAATGAATGTGTAGAAAATCCATTGATTAACGTTAACATGAAAGAGGACTAGATACAGCCCAACACATCTATGACTTTGATTGGCTAAACTATTAGATTGTTTCACAAATAAAGCTATTTTGATGTTGCTTGCTAGTATTTTACTTGCACATAAATAAGTTGATCAGTAATAATAGAGGCATGGCAGGCCATAGTTGCAGTTGGATTAAATCAGGTGAAGTGATTGAGGGTCCTGTTCAATGGACCCAACACAAAAGGCCCAGACTGATACCATCACAGAAATTACTTGAATTTGGTTTTATAATTTATCCTTCAAGTTCTTAGAATTATCTGCACAAGAAAACAATTGTCAAGGAGGTTTGAATAAAAGATGAAGAAGACTGTGGCTTCATATTTTGAAGCTGAAAATTATTAAAAGTGCAAAGAGCACTGAATGCAGTAGAGTCAGCAGAAACACAAGGTTTACATGCCTATAAAAGAAACAACAAATTCTCAGGGTTCGAGCCCCCGGCTCCCCACCTGGAGGGGAGTCACTTCACAGGTGGTGAAGCAGGTCTTCAGGTGTCTATCTTTCTCTCCCCCCTCTGTCTTCCCCTCCTCTCTCCATTTCTTTCTATCCTAAAGACAACATCAACAACAACAACAATAATAACTACAACAAGGGCAACAAAAGGGAAAATAAATAAATATAAAAATTAGAAAAAGAGAAACAACTAATTCTCATCCAGAAGACATTGGATATGCAATAGGTTGGAAAAGTGAGGGGGAAAAAACCCAGAGAGAACAAACCATTATGTATTATACTTCCCTATGTTTTGGCACAAATTTGCCTTCTTCTGATAAAGGATAATTACTTTTTCCTTTACTCATAGACCAATTGACACAGATTTCTTTATTTTTTTTTAAGTAAGTTTTTTTTTTTTGCAGTCGTTCCGGGTCCCCTCCCCCCCTGGCCAGCAGCAGCAAAGGGTCAGAGCGGACACCCTGGGAGTCCTGGGGTGGCTCTGTGTGATGAGGGCTAAGTGTGCAGAGAGACAAGCAGTCAGCTCTGGGAGAGCCTCAGTGGGTCAACTCATTTATTGGGAGAGTAAAGGCAAGCAGTTATACCCATAGCTCGGGAGGGGGGGGGAAGGTTGAGGTAATCATTAACCCAAACACAGAGCAGCACAATGTATAGTCACGTATTGACCTG
Organism: Erinaceus europaeus; assembly: GCF_950295315.1. Lineage (NCBI taxonomy): Eukaryota > Metazoa > Chordata > Mammalia > Eulipotyphla > Erinaceidae > Erinaceus > Erinaceus europaeus. The sequence goes on along the minus strand of NC_080168.1, from coordinate 110,205,920 downwards.
CAAACTATTTGATCACAAGTAAAAGGTTACTATACAGGTTTGATCACAAGCTTCAGGGCAGAGGGGAAGGGAGGGAGTTAAGCAGCAGGATGCTTGCTGCGGTTTTCAAGTTAGCTATACACAGTAACTCATGGCCTTTGTTTAAAAAGGGGGGAGAAGTGGCATCTGTAGAAAGTCGCCCATGTCTAGGGGTCCAGCCATCATAAATTCCAGAGGTCAGGGGGGACCTGCCTTTTTCTCGACCTGGAGGGGGGAGGTCCAGGGGTCTACCTGCTCAGATTCTCATGGAAACCATGGCCTGAACTTCCTGGATAGTGGGCCCACTCTCCAACATTTTTATTTGCTTATTTGGTAGAAACAGCCAGAAATTGAGAGGGAAGAAGGTGTTAGAGAAGGCGAGAGACAGAGCAACACCTGCAGCTCTGCTTTCCCCCTGCAGGTGGGGATTGGGGACTCCAACCTGGGTCCTTATGCCTTGTAACATGTACGCTCAACCAGGTGCCCTATCACCCAGCCCCCTGACACAGATTTCTGAATATAGTGTCTGGTAATGCTCCCCACCCCCACTGAAATAATACAAAACAATATTGAAAGATTAACCTCAGGGATTTAATTGTATATAAATACAGTCCCTTTCTTTATAAAATTTATTTGTTTATTTGGACAGAAAGAAATTGAGAGGAGAAGGGAAGATAGAGAGGGAGAGAGAAAGAAGAGAGAGAGACATACCCCTACCCCCTGCCACAGGTGGAAAGTTGGGTTTGAACCTGGATCCTTGTGCATGGTACCATGTGTTCAATAGGGTGCATGACCATCCCCCAATCAAAAGTCTCTAAAGAGTTGCCTTAATCTCAGACCACTTCCCTCGATTGTTCCTTAAAAATCCTTTATTTCTTGTCCTGAGTAGAATAAACATATGAACTGTCTCTAGCTTGTGGACCCAGATAATAATCCCTATTTTCCAACTTATACTGTCTTCATTATATCACAGTCTGGTTATTTCTTGACTGGCATCCAAAGACTAATATTTATTAATGAATTCAAAGTTTCCAGTAGGGTGAAAGTAAAATTGTTAAACTTGTTGCAACTTTCATGTCCACATTGATGACTACCTGTTGGTTTGATTTATGAAACTATAAGGAATTATAAAATAATGAAAATAATATAGTATTTGTCTTGTGACCATTCTTTAATGCCCCCAAATATAGTCTAGTGTAATAAAATAGGACTCAGCGGACAACAGAATCACATAAAGAATGCAGATGGGTTGGTCTTACCCTTTTTAGTGGCGGTAAAAACAGATGTGGAGACAGCAGTTGCAATAGTATCAGCACAGGCGGCGTAAGTCACTACAGAAGGCACAGTGCCATCAGCAGCAGCTGGAGTTAGGAGAAGCTTCCAGCTGAGACGCTTAACTCTTCTTCAGGAAATGAAATTTGTCCCAAGCCAAGTTGGATTTTCACTATAAATTCATCTCTATAGATGCCATCAACACTGAGATACATTTTTTGTGTGCTTATTCATTTCCCTCTTGCCTTGTTCCTTCTATATCCATCCTTGTTCCTTCTATATCCATCCTTGTTCCTTCTATATCCATCCTTCTATATCCATCCTTGGTACTGTCTGTCTACTGATGAAAGAGACAGGCAACCCCCACCCCCACCCCCTGGGGAGGAGCACCAAGGTTTGAAGATGCAAGAAGGAAATCCCTAGTAGACTAACTGATATGTAGGTATTTCTCACAGACAATCTTAGGGAGAATATTATTTATACTGAAGTATGAATGAGTGTGAGCATAAAGGTAAATTCCACAGGAGAAGAAAGGTAAAAAGATTCTTCTTTTTATATTATTTTATTTTACCAGAGCACTGCACAGCTCTGGTTTATGGAGGGGCAGGCGATTGAAACTGGGACCTCAGAGCCTCAGTAAAGAAAGTCTGTTTATATATCCATTATGCTTTCTCCCCACCCTGGAAGATCTTCTTTTAAAAAGAAAGTACTAGAGCAATAGTACTACTCTTCAGAAAAATCTCACTTCAAAGCTTCTGGCCTACAAAGGGATCATGACTGCAGTAACTGTGAAAACACTTCAGGCATAGTGGGTTATGTGGGTATCAGGCTGACGATAATCGACTTGAAACAGTAGCATACTAGTCACCACACATTTAAAAAGAAAGCAGCACGATTTAGGAGAACTTTCACTCACTCTACATGATATGAGAGGGGTTAAGAAATAATAAGTGTCAACCCCACATTTGTAAGCTCCATACACTTCAACTGGATAGCTCTATGTCACATACACTACTGTTGGGCTGTCCCGGGCCTCACTCAGGAACTGGAATGCATTCTAAATGGGACAACCACAAATTGGTAGGACATATGACACATTTCTAAAATCAATGCTTTTATCGCCATTGAGGACAAGTTGACAACCTGCTGAGGAAGGAAATAAATCTTTTCTTAATGTCTGCACAGACATAACACACAGTGATGCATGTGCACAGGACTGCTGAAGGGAAGACAAGAATGACTGGGTTCACAACCTTGGTTTCAGGCCAGAGAGGAAAAGCAAACATTAGCCTCAAAATGAGGCATGTGTAACATCACCATGGTTTCTCTGTTGCCTTCAAACTGTACATCTTGCATCTTATCCCCTCACATGCTTCTAATACCCTTGTTTCCATATCAGCATTGGGTTTACTTCTCTTCATTCCAGAATAAAATAACCTCTCATATATGCACTGGCCATAGACTCAGACTTTGCAATTGAAGACTAAATAAAAATCTTGTATGCATCTCTGTCAATTCCCAGGTCAAATGTTCCTTGTTTGGACTGATGAAGAACAATGAATGATTAATCCATATTTACATAAATCTATACCAGTTTCTTTGTTTTCTCTAGTATATAAAGCAAACACAAACATGTTTTCTATATTCACAATAAGTTTGTCAATATTATAAAAGATTTAAAAAACAAAATTTTCAATATTATAAAATTTGTCAAATTATAAAATGAAGCAGTGTTACAGGAGTCTCTCTGTATCTCCCCCTTCACCTCTCAAGTTCTCTCCTTCTTATCCAATAAAAAATAGAAAGAAAAAATAAAATCATGATTAAATTTAAAATCTAATATTTAAAATTGCTTTCTCAAAGTACTATAATGATCAGCACCTCAGAAACAAAAATTAGAATACTTTTTCTAGTCATCTTTGCCAGTAGTAAATGTCACCTCAATTTAATTTTTCCAATTAGATAAACCAGATACAATATTAAATGTAATTTTTATTTCTTGGGCTGGAATACATTTCAGCATGTTGTGTTTATTTATTAAACATTTGAATTTCCTCTTGAAGGTTTGTTATACAATCATTTTAATCAAGTGTGTCTCCTTAACAACCAAAGAACTTAAAGTCTAAAAGAAGTATTAATATATCTTTTAATATATTTATTTATTTATCTATTGAATAAAGATGGAGATAATTGAGAGGAAAAGGGGAGACAGAGAGAGAGAAAGAGAGACACCTGTAGTATTGCTTTACCATTTGTAAAGCTTTCCCCATGCACGTGGGGACCAGGGACTAGAATCTAGTTCCTTGCACATAATAATGTGTGTGTTCAGCTGGGTACACCACCACCCCGCCCCTTGAAATATTAATATTTTTCACTTTTTCTAAAAGAATGAAGTTTTGGGCAGTCGGTAGTAACACAGCCGGTCAAGCACAAGTGGCACAAAGCGCAAGGACTGGAGTAAGGATCCCGGTTCGATCCCCCCCCCCCCGCTCCCCACCTGCAGGGGTTCCCTTCACAAGTGGTGAAGCAGGTCTGCAGGTGTCTATTTTTCTCTCCCCTTCTCTGTCTTCCCCTCCTCTCTCCATTTCTCTCTGTCCTACCCAACAATGACATCAATAACAACAACAATGATAACTACAACAATAAAACAACAAGGGCAACAAAAGGGAATAAATATTTTTAAAAAATTTTTAAAAGAATGAAGTTCTTCAATCATTATTTTATTATTCATATTTTTGGATACATGAAGTTCAAATAATGCTATTATTTTTATTGTAATTTCTATAATATATGAATTGAAAAACATGTAACTGAGTTATCTTAAATCTGTGACACTTGTTCAAACTCCCAGTCCCCACCTGTAGGGAGAAAGCTTCACAAGTGGTGAAACAGTTGCTGCAGGCATCTCTCTTCTCTCTCTCTCTTCTCCTTTCCACTTGGTTTCTCTTAGTCTTTATTCAATAAGTAATAAATAAACAAATAAGTAATTTTGTTAAAAGAACATAAAATTTGTGACACTTTAATATGTCTCAATGCAAAGATCACATTTCTTTCATTAGAATTAACAAATTAGAATTAACAAATATATATATATATATATTAACAAGGGAATCAGGTATAGAGTTTATAGCCAAGGATGAGGTGAAGGAAAGCCCAAGTTGGTGACGACCATAGTGTCAACATCATTGATAATATATCATCCAGTTTCTCTCAGAGGAGCTGAGACACACAGGATGTAAATTGCCAGCATTAAAAGTCTGTATGTGCCAGGCTGGGTGGTAACATACCTGGTTTAGCATATACATTATAGTGTGTAAGGACCTGGGTTCAAGTCCCTGAGACTTACCTGTGGGGGGAAGCTTCACAAGTGGTGAAACGGTGTTGTAGCTCTCCCTGCCACCACCCTGTCTCTTTTCCCCTCTTTCCTTCCCTCTTGCCACCCCTTTCACTTTTCATTTCCACTTTTTATCTGTCTTCATTATAAATAAATAAAAATATTTTTAAAAAGAATAAAAAGAAGTATTTTTTTTTAAAATTCAGATGTGGGCACTAAACATGATATATAAATGAAATGTGTTTCTATTATTTATCGTTCATGTGGGACCTCTCTCTGCATTAGTGCCATTCAATCTCAAAACTCCAGAGAGGTCTCCAGTAGCTTTCAAGCTTAAATGACTCTCAGCTTAACCGCCACATAACTTGATTCTACTTTCATCATAATATTTTTTGTCACATGGTGTTTTGGACTCATTTTTGGGTTTGTGTTTATCTGGCTTTCTGTTTCCTTTCTCAGTACATTAGTGCTAAGACAACAAAAGGCTTATTCAACCTTTTCTTTTCCAGAAGGCCTGGAAGACAGTCAATACAAACTTCTGACGTCTAAATATGTCTTTGTCAAAAAGTTAATTTCAAATCGAGAGTTGATGTTTGCTTGTTGCTGTTGACAAGACAATGGTTTGCAGGAAGGGTGGGTGTTGGTTCAAGCTTCCTGCAGAGCACCTGTCCACACAAAATGGATGCCTAGCCAGCAATATCATGGTGTAGTTCTGTTAAACTTCCATTGTCAGTTCTGTGACATCTCCATAATAGGGATAATAATCACTTCTGTAGCAGACATATTGAAGGACAAAGATAATGCTAGATTGTTACTAAAATTGCTACAATATTGCATAACGATACCTCTAGATATGCACCCAAAATAAATCAAAGTGTGTGTGTCCTTGTTTTGTCCTCCTGACTCCTTTTCCTTTTCATCTGATGGCAATGGACAAGATTCAGAATTCTGGCATTAGTGAGTGTATCAGATTCAAGCAAATCATTATCGCCTTGGTAAAATACATGTAACATGGGTTTCAGAAAGCAGACCACAACACTGAAACTTCCTTTAATACAGTGGAGACTGGACTTGAACCTGAGACGTGAACATGGCAAAACAGTAAAGTGAGCGAATTTTTCAGCCTTCATTTCACCCTTTTATAGCTGTCTGCCCAGTGTTAAAACACACTGCCAGAAAATGGACCTTGAAAATGGACTATCAAAACTTTAGTGTACAACTTCATGCCACTAAGGACTCTGTTCCTAATGTTATAGAGATGATGGAGACAAAAATCTCAGGGTCTCTACTTGACTCTCCAGCATCTAGACAATGTGACTAACCAACTGCTGATACCATGACACAAAATCTCAGTTGATTTCCTCAATTGATGGGCCCAGAGGAGCATGTCAGAGACTAATTTTCTGAACTAGCTAGCTACTTGCCTCACAAATGTTGAAAATATTATGGTATCTTTGAATTGTTCTTTCTATCTATCATCATCTAACTAAAAGAAGAGGGTGAAGTGATGGGCCCATATCATATCTCTAGTGGTGGGCAGAAGACCCTCTGCAAATTGCTTTATAAATATTAAGTGTATTAATATTTTTTTACTGGAGAAGGAAGACCAGGAATTGGGGATTATTCTACTAGACATGCTACTGGGCAAGGGAATCCATAGTTAGAAATACGATAATGGCTATGTAAAGAGAACTTCATGCCTGAGGCACAAAAGTCCAATCCCCTACACCACTATAAGCCGGAGCTGAGCAATTCTCTGGTAAAAAAGATAAATAAGTAAAGAACAAACATATATTTTTTGTTATTTCTTGGGGTTTGTGGTGAGTAGCGGAGAAGGCCTCAGATTTTTTTTTTTTTTTTTTGCAGAGGAAAGATGATGGCAGTCTTCAAATTTTTTTGTTTGTTTCTTTTTATTTGTTTGCCAGAGCACTGCACAGCTCAGGCTTCTAGTAGTGTGTGTGTGTGTGTGTGGGGGGGGGGGGGATTGAATCTGTAACTTTGGAGCCTTAGGCATAAAAATCTTTTGCATAACTATCTACTAGCATACTATCTACTTCACCTCTTCAAATTTGTTCCTAATTTCTATTCTTACTTCATTTTTTTTCTTTTTCTTTATTTAAGAAAGGATTAATTAACAAAACCATAGGGTAGGAGGGGTACAATTCCACACAATTCCCACCACCCAATCGCCATATCCCACCCCCTCCCCTGATAGCTTTCCCATTCTCTATCCCTCTGGGAGCATGGACCCAGGGTCATTGTGGGTTGCAGAAGGTAGAAGGTCTGGCTTCTGTAATTGCTTCCCCGCTGAACATGGGCATTGACTGGTTGGTCCATACTCCCAGTCTGCCTCTCTCTTTCCCTAGTAGGGTGGGTCTCTGGGGAAGTGGAGTTCCAGGACACATTGGTGGGGTCTTCAGTCCAGGGAAGCCTGGCCGGCATCCTGATGACATCTGGAACCTGGTGACTGAAAAGAGAGTTAACATACGAAGCCAAACAAATTGTTGAGCAATCATGACCCAAAGCTTGGAATAGTGGAGAGGAAGTGTTAGGGGGGTACTCACTGCAAACTCTAGTGTACTTCTGCTTTCAGGTATATATTTTGCAGTAGTTTATGGATACGTGTGAACATATGCTCTCTCTCACAGAAACTGGTGTATATCTAGGTTTTGGGACTTTGTTAGAAAGTTAACCACCTGAGATGGAATTAGAGTATACCATGAGAGGAAAGGTCTCACCCGAGTAATGAAGCTGAAGGGTTGTCATTCCACACGTGAAGTCTCTGGACACAGTCTGAGGTGAAGCATGTTGAGGTGGCAATCGTTGTGTTGGTTAGGTTGTGATCGGCAGATGCAATATTATTTGATATGGATTGGGAGAGGCATACGGGAAAGTGGGCCCTATCCAATGGTTCCAGGACTGGGGGGAGTAGAGGCTCTATAGTGGAGATGTGAGGTTCCTGCTGTCTTAGGGTTCAAAAAGACAATCGATAGTTAATGTTATCATCACATTATTTGGTAATTGGGTTAACTTTGAAAATTCCTTTTGTTAGGGTTTGCTGTACAGAACCCAGTATCTTGTATATAGCTGTGCTATTGGTTGCTTCTGATCTACTTGGTCTAGGCTTTTGAGAGAAAACTCTCAGAAGGCTAGACATGGACCTTCCATATGATCCAGTAATTCCTCTCCTGGGGTTATACCCCAAGGACTCCATAACACCCAACCAAAAAGAGGTGTATACTCCTATGTTCATAGCAGCACAATTCATAATAGCTAAAACCTGAAGCAACCCAGGTGCCCAACAACAGATGAGTGGCTGAGAAAGCTGTGGTATATATACACAATGGAATACTATGCAGCTATCAAGAACAATGAACCCACCTTCTCTGACCCATCTTGGACAGAGCTAGAAGGAATTATTTTAAGTGAGCTAAGTCAGAAAGATAAAGATGAGTATGGGATGATCCCACTCATCAACAGAAGTTGACTAAGAAGATCTGACAGGGAAACTAAAAGCAGGACCTGACCAAATTGTAAGTAGGGCACCAAAGTAAAAACCCTGAGGTGAGGGGTAGACATGCAGCTTCCTGGGCCAGTGGGGGGTGGGAGTGGGTGGGAGGGATGGGTCACAGTCTTTTGGTGGTGGGAATGGTGTTTATGTACACTCCTAGTAAAATGTAGTCATATAAATCACTAGTTAATTAATACGAGAGGGGGAAAATTAATTGTATGTATCTAAGTTTTTCAAAACACAAACTGAATCTTTTCAATATATAGGCTGTGTAATTGATATGCAGACTTCATTTTTTTTTTCTATCAAACCTTCAAATGTTAGCTGGACAATTGACTGCTGGACTTAGTGTATCTGACAGCTACCATTGTTACCATGGGCCCAAAACTAAATTCTGGCCAAAAGTTTACTTATGAAAGCAACTGGTGCACTTGCTAACTGTCCTTAGGAGACTGGAAAGCCCTTTCCCCTCCATTTTCTCCTCCTTCCTGCCAGAGTGAGGACATCTGAGCTGAGAGTAAGTGAAATATCTTCAAGCTGGAGGTAATGTGAAATTGTTTTGATAGGGATGATAATGTGACAAGATAGAAAGTAACTGATGATTATGTAGCCCTTTATGGTCAGAGTTAGCCTATGCTCATATATGAAAAATGTATTTTTGGATTTAATATTGACTAATGCACATCCCCTGTCACACATACAATCATAAAATACCCATTGCAACATTTAAAAACATGTTCTAGCAACCAGCTAGTCTTAGCACCATTAAGAATATCCACAGGAACCATTCTGAAGAGAAGAAAATATAGAGGGTGAGCAATCTGAGGAATATTTTGCATTCAACTTGACTATCAAGAGACGTAATAAACAAACACAGCTGTGTTTTCTCTCAGATCCCATCTCATTTGAATAAATGTACTTGGTATGGTGCTTGAGATTTGGGAGGGGGCTGATTTACAGCTTGACTGAAAATTACACATAGACCTATGTTCTTGGTATTTGCTTGGTCTGTTCCCAGTGATGCACATTTTCCCCCAGAGTATGATATTTGTCATAAGCAAGCTTTTTCTTTTGTTCAATACAAGGCATAAATTGAGTTTAGAAACAGGCAAAGTAGGTGGATTCAAAGTTATATGGCTACATATAATGATTTAAGTGAAACATAAATTCCATATAGTGGTAAAGTATTTCAAACAGACTGCAGTTATCAGCCCAGTTATGATACCATATAACAATAGATGTGATAACATAGATATGATGCTGTCCATTTTAATTATGTGTCTCTATATTCTATGTATATTCAAATGCTCTCTGCATGATGTATTCTTCAACTAGAATTATTCTACCAATTTGAGAAGTCAATGCTAAAAAGCAAAACTGGAAGCATTTAAATGTTATGCATATCTTAAATATATATATGGAGATAACCCATAATATTCTTTTTTTCAAATTAGATCTTTCTTTGAAAAGTGATATTTAAAATGGTTGAAACACAGCCTCTGCTGGTGCTAGCCCTGGGGGCAAGTGGCCAGAGTTCTGTAACCTGATTCCTCATCCTACCCTCTGTCTTTGCTCAAGGGGGCTCAGAGTGATTCCTTTGAGGGGAATGCTGGGGTATAATTAAGTGCAAGCCTTCATTTAGCAAAGGAGGCATCTGCAGCTCAGAGGCGGAAGTTACCCTATTTGGATTATGCTGTGTATTTTTTTACTCCTCCATCAGTTAGCAGCACTTGCTATACTTAGTTTGCCTCAATTTCTGTCATGGGAGAGTAAACAGTACCTTCTGTGTTACTTTACAAGACAGAGGGAGAAGTGTAGGGCCACTCTACTGAGAATAAGCTGATAAGAAAATTCTTGACTTTTCCCCTCCATTCCATCAGACCACATTCTTCAAAAGATATTTACAGAATGGTTTATGAGAACTTATAAGACTCACTCAACTCATAAATGAGGAAACCAGCAAGACAGGGGAGAAAAATAGGCTATATGTTTAAGTAAGGAAAAAAATCACCTAAGATGATGCAATCATTCATAAAACTGGCAATGTCCTATATGACTCTCCCTTCAGGATTATCTCTTCTTTGGGACATAAACTCATTCACAGTTTAACTAATATTTTCCAAATTAGCATCCATCTTTATAGAGCACAAGCACTCCAAAAAAGTCAGACAATACTCTGTTCTGAAGAGAATCTGTGATCGTCCCTGGGCTTGCTAGATAATATCCTACCAACAGAAATATTTTGAAAGGATAATAACTGTCTGCTTTCCAAGTTTCATAGAATTTTTCTTAACTATCCTTTTGAAATTTCTCCATATATTTGGTGTCTTCCTTCTCCTTTATCTGAGGCATTTGTAATAACTAGTATGAACTCTGGTGTTTTGCAAGAACGCATTAGCTAAAAAGATACATAAAAATATGGTTTTCTCAAAAAAAAAATATGGTTTTCTCTCCCACATACCTGTTCTTTTCTCCCATTCCAACCTAATGTCAGAGGACAGTCTATAACCTTGGCTTTGGAGTACAATCTCCTCAGGATTTAGTTCATTTATTCATCTAACACAGACACTCTTGACAGTTTTCGGTAAATCCCATGTCCTCTATTGCTCTATGGACTACCCTGTGAAAGAGGAAACAGGCGTGCTATTTGCTGCTAAAGAGACAGACCACAGCCAGTGAGTGATGTTCATGAATACATATACATTCATCGGGGTATTTACCATGTGGTGGGATTATTTGCATTTTTACCTCTAAATCTGTAAGGCGTTTCAAAATACACCCAATACTGTGTCCATCATTCACTCTTCCTCTGTCTGCTACCATTCTCACTTCTTTACCCTTGGGGGAAGAAAAAACAAAACAACCCAAAACAATAGCTGTCATTTCATTTTTTTTTTGCCATAATAACATACTGAAAATTTTCCAAAGTATCTCTAATGGCAGCCAGAAAAATATGAAAGTGGCCCATTATTTCCCCATTTTCATCCAGTGATTTTTGTTGATTACACTGTGATTTATTACTTCCTGAACAAACAACTGAAGGTCATGAACTGAACACGGCACTGACAATTGCACATTTCCTTATTGCTTTTCGTTTGTCAGCATTTCGTCAGCCAACTCAGTATAGCTATGTGAGATCCAGAGATCTCTCTAAAATAAGAGAAGGAGAGCAAGATGAATTTATCTGTGATCCACCTTACTTACTGAAACAGAGCACTGAATCATATTTATAAAATACAATTAATGTCAGAGTGGTGGAGTGGTCTAAAGCACCAGACTCAAGTTAAATTAAAATTGAGTGGCATATTTTCTAGAAAGAACTATGTACTTAGGATTAATACCCTTGGGGTAAATCTCAAAAATCCTACTGAGAGTATTCATTGGTCCATAGTAGTAACTTTGTAATAAATAAAGTTATAAGTAATGAGTACAGTAATAAATGAAAACATGATTTTAGTTTAAATGTTTAGCTCTCACAGACTCACAGTTCTAAGGAAACATTTTCACATTTTCTTAGATAGTCTTTAAAAAAATATTTATTAATTTATTCCCTTTTATTGCCCTTGTTATTTTATTGTTGTAGTTATTATTGTTGTTGTCATTGTTGGATAGGACAGAGAGAAATGGAGAGAGGAGGAGAAGACAGAGAGTGGGAGAGAAAGAGAGACACCTGCAAACCTGCTTCAGCACCTGTCAAGTGACTCCCAGGCAGGTGGGGAGCTGGAGGCTCGAACTGGAACCCTTACGCTGATCCTTGCGCTTTGCGCCACCTGTGCTTTAACCCTCTGCGCTACCGCTTGACTCCCAGATTATCTTTTTTTTTTTTTTTTATTTGCCAAACCAGGTCCAAGTTGTGCTTTGTATTTCCCTTTCTGTTCTTACTTCTCAACTTCTTCTTTTAATAAATATTTTATTTATTTATTTACTTACCTTTTTGTTGCCCTTGCTTTTATCCTTGTTGTGGTTAATAATAACTGTTATTGGTGTCCTTGTTGCCAGACAGGACAGAGAGAAATGGAGAGAGGAGGGGAAAAATGGAGAGAGGAGGAGAAATGGAAAGGGGGAGAGAAAGATAGACACCTGCAGACCTGCTTCACCATTTGCGTAGCAACTCCCCTGCAGGTGGGGAGCTGGGGACTCAAACCTGGATCCTTGCACAGGTCCTTGCGCTTTGTGCCACCTACACTTAACCCTCTGCGCTACCACCTAACTACCCTATTTATTATCTTTTAAAGCAAGATATACATAAAATATAAAATTTTGTATATATACAATTTATATCTCTAAAATTGAACCTATAAAATTTAGATGGAAATTAGTTCTACCAATATTTTCCTCTAAGTATTTGATAGTTTCTGCTCTAACATCCAGGCCCTTGATCCATTTGAGTTTACTTTTGTGTGTGGTGAAATGTAGTGATTCAGTTTCATTCTTCTTTATGTTTCAATCCAATGCTTCCCAACACTATTTGTTGAAGAGAATCTCCCTAATTAGTAGTTTGGGCCCCTATGTCAACAATTAGTTGTCCATAGGGGTGGATGCTTATTTCTGGACTCTCAAGTCTATTTCACTGGTCACTGTGTCTATTTTTGTTCCAATATGAGGCAGTTTTGATTGCAATGGTCCTATAATACAGCTTGAGATCTGGGAGTGTGATGTCTCCAATTCTGTTCTTTTTTCTCTCAAGATTGTTTTAGCAATTCTAGATATTTTCTGGTTCCAGATGAACATTTGTAGCTTTTGTTCTAGTCTCTTAAAATTTTTTGGGTGGGATCATTCATGGGTATTGTTATAACTTGTATATGCCTCTGGGTAGAATATTCATTTTGATGATGTCAATTATTATAATCAATGAACACGGAATATCTTTCCACTTTGTGTCTTTTTCTATTTCCTTGAATAGTGACTTATAGTTTTCAATGTAAAAGTCTTTCACTTCTTTTGTTAGGTTTGGTCCTAGATATTTTATTGTTTTTCTTGATATCAAAACCAGGAGAGAGAAGAGGGGAAAAAAGAAGGACATAGGTGTAGGTATGACTTTAAAAAGAAGAGAAGGCATGACCACAGGAAAAATGTCAGTTTTCTGTTTTTTTTTTACTGTTGTGCTGTCTCTCTACCTTTCTCCCTTTCCCTCTCTCTCTCTCTCTCTCTGTCTTTCTTGCTTTTACTGTGGTTTTACACCTGCATGATTGCACCTTTCCAGGTTGACTCTTTATTACTATCACTATTATTATCAATAATTATTATTTACATTTTTTCCAGGGCTGGTAAAAAAATGCCTGATCTCTATGCATGTGATCCAGGTTTGAGCTTGTTCTTTACATTGAAAGAAGCTTTGCTTCTGTGGTTTCTTTTCCTTTCTCTGTATCTCTACCTCTGTTTCTTTCTGTCTGAAAAAGTCAACCTAGAGTGGGGAAGCTCTAGTGACAAAATAATAATAATAATAATAGTAATAGTAATAATAAATTTCCCAGATAGATAGTGAGAGGCAAAGGGGGAGAGAAACACATAGATTAAAGACACCATAGCAATATTCTACTACTCATGAAGCTTCCTCTTTTTCATGGAATGTTCCAGCAATCTCAGAAGTCAGACTTATGAAGTTTTCATTAGGGACTAAGTCATGTAGGCAAGGAGCACCTGTGAAGAAACCTAAACAGTGTGGCTGAAGTACTCAAGAGAACAGACAGGCATTCACCATCAATCACATTGTAGCACAGACTATTTGACATTGTCCAACTTCCTGGATATTAAGTGGCACTCTTACTAAGAAGACTATTACAGGTTAAATCCCAGGAGTCTGTCAAAGGTCAGACTTTTCTTTGGAATGTGCAGGACTTGGACCTCATAATTTTTCTCAGTTGACCTTTCTTTGCATATTTGAAGATTATCTTCTTTCAACAGAGTATGTGAAAGTTAGCAATGCATGTATTATAAATAGCACAGTTGGATCACTGGGACAGTAGATACTGTGATTTTTGGTCATGAAGAGGTTTGGTAATGTCATAAATGAAGTTAGCTATTCAGCAAAGTCAAAAGTTGAAGAGTAGATTCTAATAGAGTAAAGGAGTCCTTAGTGACATATGTTCTATAACTTGCATCTTCTTCCTGCTTCTCATTCCCAGTACTAAGCCCTCATGAATACTTTGAATAAATCTTAAAAGCATGTACGAAGTTCTTATCAGACACATATACTCTCGCTCATAAGCTAGAAATTTCTTTTAATATTTATTTATTATTTTTTAACTTGATGGGACAGAGAGAAATTGAGAAGAGATGGGAAGATATGGAGTGAGAAAGAAAGAAAGAAAGAGACACCAGCAGCACTGCTTCACTGTGAAGCAAGTGGGGACAGGAGGCTTGAACCCAAGTCTTTGTGATAATGTGTATTCCATTACCACCCAACCCTAAACATTTCCTTTTTTTACATTTCTTTATTGGGGAATTAATGTTTTACATTCAACAGTAAATACAATGGTTTCTACATGCATAACATTTCCCAGTTTTCCATATAACAATATGACCCCCACTAGGTCCTCTGTCATCCTTCATGGATCTGTTCTCCCCACCCACTTACCCCAGAGTCTTTTACTTTGGTGCAATATGACAATTCCAGTTCAGGTTCTACTTGTGTTTTATTTTCTGATCTTGTTTTTCAACTTCTGCCTGAGAGTGAGACCATCCCCTACTCATCCTTCTGTTTCTGACTTATTTCACTTAACATGAATTTTTCAAGGTCCATCCAAGATCGGCTGAAAACGGTGAAGTCACCATTTTTTATAGCTGAGAAGTATTCCACTATATATATATACAAGATATATATATACTATGATATATATATATATATATCAACTTGCTCAGCCACTCATCTGTTGTTGGACACCTGGGTTGCTTCCAGGTTTTGGCTGTTACAAATTGTGCTGCCAAGAACATATGTGTACACAGATCTTTTTGGATGGGTGTGTTGGGTTCCTTAGGATATATCCCCAGGAGAGGAATTGCAAGATCATAGAGTAGGTCCATTTCTAGCCTTCTGAGAGTTCTCCAGACTGTTCTCCACAGAGGTTGGACCAATTTGCATTCCCACCAGCAGTGTAGGAGGGTTCCTTTGACCCCACACCCTCTCTATCATTTGCTGCTGTTACCTTTTCTGATGTATGGCATTCTCACAGGAGTGAAGTGATATCTCATTGTTGTCTTTATTTGCATTTCTCTGACAATCAGAGACTTGGAGCATTTTTTCATGTGTTTCTCAGCCTTTTGGATCTCTTCTGTGGTGAATATTCTGTCCATGTCCTCCCCCCCCCCCCTTTTTGGATGGGGTTATTTGTTGTCTCGTTGTTGAGATTGCAAGTTCTTTATATATTCTGGTTATTAGCCTCTTGTCTGATGTATAGCATGTAAAGATCTTCACCCATTCTGTGACGGGTCTCTTGGTTTGGGTAGTAGTTTCTTTAGCTGTGCAGAAGCTTTTTAATTTGATGTCGTCCCATAGGTTTATGCTTGCCTTAGTCTCCTTTGTAATTGGATTCGTTTCACTGAAGATGTCTTTAAAATATATGTGGATTCCCCAGAGACCCACCCTACTAGGGAAAGAGAGAGGCAGACTGGGAGTATGGACCGACCAGTCTACGTCCATGTTCAGCGAGGAAGCAATTACAGAAGCCAGACCTTCCATCTTCTGAAACCCACAATGACCCTGGGTCTATGCTCCCAGAGGGATAGAGAATGGGAAAGCTGTCAGGGGAGGAGATGGGATACGGAGATTGTGTGGTGGGAATTGTGTGGAGTTGTACCCTTCCTACCCTATGGTTTTGCTAATTTATCCTTTCTTAAATAAAAAAAAATTTAAAAAAATAATGAAAAACCAGAAAAAAAAGAAAATAAATGTTTTGGAAAGTAAAAAAATAAAATAAAATAAAATAAAATTTATGCAGAAAAGAGTTCTGCCAATATTTTCCTCTAAGTATCTGATAGTTTCTGGTCTAACATCCAAGTCCTTGATCTACTTGGAATTTACTTTTGTATTTGGTGAAATCTAGTGGTTCAGTTTCATTCTTCTGCATGTTTCAACACATTGTTTCCAACACCATTTGTTGAGGAGACTTTGCTTTCCCCATTTCATAGTCTGGACACCCTTATCAAAGATTATATGTCCATAGGTGTGGGGGCTTACTTCTGGGCTCTCAATTCTAATCCACTGGTCAGTGTGTCTATTCATGTTCCAGTACCAGGCAGTTTTGATGACAGTGCCTTATAGTACAATTTAGATCTGGGAGTGTGATGCCTCTGGTTCTGTTCTTTCTTCTCAATATTGTTTTGGAAATTCTAGGTCTTTTCTGGTACCAGACAAACATTTGTAGCACTTGTTCTATTCTCCTAGAAAATGTGTTTGGGATCTTATGGGAATAGCGTTAAATTTGTATATGGCTCTGGGTAGTATATTCATTTTGATGATGTTAATTCTTCCAACCCATGAACATGGAATATCTTTTCACTTCTTTGTGTCTTTTTCAATTTCCTTTAGTAGTGACTCATAATTATCAGTATACAAGTCTTTCACTTCTTTGGTTAGGTTTACTCCTAGATATTTCATTGTTTTTGTTGCTATAATAAAAGGAATTGATTTCTGGATTTCAACTTCTTCTAAATTAGTGTTAGCATAAAGGAATGCCACTGACTTTTGAATGTTAATTTTGTAGCCTGACACCTTACTGTATTGCCTGATGATATCCAAAAGCTTCTTGCTGGATTCCTTAGGTTTTTCTATGTATACTATCCTGTCATCTGCAAATAGGGAGGGTTTGACTTCTTCTCTTCCAATCTGTATCCCTTTAATTCCTAGCTCCTGCCTGATTGCTATGGCAAGAACTTCCAACACTATGTTGAATAGTAATGGTGATAGTGGGCAGCCCTGTCTAGTACCTGATCTGAGAGGAAATGCTTCTAGTTTTTCACCATTGAATATGATGTTGGCTGTAGATTTGCTATATATAGACTCCACTATCTTCAGGAATTTTCCATCTATTCCCATTTTTTGTAGTGTTTTGATCATAAAGGGATGTTGTATTTTGTCAAAGGCTTTCTCTGCATCTATTGATATGACCATGTGGTTTTTGGTCTTGCTTTTGTTGATGTGGTGGATCATGTTGATTGATTTATGTGTGTTAAACCAATCTTGCATGCCTGGGATAAACCCCACTTGGCCATGATGAACAATCTTTTTAATATACTGCTGTATCCGATTGGCTAGAATTTTGTTCAATATTTTAGCATCTATGTTCATCAGAAATCTTGGTCTGTAGTTTTTTTTTTTTGTTTGTTTGTGTCCCTGTCTACTTTTGGTATCAAAGTGATGTTGGCTTCATAGAAGCTGGAAGGGAGAATTCCAGTGTCTTCAGTCTTCTAGAAGACTTTTAAAAATAGAGGTATTAGTTCTTCTTTGAAAGTTTTCTAGAATTCATTTGTAAAACCATCTGGTCCAGGACTTTTATTTTTGGGGAGATTTTTGATAACTGTTTCAATTTCATTAGCTGTGATGGGCCTATTCATGTTATCTACTTCCTCTTTACTTAGTTGTAGGTATCTAGAAAATCATTCATTTCTTCCAGGTTCTCTAGCTTCGTGGCATATAGTTGTTCATAGAAGCCTCTCATGATATGTTGAATTTCTGCGGTGTCTGTTGTGATATCTCCTCTTTCATTTATTATCTGATTTACTTGGGTCTTCTCCCTTTTTTGTTTTGTGAGTCTGGCTAAAGGTTTGTCTATTTTGTTCACTCTTTTGAAGAACCAACATTTACTTTCATTGATCTTTTGTATGGTTTTCTTATTTTCAATGTTATTGATTTCTGCCCTAACTTTAGTGATTTCTGTCCTTCTGTTTGCTTTAGGGTTCATTTCTTCTTCTTTTAGGTCTTTAATATGTGCAATCAGGCTGTTTATTTGTGCTTTTTCTTGTTTCCTAATGTGTGCTTGTATGCTATGAGCTTGCCTCTCAGTACTGCCTTAGCTGTGTCCCAAATATTTTGATAGCTTGTGTCTTCATTTTCATTGAACTCTGAAAACACTTTGGCTTCTTCCTTTATTTCATCTTTGATCCAGTAGTTGTTAAGGAGTGTACTGTTGTGCTTCCACATTTTGGGATTATTACTAATCGTTTGTTGATTGTTAAGTGTTAGTTTAATTCTACTGTTGTTTGAGAAGATTCTTGGGATGATTTCAAGGCTCTTGAAATTGCTGTTGCTGTCTTTGTGGCCTAACATGTGGTCTATCCTTGAGAATGACCCATGTGGACTTGAATAAAATGTGTATTCCAGTTTCTTGGGATAAAAGACTCTTAAAATGTCCAATAGTTCTAGTTGATCTATCTCCTCATTTAGCTCCCTCATGTCTTTACTTATTTTCTGCCTGGATGATCTGTCAAGTTGAGAGAGTGGGGTGCTGAAGTCCTCTACTATGACTGTGTTGCTGTGAATATATTGGTGTAGCTCTTTCAGTAGACATTTGATATATTTAGATGCCTTCTCATTGGGTGCATAGATGTTAATAATTGTTAAATCCTTTTGATTGACTGATCCTCTGAACATTATGTAGTGTCCATTCCTATCTTTTTAAATCTTATCTATTTTAAAGTCTATAGTGTCAGAAATGAGAATAGCTGTTTCTGCCCTTTTTTGTGGGTCATTGTCCTATATGATAATTTTCCATCCTTTCACTTTAAGTCTGTGTTTGTCTTGTTGAGTTAGGTGAGTTTCCTGTAGACAGCATACTGTTGGGTTGTGTTTTCTGATATATCTTCCTACTCTGTGTCTTTTAGTAGGTGAATTCAGGCCACTGACATTTACTGATATCAAAGATTGAAGATATTTTAACACCATTCTTATAGAGTTTTAGAGTGTTCTGATATATGTCCTATTTATGATGGTCTGACTGTTTATAGAAGACCTTTCAGGACTTCTTTCAAGGCAGGCTTGGTGATAGTTGATTCCTCCAACTGTTGCTTGTCAGGTTTTGATGCTTCCATCTAGTCTGAATGACAGTCTAGCAGGATACAGTATTCTTGGTTGAAAGCCTTTCTCATTGAGCACTACATAGATATCTTGCCATTCTCGTCAGGCCTGTAGTGTTTGTGTGGAAAAGTCTGCTGCTAATCTTATGGGTTTTCCTCTGTAGGTAGCTCTTTGTTTTTCTCTTGCAGCCTGCAGGATCCTTTCTTTATCTTTATTCCTTTCCATTCTAAATATGATGTGTCTTGGTGTCTTTAAGTCTGGGTTAATTCTGTTTAGGACCCTCTGGGCTTCTTGAATCTTTATGTCTTTGATGTTGTCTAGACTAGAGAAGTTTTCAGCTATTATGGCCTGAAGAATGCTTTCTTCCTCTCCCTTTCTTTCTTCCTCTGCGTATATTGTTTCTTTTGAAATCATTCCATAGGTCTCTGTTGTTTTCAGTATCTCTTAATCTCTTTTTGAGATCTCTTACTTCTTTTTTAGTTGTCTCTAATTTATCCTCAATCTTGCTAATTCTTTCTTCAGCCTCATTGATTCTATTCTCTCTTCCCTCTACTGTTTTCTGGAGTTCATCTATTTTATTACCCTGTTCTGATACTGTTTTAGCTTGTTCAGCAAGTTGTGTTCTTAGCTCAGCTATTTCAGCTTTCAGCTCTAATAACCTTGAGATAATTAGTGTTTTCTTCTAGAGTCTCATTTGTTGTTTCTGTATTTTTTTCTTTTTTATTTAAGAAAGGATTAATTAACAAAACCATATGGTAGGAGGGGTATAATTCCACACAATTCCCACCACCCAATCTCCATATCCCATCCCCTCCCCTGATAGCTTTCCCATTCTCCATCCCTCTGGGAGCATGGACCCAGGGTCATTGTGGGTTGCAGAAGGTAGAAGGTCTGGCTTCTGTAATTGCTTCCCTGCTGAACATGGGCATTGACTGGTAAGTCCATACTCCCAGTCTGCCTTTCTCTTTCCCTAGTAGGATGGGTCTCTGGGGAAGCTGAGCTCCAGGACACATTGGTGGGGTCTTCAGTCCAGGGAAGCCTGGCTGGCATCCTGATGACATCTGGAACCTGGTGACTGAAAAGAGAGTTAACATACGAAGTCAAACAAATTGTTGAGCAATCATGGACCCAAAGGTTGGAATAGTGGAGAGGAAGTGTTAGGGGGGTACTCACTGTAAACTCTAGTGTACTTCTGCTTTCAGGTATATATTTTGCAGTAGTTTACGGATACGTGTGAACATAAGCTCTCTCTCACAGAAACTGGTGTATATCTAGGTTTTGGGACTTTGTTAGAAAGTTAACCACCTGAGATGGAATTAGAGTATACC
Source organism: Erinaceus europaeus (assembly GCF_950295315.1). Lineage (NCBI taxonomy): Eukaryota > Metazoa > Chordata > Mammalia > Eulipotyphla > Erinaceidae > Erinaceus > Erinaceus europaeus. The sequence continues at coordinate 110,185,446 of NC_080168.1, read as the reverse complement.
ATGAGAGGAAAGGTCTCACCTGAGTAATGAAGCTGAAGGGTTGTCATTCCACACGTGAAGTCTCTGGACACAGTCTGAGGTGAAGCATGTTGAGGTGGCAATCGTTGTGTTGGTTAGGTTGCGATCGACAGATGCAATATTATTTGATATGGATTGGGAGAGGCATACGGGAAAGTGGGCCCTATCCAATGGTTCCAGGACTGGGGGGAGTAGAGGCTCTATAGTGGAGATGTGAGGTTCCTGCTGTCTTAGGGTTCAAAAAGACAATCGATAGTTAATGTTATCATCACATTATTTGGTAATTGGGTTAACTTTGAAAATTCCTTTTGTTAGGGTTTGCTGTACAGAACCCAGTATCTTGTATATAGCTGTGCTATTGGTTGCTTCTGATCTACTTGGTCTAGGCTTTTGAGAGAGTCTGCATATCAATTACACAGCCTATATATTAAAAAGATTCAGTTTGTGTTTTGAAAAACTTTCAATTCTGTTCTACTGGTCTGTGTGCCTATTTTTGTTCCAGTACCATGATGTTTTGATGATGATGGCTTTATAATATAGTTTAAGGTCTGGGAGTGGGATGCCTCCATTTCCGTTTTTTTTCCTTAAGATGTTTTTGGCAATTCAAGGTGTTTTCATGTTCCAGATAAATGATTGTAGTGTTTGTTCTATTCTCTTAAAGAAGCTTGGTGGAACTTTGATGGGTATTGCATTAAATTTGTATATGGCTCTGGGGAGAATATTCATTTTCATGATATTTATTCTTCCAATCCATGAGCATGGGATATCTTTCCATTTATTGGTATCAGTTTCTATTTCCTTGAGTAGCGACTCATAGTTTTCAGCATACAAGTCTTTCACTTCTTTGGTCAACTTTATTCCTAGGTATTTGATTGATTTTGCTGAAACAGTAAATGGGAGTGATTTCTGGATGTCTTCTTCTTCAGATTTAGTGTTTGCATAAAGAAATGCCACTGATTTTTGTACATTGTGTTTCTGTATTTCTGATGACAACTCTTTCAAACTCTTTAGTCATTCCTCTGATTATTTCCTTAACTAGTGTTTGGATGTTGATCTCATTATTTTTTTGTGGTTCAACCTTTGGGGGGCTTTTAACTGGACTCTTGTCCTGGTTCATTTCTCCAATATTTCTTCTTTTTGGTTTAACCATTTTATATATTATGTTATGAGTTCCCTCTCTCAGTACTTTTCAAGTTACTGGTCACTATTGCCTGAATTGACTTGTGTCTAAGTAAGGTAATTAAATGGTTCACAGTTGTGGAAGTTAACAGTTACTTCTATAGTATTTTAATCCCTGATTCGGAGCTCAGTGACTTAAAAGCTTCTTTTGTGCTTTTTCTTCCCTGTAGGTTATGAGATCCTGAGGGCTTTTAAAGTGTAAGTAGGCTTCTTAGCTTAATCACTTACTCCTGACCAAGAGATAAAGCAGGGTGTGGCAGAGATAATCCAGTGGTTATTCAAAGAGACTTTTGCAGCCCCACCACTATGCCACCAAGGTATAGATCTTCTCCTGAGTTTCCTAGTTAGTTCTCTGTCCCCTGGTGTCAGCATAGGGCCTCCCTGCGGCTGCTCCAGATTCTGAGGTAGACTCAGAGTTGCACTTGGTGATTCTCAGGGGAGTCCTCTCCTCTTTTCAGCTGTCCCCTTGTTGGTGGAACAGACTGGAGGTGTGTCTCAACTGATAAAATGCTGGACTGTTAGCAGCCACTTAATCTCTCCCTAGGCTCCTCTCTGACCACCAGCCACACGTGTTTGCACTCACCAGTGATTTGGAGGGTTCCTGAAGTCGTTCTAGTCCTGTCTTGTTTTGGTCCTGGGTGGTCTGCTTTCTAAACATTTCTTTTTTTGAACATTTGTTCCACACACCAGGTACATGCCTCTACTGAAATACTTAAAATCCATGTCATCATCCTTTGGTGTTGAGCTGCACTGCAGAGAAGAGAGAGAGGAGGTCCGGAGCAAGTGGGGTACCCAAATCTTTATTATTGGATCAGGAGGGGATGGCTCAGGCCACATGGAGTCAGCCCAAAATGGCTGTCCCCAGCTACCTCACCACCTGGGAGACAGAAAGAGAGAGAGAGAGCGCCGAGAGAGAGAGTCCGGAGTCGGGGGAAGTGGGAGAGCTTTTATTGGGCAGCAACCAGGGGTGACATGTGGGGACAGGATTGGTTGAAAGGGGCACTGCTAGGATTTCGCGGGGTGTGGTAAAACCTGGGGGCAGAGACTGCATCAAAATAATTCCTCAGCATCACTTTAGGTGTTGCCTTTCTTGGGATGATTAAATAATGAGGACTATTAAGCTCTTAGGGGGCCAGATAATCAGTGTCCTCTTGTCACTCTAGTCTCTCCTTCAGTCTTTATTGATCCTGGTGGAGTGTCTATCTGGATGCAAGAGAAGAAAAGCAAAAGTGAAGAGCAAGCAATACCACAGTTTAACTCACCTTCTTCTCCTGACTAACCAGGGCTATAGTGGCAAACTCTGGTGCAGAGCCCCAGGAAGCAGGACATGGTCACATGGAGAACTCCTCTGTGGTTGACTCATTAAAACCTTCACTGATTGCTCTGTGTCAAGCATTGGTTTACATGATGGTTATCTAAACAGCAGCCAGACAAGTGAGACGACTGATTTGATTATCAGCTTATTCAGGATGTTGCAATAAGGAGAGAAAGCACCCAGATCTGAAGGTTACAATGTCGTCCCTACAAGTTGTCAGATTTACAGGGAGGGAAACACAAATTGCTGATCGAGATGATTCAGTTAAAGTAGTTTTGAAAGCAGGGGACATACAGACATTTTTTTCTGATGGGGAAGCATTTCTCTCTGTGGTTGGGCTTATTGGACACGAGTCCTAATCACAGATAATGGTTTTGAATGTAGGAGGATGGTTCCGAGTCTGATTTTGTTAGTAACTTGGGCACACCGAGAAGAGGTTTGTGTTTAACTTTGTTGTAGTAAACAAAGCTCCTGCTATCATAAAAATTACATTCCAATGTAGGTAGGCAAACAAGGAAATGTTTATATGTTGCTATATATGTTACATAATGTTAGATGGTTAAATGCTTTGAAGAAAGCTGGAATGAGCTAGAATGTGACATTTCCCTTTATGATGTGTGTTTAGGGAAGACTTCTCTGAGGAGATGACATTTAAGGAGAGATGTGAAGGATTAGAGTGATTGAGCCTGCTAGATATTTGGGGAAGTTCTACCCATGCAGAAGGGATAGAGTACATGTCCCCTGAGCAGAATATGGCATGTGTGTGTGTGCACATGCAGAAAACTGCTTAAAGTCAGGTGAGAAAGGGAAGGAGTGAGACAGGATAAGATCAGACAAAAGGCTGGATGTGTTGTCACTCAGGGATTATAAGAAAAGAGAAATCCTTGAAGGTTGTTCAACTAGGTTCTTCTTAAGCCCAAATCTGTGCAGTAAGGATCATGATAGTGTTGAGCCACACTTAAAGTAGCCAGAAGAAACTGAGCTGATGTCACTGAGCAGCAGAGGCCGGTTTACACCCTCATTTTCTGTCTACTAGGTACTGGATCCAGATGACACCATGAAATCCAACCATTCATGACCGTGCCACTCTTTTCTGGACCTGCATGGAGAGGGAGGTGAGAGTGCTCACCATTTCTTTTCTATTTTTTTTGTTTTAATTTTTTATTATCTTTATTTATTTGATAGAGAAAGCCAGAAATTGAAAGGAAGAAAGAAAGAGAGACACATGCAGTACTGCTTCACCACTCATGAAGATTTCCTTCTGCAGGTGGGAACTGGAAGCTTGAACCTGTATCCTTGTGCATTGTAACATGTGCACTCAACCAGGTGAACCAATTTCCGATCCCCACCATTTGTTTTCTTATGTTAAGTTTAACAAACCTATGGGAAACCCCTTGGAGGAGTAACAACTAACTTTATGGATTACTTACTACGTGCTAGGCGTTGTTCCAATTGATTCACATTTGCTGATTCTCAAACTTATTCTTTAAGTGCTTTCATTAGCCTCATTCTTTAGATGAAGAAACTGAAGTCAACATAAATTAAATGGCAAGTGATAATAACTGCAGGTGTGTGGGAGGGAGCTTTTGGGGGAGAGTTGAGAATGTTCTGTGTCTTGATTGTGGAGGCAGTGAGTTCATTCATTTATCAAAATATGTGGGATTGTACTTCACTTGGGCACATCTGACTGCAGTATGTGAAACTTCAGTAAAGTCAAGTGACTGAAGAGAGTAAAAGAGAGGGGGAAAAAAACCCTCCAAAATTATATGAGGAAATAAGGTTTGGGGTTGCCACAGGTAACTGGAGAACAGGCAAAAAACAAACAAATAAGCAAATCAAACCTTTCCAAAGGTCCTCCACTGACCAAGTTGAATTCAGACTCAAGCAGGCAAAGGGTAGATAGCATAATGGTTATGCAAACAGACTCTCATGCCTGAGGCTCCAAAGTCCCAGGTTCAATCCCCCACACCACCATAAGCCAGAGATAAACAGTGCTCTGGTTAAAAAAAATTAAAAAGAATTCAGACTCAGGCAACTAGGTTGTGAGGATTCTTTTTTCTTTCTTTCTTTCTTTCTTTCTTTCTTTCTTTCTTTCTTTCCTTTTTTTTCTTTTACCATCATAGTGCTATATTACATATACACCAACCTGAGATCAAATGATGTTGACCATGCCATTTCTTTGAAAGTGCCAGGAAAGTTTATAAATTATGTCAAGGTAGACTTAATTCAATTGCTTCCAATATAATCAGTGAGGATTTTTCCTGCCTGTTTCCTCTTATCTTTCCTTAAACCTTTGGTGACTGCAGAAATGAACACCAGGTGGCAGTATATACCAATTTAAGATAGTGACTAGATGTATAAGAGAGAGAAATTGAGATGGAAGAGGACCATAAAGAGGGGAAGAGAAGGGGAGACATCTACAACACTGCTCCACTATTTGAGAAACTTCCCCTCTGTAGCTGGGGACTGTGGGCTTGAACCCAGGTCCTTACACATAATAACATGCATTCTACCAGATGTACTACCGCTTGGCCCCTAAGATAGTGGCAATCATTAAAAAAAAAAAAAAACTAAACAAAACCAAAAAAAACCCATTTCTGAACATTTTTATTTTTCCTTTATGTCTCCACACCAATACAGTGTCTTGGAATAGTTAACCACTTGATCCTATGGAGATATTAACTACTACGAACATTTTCTTTTTTATAAGGTATAGAAAGAAATAAAGCAAGGAAACAGAATCATCTGAAAACCCTTAGACTGACTTTATGACTAAGGTCACCAAAGAAGGGTGTGTGGGAGAGGATACGGGCCTTAAAGGGTAAGGGAGCCTAAAGGGACTAATACTGGCACTTTAATGGTGGGTGGAGTACGGTCACATGTTTTAAAGAAGTGTGACACTGGAATCATAAAACACAACCACATAAAACACTGTTACCTCAAATAAAACAAGGTGTCAGGTGATAGGTCACCCTGGAGTATATAATTTGCCATGTCGTGTGTAAAGCCCTAGTTTCTAGACTTGGCACTACATGGTAACACCATGGACACACCAGGGAAGCTCCATGGATGGTGGCAGGGTCCAGGCCCTGGAACATGATGGTAGAGGAGGACCCAGAGGGGGTTGAATTGTTATGTGGAAAACAGAAATGTTACACATGTACAAACTACTGTATTTTACTGTTGACTGTAAGCTATTAATCCCCAATAAAGAAATTTAAAATTTCATAACAATTAAAAAAATGAGCTAGGGAGGTCACTCAGCATTATTACTCATGTGTGAAACCCTAGATTCATTCCCTGGTGCTGCATTAAAAAATAATTTGGTAAAATATGTATGTTATTTATTTTATAATCTAGAGAGAGAGAAAGAGAGAGACTGGAACACCACTCAGCTCTGGTATATATGATGCTAGTGATTGAACTCTGGGCCTTGGACAGTGTAAGAAGTAAAAATTATTTGAATTTCACAGTATTCAATATAAAAAATCAGAAAATGACACGTTACTGTTTCATCTCCCTCCACAGGAAGTAAGCTATTAAACTTACACTTATTTTACAAGTGCAAATTGCACACTTGTAAAAAAAAATATATGTGTATTTTACAAATATATCGGTATTTATAAAAAAAATAGACATATTACATAGCTTATTTTACAAGAAAAACCAGTCTCTCCCCACCTAGTTACCTAACCTCAGAAGAGAGACCAGAGACTCCCTTCCTCAGTTACTAAGTGAATAATGAGGAAGTGTGTGTTAATAGATTTTTTTCTATTGCTAGGTGCCATTAGGACTAGACTGTGAATTCCAAAAGTGCCTAGCCAATGGGCGAACTAGAGGAAGGATTTTGCAATAAGGAATAAATACTTGTTTATCTCAAGCTAGCGTGCTCCAACATCACTGATATAGGTTGGGCCAATATCTAATTTTTCAGAAACTCATAAATGTCTCACTTCTTGCCTTTCTTCAAGTTTCTCAAGTCCATTCTTGGAATGAATGGGTTAATTTATTTCTTTTTTAAAATTTTATTTATAAAAAGGAAACACTGACAAAACCGTAGGATAAGAGGGGTACAACTCCACACAATTCCCACCAGTAGATCTCTGTATCCCATCCTGTCCCTTGATAGCTTTCCTATTCTTTATCCCTCTAGGAGTGTGGACCCAAGGTCATTGCGGGTTGCAGAAGGTGGAAGATCTGGCTTCTGTAATGCTTCCCCACTGAACATGGGTATTGACAGGTCGATCCATACTCCCAGCCTATCTCTCTCTTTCCCTAGTGTGGTGGGGTTCTGGGGAATCAGAGCTCCAGGATACATAGGTGGGGTTGACCAGGGAAGTCTGGTTGGCATCATGCTGGCATCTGGAACCTGGTGGCTGAAAAGAGAGTTAACATACAAAGCCAAACAAATTGTTGACCAATCATGGACCTAAAGGCTGGAATAGTGCAGGTGAAGAGTTGGGGGTGGGGGTCCTCCATTTTGTGGATAGCTAGTAGGCATATTTTAGTTAAATTCTAAAAGGCTTGTGGCTATACGTGTGTCCCCACCCCCACCCCCAGCCTGAAATCTGATATGCAGGTGGATCCAAGTTATTGTCTGGGGAGATGATGTCATGGCTGGAATAAGGACCAGAAAGCTGGATCAGGGAAGAGAGTAGTTCCCAAATATGGGAAGGGGTATAAATATTGTTGGCTATAAACTCCATCGGTTTGATGTGATCTGGGGCCCATATTCAGCTTAGAAGCCTATGAACAGGCAGGCATGTCCAATACTCTACCAGTACAGTCAATTTCTCTGCCCCATAAAGTAAATAAATAAATTAACCAATAGTTTAATTGCCACTCTCAATTTTTTTTCTCTCCCCTGTTCCCCTTGCCAGTTCCACTTTGTGACTTTTTCCCCAGGGGCTGGGTGTCTCCTGATTGGATTTCTAGCAGCTGCAGCAGGGGTGGGATTCTATCGGTTACTGTCACTTTCTGTATCTATGCCCAAAGCTTACACATCCAGTTATGAGGGAGAGGATCCAGAGTGTCATTTTCTGAAGAATTGCATTGGAACCACTAATATCGCTATCTTGTATCTCCATGAGTTTACTGAGGCCTCCTTTTTCAGGTCCACAGATGAAACATCCGATTCTAGTTTTTCTTCTGTCCTCTGCAGACATATTTGTGCCACCATCTGGCCGGAAATTCACAGGGGATCTAGAAGAGAATAAGGCAACATGCAGCAGAGGCTATAGAAAATTCATTTTTGGAATAAACAAGAAATAGTCATCAAGAGAAGAGAAGGTAGGATAGTAAAAAGGAGCCAAATGGCTCAAAGGGTGAGACAGGGTGACAATGTAAGCAAAGAGCGAGAGCCGGCAGGCCCTGCTGTGCAGGAGTGCACTGGTTATATACATTTCAGTTGAAATTGGATTTTGTGAGAAAATAAGGGGAAGGAGTGTGTTGCTAGCCATCCTGGCCTCAGGGGGAGCGTTCTTGTCCTATTCAGTCTACAGGTGTGGACCCTTATCCTTTGATATTCTCATTCAGAATGACTAGATCTGGAATGTTAGTTTTTGCACTTGCAAATGTCATAAGCCTGGATTGTTTTCACTGGCATAGCTCTGAACTGTTGGCTATTTTGTCAGCCTGGCAAAGCATCTTATTTACATTTTTCTTTTTTATTAATATTTTTATTTATTTATTATTGGATAGAGACAGAGAGAAATTGAGAGGGGAAGGGGGAGTAGAGAGGGAGAGAGACAGAGAGACACCGCAGCCCTGCTTCACCACTCATGAAGCTTTCATCCTGCAGGCAGGGACCAGAGAGAGGGCTTGAACCTGAGTTCTTGAGTGCACCACAATGTGTGCACTGACCCTGGTACGCCACCTCCTGGCCCCTATTTACATTTTTCTTCTGTCTTATTTTTATTTATTTATTTTATTAGTGATTTAAAAAATACAAGACAACAGGGGTATAATTCCACACTGTTCCCACCATCAGTTCTTTGCTCTCATTTCCTCCATTGGAAACTTCAGTAGTTCTCCCAAGGTTACAGATATGGGTTGACTATTATTTCTATAACTATTTATCTGTATTTATATATATTTTTCCCATTTTTCCTATGGTCTTGTCTTCCATTCCTGACTAAGTTACATGTACAATTATTGCTTATTCCCAGTGTCCTTCTTTTTTTCCTCTTCTTTCTCCAGGTGTTGGCATCTTGATGGAATTGGAGTTGAGAGCAGTTTTCGTCATTTTCCCCTTACCGTTTTGCTCCCCCTCTGGAAGTATGGGCCAGTATTCTTTTGGGGGTGCAAGAGGCTGGGCTTCTGGCTTCTGTAATTGCTTCTCTACTGGATATAGATGTTGGCAGGTTGATCCATACCCCCAACCTGTTTCTATCTTTCCCTAATGGGGTAGGGCTCTGGGGATGTGAGGTTCCAGGACACACCGGAGAGGTCATCTGCTCGGGGAAGTCAGGATGGAGTCACAGTAGCATCTGCAACTTGGCGGTGTTTGGCTCTCCTTTGTCCTTTTCGTTACGTTTCTGCCAAGTCATAAATGGGTTATGATTTTCTACCGTGGTTTCTCCTTGTCCCCTCCTCTGTAGTTTTTCTCCTACTGATTTGGAAATCTTGCTTCCATTTAGAAACGCCAGTATCTGAAGAGATTTTTTTTATTTTTGCCTCCAGGGTTATCACTGGGGCTTGGTGCATTTTTACAGTCTGCTACTTGGTAGTCAGTTGTAAAGTGATTACCTAATTAGGTTAATAGAATTGGCTATCATCGTGTGCTTGTTTTCAGAATGAGAGATATCTATCAGACTGTGCTAGAAGAGTAATCTTAAATGGAGAGTGCTTTACAATTACAGAGCACTGTCTACAGCCATACCACCCTGAACACGCCCTCTCTCATCTATCTGATCTCAGAAACGATTGCAGAGAGCTAAAAGAAAATGCACCTGCAAATCCTCACTTCCTACATAATTCTTCCTGAATGTTATTTGGCTGAGGACCAGCTTCTGTGATCACAGAGCCTTACTGGTTTGGCCTCCCCAGCTCCTCTCTTTGCACTTACCCATCTTCCATTTTAGACATGAAAGCACAGTTCTCATCCCCGCAGAACAGATATGTAAAGTGATATGTATAAACCTCTAGAAATCAGACTTCAGGATCTTTGAAACTTGGTGCCATGCTAGAAAGTGAATGATTCTAAGAACTAGCAAGTCATTTTGCAAATCAAGTGCTTTATAAAGCTTTTCCAGTTGGTAAAATATTAATTTGGGATAACAGATGGTTGATTATGTGATTTTTTTGCAAACATAATTTAGAAAGACTTCAAAGAACTGAGTGACACTATTAAAATAGAAATTTTTCCTTTCCTACCAACTAATTTATTTGAAAACACTTTTCAGTGTTTACAAAAATTAGAAGCATTAAGTAACAGCTATTCTTAAATACATAGCCTACTTGGAAAAAAATGTCCTTTTAAATACATTCCCATTGACTACTTTGTTAGATATTTGTTAAGACTTATAATTTACATGTATTACTTTGATCACAGTGAATAGATAAAATAGTAATAACAACTAAATTCAGAATAAAAATTTATTACTGGGGATATTGTGACTATAAGATTTAAATAATGTAATTTTTGCAGAAAAGTATGATGAAATAATATATAAAGTGCTGATCGATTCGACTTCCGGAGGTGGATCTACGAGCAGCAGACCGCTTTCTCTCCTCTCCTCTCCTCTCCTCTCCTCTCCTCTCCTCTCCTCTCCTCTCCTCTCCTCTCCTCTCCTCTCCTCTCCCGATCAACTAGGAATACCAAAGGAGACCACCCGGACCGAAACAAGACAGAACTAGAATGACCATAGGAACCCAGTAAATCACCCGTGAGTACAAACACGCGTGGCTGGTGACAGAGAGGAGAGAGGGGCCTAAGGAGAGATTAAGTGGCTGCTAACAGTTCAACAGTTTTATCAGTGGAGACACCACCTCCAGTCTGCTCCACCAACAAGGGGACAGCTGAAGGGAGGAAAGGACTCCCCAGAGACTCACTAAGTGCAACTCTGAGTCTCCATTGCTACTACCCTCAGAATCTGGAGCAGCAACAGGGAGGGACACCAGGGGACAGAGATCTAACAGGGAAACTCAGGAGAAGACCTATACCTCGGTGGCATAGCTGAGGGGCTGTGAAAGTCTCTTTGCATAACCACTAGATTATCTCTGCCACACCCTGCTTTATCTCTTGGTCAGGAGTCAGTGATTAAGCTAAGCCTATTGATAGTTTAAAAGCCCTCAGGCTACCATAGCCTATAGGGAAGAAAAAAAAAAGAGGCTTTTAAACCACTGAGCTCCAACTCAGGGATTGAAAAAACTGTTAACATATATAAAATGGTTAAAACAACAAGAAAAAATATTGGAGACTCGAACCAGGACAAGAGTCCAGCTAAAACTCCTCCAGAGGGTGAAGCACAAAACAACGAGTTCAACATCCAAACATTAGCTAAGGAAATAATAATAGGAGTGAGTAAAGAATTTGAAAAAATTGTAATCAGAAATGCAGGAACAACAAATGAGAATATGGAAGAAAATTCTAATTATCTCATGGTTATTAGAGAGCTGAAAACTGAAATTGCTGAGCTAAGAAGGCAACTAGCTGAACAAGCTAAAACAGTATCAGAGCAGGGCAACAAAATAGATGAACTCCAGAAAGCAGTAGAGGGCAGAGAGAATAGAATCTATGAGGCTGAAAACAGAATTAGCAAGATTGAGGATGAATTAGAGACAACTAAAAAAAGAAGTAAGAGATCTCAAAAAGAGATTAAGAGATGCTGAAAACAACAACAGAGTCCTATGAGATGACTTCAAAAGAAACAATATACACATTATTGGCTTACCAGAGGAAGAAAGAGAAGGGGAGGAAGAAAGCATTCTCCAGGCCATAATAGCTGAAAATTTCTCTAGTCTAGACAACACCAAAGACATAAAGATTCAAGAAGCCCAGAGGGTCCCAAACAGAATTAACCCAGACCTAAAGACACCAAGACATGTCATACTTAGATTGGAAAGGAATAAGGATAAAGAAAGGATCCTGAAGGCTGCAAGAGAAAAACAAAGAGTCACCTACAAAGGAAAACCCATAAGATTAGCAGCAGACTTCTCCATACAAACACTACAGGCCAGAAGAGAATGGCAAGATATCTATCGAGTGCTCAATGAGAAAGGCTTTCAGCCAAGAATACTATATCCTGCTAGACTGTCATTCAGACTAGATGGAAGCATCAAAACCTTCTCAGACAAGCAACAGTTGAAGGAAGCAACCATCACCAAGCCTGCCCTGAAAGAAGTTCTGAAAGGTCTCCTATAAACAACCAGACCACCACAAATAGGACATATATCAAAACACTCTAAAACGCTACAAAAATGGTGTTAAAATATCCTCAATCTTTGATATCAATAAATGTCAATGGCCTGAATTCACCTATTAAAAGACACAGAGTAGGAAGATGGATCAGAAAACACAACCCAACAATATGTTGTCTACAGGAAACTCACCTAAGTCAACAAGACAAACACAGACTTAAAGTGAAAGGATGGAAAACTATCATTCAAGCCAATGGCCCACAAAAAAGGGCAGGAACAGCTATTCTCATATCTGACATGATAGACTTTAAAATAGATAAGATTAAAAAAGATAGGAATGGACACTACTTAATGCTCAGAGGATCAGTCAATCAAGAGGACTTAACAATTATTAATATCTATGCACCCAATGAGAAGCCATCTAAATACATCAAACTTCTACTGAAAGAGCTACAGCAATATATTAACAGTAACACAATCATAGTAGGGGACTTCAACACCCCACTCTCTCAACTTGACAGATCATCCAGGCAGAAAATCAGTAAAGACATAAGGGAGCTAAATGAAGAGATAGATAAACTAGAACTATTGGACATTTTCAGAGTCATTCATCCCAAGAAACTGGAATACACATTTTACTCAAATCCACATGGATCATTCTCAAGGATAGACCATATGTTAGGCCACAAAGACAGCATCAGCCTATTCAAGAGCACTGAAATCATCCCAAGCATCTTCTCAGACCACAGTGGAATTAAACTAACACTTAACAATCAACAAAAAATTAGTAACAGTCCCAAAATGTGGAAGCTCTACAGTACACTTCTTAAGAACTTCTGGGTCAAAGAGGAAATCAAGGAAGAAATCAAAATGTTTCGAGAGTTCAATGAAAATGAAGACACAAGCTATCAAAATATTTGGGACACAGCTAAAGCAGTCCTAAGAGGGAAGTTCATAGCTATACAAGCACACATTAGGAAACAAGAAAAGGCACAAATAAACAGCCTGATTGCACATCTTAAAGACCTAGAAGAAGAACAACAAAGGAATCCTAAAGCAACCAGAAGGACAGAAATCACTAAAGTTAGGGCAGAAATAAATAACATTGAGAATAGGAAAATCATACAAAAGATCAATGAAAGTAAATGTTGGTTCTTCGAAAGAGTAAACAAAATCGACAAACCTTTAGCCAGACTCACAAAACAAAAAAGGGAGAAGACCCAAATAAATCAGGTAGTAAATGAAAGAGGAGATATCACAACAGACACTGCAGAAATTCAACATATCATGCGAGACTTCTATGAACAACTATATGCCACCAAGCTAGAGAACCTGGAAGAAATGGACCATTTCCTAGATACCTACCAACTTCCAAAACTAAGTAAAGAGGAAGTGGATAACATGAACGGGTCCATCACAGCTAATGAAACTGAAACAGTTATCAAAAATCTTCCCAAAAATAAAAGTCCTGGACCAGATGGTTTTACAAATGAATTCTACAAAACTTTCAAAGAAGAACTAATACCTCTACTTTTAAAAGTCTTCCAGAAGATTGAAGACACTGGAATACTCCCTGCCAGCTTCTATGAAGCCAACATCACCCTGATACCAAAAGCAGACAGGGACACAACCAAAAAAGAAAACTACAGACCAATATCTCTGATGAACATAGATGTGAAAATATTGAACAAAATTCTAGCCAACCGGATACAGCAGTATATCAAAAAGATTGTTCATCATGACCAAGTGGGGTTTATCCCAGGCATACAGGGTTGGTTTAATATACGTAAATCAATCGATGTGATCCACCACATCAACAAAAGCTAGACCAAAAACCACATGGTCATATCAATAGATGCAGAGAAAGCCTTTGACAAAATACAACATCCCTTTATGATCAAAACACTACAAAAAATGGGAATAGATGGAACATTCCTGAAGATAGTGGAGTCTATATATAGCAAACCTACAGCCAACATCATACTCAATGGTGAAAAACTGGAAGCATTTCAGATCAGGTACTAGACAGGGCTGCCCACTATCACCATTACTATTCAACATAGTGTTGGAAGTTCTTGCCATAGCAATCAGGCAGGAGCAAGGAATTAAAGGCATACAGATTGGAAGAGAAGAAGTCAAACTCTCCTTATTTACAGATGACATGATAGTATACATGGAAAAACCTAAGGAATCCAGCAAGAAGCTTTTGGAAATCATCAGGCAATACAGTAAGGTGTCAGGCTATAAAACTAACATTCAAAAGTCAGTGGCATTCCTCTATGCAAACACTAAGTTAGAAGAAATTGAAATCCAGAAATCAGTTCCTTTTTCTATAGCAACAAAAACAATAAAATATCTAGGACTAAACCTAACCAAAGAAGTGAAAGACTTGTATACTGAAAATTATGAGTCACTACTGAAAGAAATTGAAAAAGACACAAAGAAGTGGAAAGATATTCCATGTTCATGGGTTGGAAGAATTAACATCATCAAAATGAATATATTACCCAGAGCCATCTACAGATTTAATGCTATCCCCATCAAGATCCCAAGCACATTTTTTAGGAGAATAGAAAAAATGCTACAAATGTTTATCTGGAACCAGAAAAGACCTAGAATTGCCAAAACAATCTTGGAGAAAAAAGAACAGAACCGGAGGCATCACACTCCCAGATCTCAAACTGTATTATAGGGCCATTGTCATCAAAACTGCTTGGTACTGGAACATGAACAGACACACTGACCAGTGGAATAGAATTGAGAGCCCAGAAATGAGGCCCCACACCTATGGACATCTAATCTTTGACAAAGGGGCCCAGACTATTACATGGGAAAGCAGAGTCTCTTCAACAAATGGTGTTGGAAACAATGGGTTGAAACATGCAGAAGAATGAAACTGAATCACTGTATTTCACCAAATACAAAAGTAAATTCCAAGTGGATCAAGGACTTGGATGTTAGACCAGAAACTATCAGATACTTGGAAAATATTGGAAGAACTTTTTTCCGCATAAATTTTAAAGACATTTTCAATGAAATGACTCCAATTACAAGGAAGACTAAGACAAGTATAAACCTATGGGACGACATCAAATTAAAAAGCTTCTTCACAGCAAAAGAAACCACTACCCAAACCAAGAGACCCCTCACAGAATGGGAGATCTTTACATGCCATACATCAGATAAGAGTTTAATAACCAACATATATAAAGAGCTTGCCAGACTCAACAACAAGACAACAAATAACCCCATCCAAAAATGGGGGTTATGGACAAAATATTCACCACAGAAGAGATCCAAAAGGCCAAGAAACACATGAAAAAATGCTCCAAGTCTCTGATTGTCAGAGAAATGCAAATAAAGACAACAATGAGATATCACTTCACTCCTGTGAGAACGTCATACCTCAGAAAAGGTAACAGCAGCAAATGCTGGAGAGGGTGTGGGGTCAAAGGAACCCTCCTGCACTGCTGGTGGGAATGTCAATTGGTCCAACCTCTGTGGAGAACAGTCTGGAGAACTCTCAGAAGGCTAGAAATGGACCTACCCTATGACCCTGCAATTCCCCTCCTGGGGAATATATCCTAAGGAACCCAACACATCCATCCAAAAAGATCTGTGTACACATATGTTCTTGGCAGCACAATTTGTAATAGCCAAAACTTGGAAGCAACCCAGGTGTCCAACAACAGATGAGTGGCTGAGCAAGTTGTGGTATATATACACAATGGAATACTACTCAGCTGTAAAAAATGGTGACCTCACCGTTTTCAGCCGATCTTGGATAGACCTTGAAAAAATCATGTTGAGTGAAATAAGTTAGAAACAGAAGGATGAATATGGGATGATCTCACTCTCAGGCCTAAGTTGGAAAACAAGATTAGAAAAGAAAACACAAGTCGAACCTGAAATGGAATTGGAGTATTACACCAAAGTAAAAGACTCTGGGGTGGGTAGGTGGGTGGGGAGAATACAGGTCCATGAAAAATGATGTATGAAATAGTGGGGGTTGTTTTGTTAAATGGGAATCTGGGGAATGTTATGCATGTACAAACTATTGTATTTACTGTTGAATGTAAAGCATTAATTTCCCAATAAAGAAATAAATTATTTAAAAAAAGGGAAAAAATATATAAAGTGCTTTCAAGCATAAAATATAGGATAAATATCTGTGGGGGATCAGAATATAAATTCAGGGTAAGGAGTGAAGGAATTTTATAAAAATTTTAATGTTAAAAAAGTTGTGTCTTAAAAATATTTGATAGTGGGTGTCAAATTGCTATGGCATTTAGATCTCACTGGATACATTGAAATGAGTGAAGTGACAGTTTTATTTGAAATGTCAGCATTATAATGTGCTGGAAGATATGTCACTTGCAACTATTTAAACTTAAATAATTTCTTTAAAAGTCTTAAATGTCAATTTTAAAATGTGTGAGAGGCTATGCTGTTTTCCCAAATCTTTTCCTGGGTGCTTTTGAGTAAAATGTTTGGGAGCATTGTGCATCATTTTAGGCCCCATACCTGAACAGCACCCTCTTTCCACTGCCCAAGACTTAGTCTTAGAACTTTTCACTCAGATGGGATGAAACTATATTTGCAAACTACTGGAGGAGGAGTCAGAGTGAAGGTTTCTCTTTGTCGTTAGCCACATAAACACACACACAGACACACACACCACATTTTGACACAAATTCTATGAGACACAAGTTTGGTCAATGAGAGCAGTACTCCACCCAAGAAAAAAAAGGGTTTTTGGCCATTTGTCTAACTTTTAGAGGCCAATGAGTGATGCCAAGAAACTAAGGAATAGCACAAGTGAAAGTGGAAACAGTGAATCTAGATCTACTTTCTAGGAATAAGTTTCCACATGCTTAATAGCTGTTGACCGTGTGAACAGTTACCGCTAAGTCATAATAGTCAACAAAGGTTCTATTGTTATTTGTATGATTTTCGCAGCCTTCTCCATGTCTAAGCATTTGGCAACTCTTCCAGAATTTGTCTTGTTTATTGTGCACTTGCCTTCATGTTTGGTGTTTAGTGGGATGAATTCTTTGACAGTTGTTTTATTATATGTGTTCAAATTGGATGAATGTGCTAGAGACTCATAAGCATTATAGTCTGGTTACATAATAAACGAGTAGTCACACTTTTGGGGGAGGGGCGGGTGTCCATAAAATCAAAGTGTGTAGCATGCCCTGTGGTTCTGGGCTTGCTCTGTTGTATGGAGGATTTCAAAGAACTAGAAGGAATTAGTTGTGGAATGCCTTCTTATCAAGGGTCGGCATCGTTCATGTACAGGCAGACTGTGTTAGTAGTGAGAACAGGGGTCTAACTCAACTTGCTTCAGAGACATGCATGTTTCCTTCTCTCCTTCCCTTCTTTTTGTTTTATTTTGATGACTCTACCTCTTCTCTTGTGTTTGTATCTTTGCTGACAAGATCAAATGTAAAAGCCATCAGCGATTCTCAGTTTCCCTATTCAACCACAGGCAGGCTGCACACGACACTCTTAAGTCTGTTCGACAATAGTGTGTTTCCCCTAACTTAGTGGAGCTGGATCACGGACTGGTGTTGATTTCCTACTGGCTATATGGGGTGACTTCTGTTCTTTTTAAAAGTTTCTTGCCACCAGGGTTATTGCGAGAGCTCAGTGCCACCACTTTTAGCCACCCCACCCTTCCAATATATAGAGAGTGTGAGGAGAGAGAGAGAGAGGAGGGCACTGCTTTTCCACTTGTGAAGCTTCCCCCCTGCAGATTCTTGCATGTGATAGCTGAGGATTTGAACCTGGGTCCTCGTGCACTACTGGGTGAATCACTGGATTCTGCTCTTTATAGGGATTTTATCACATGTAAATTAACATTCCAGTACACATATTGACCAAATTCTAGATGTTTCAAAGTACAAAGGCCATTTGTAATGTTAAAGATTGCAAAAACCTCACACTCCCTGAGATCCTCATTTATTCACATGTTTCTCTTTTTCTATTTATTTATTTACTTATTTATTTTAAAAAGGAGACATTAACAAAACTGTAGGATAGGAGGGTATAAATCCACACAATTCCCACCACCAGATCTCTATACCTCATCCCCTCCCCTGATAGCTTTCCTATTCTTTATCCCTCTGGAAGCATGGACCCAAGATCATTGTGGGGTGCAGAAGGTGGAAGGTCTGGCTTCTGTAATGGCTTCCCCACTGAACATGGGCATTGAGTGGTCAATCCATCCTCCCAGCCTGCCTTTCTCTATCCCTAGTAGGGTGGGTCTCTGGGGAAGTGGAGCTCCAGGACACACTGGTGGGGTCGTCAGTCCAGGGAAGTCTGGTTGGCATCCTGCTGGCATCTGGAACCTGGTGGCTGAAAAGAGAGTTAACATACAAAGCCAAACAAATTGTTGAACCATCATGAACCTAAAGGCTGGAATAGTACAGATGAAGTGTTGGGGGGTATTCACTGTAGACTATTGTGTACTTTTGCTTTCAAGTATATGTTTTGCCCTAGTTTATGGATATGTGTGAACATATGGTCTATCTCAGGGGACCTGGTCTATATCTAGGTTTTGGGACTTTGTAAGGAAGTGAACCACCTGGAATGGAATTAAAGAATACTATGAAAGGAAAGGTTTAACTTGAGTAATGAAGCTGAAGGGTTGTCATTCCACACCTGAAGTCTCTGGACACTATCTGAAGTGAAGCATGATGGGGTGGCACTTGTTGCGTTGATTAGGTTGTGATCCCTGGATGCAATATTATTTGATATGAATTGAGAGAAGCATGCAGGAAAGTGCACCCCACCCTAAGGTTCCAGGACTGGGGGAAATACAGACTCTATAGTAGAAATGTGAGGTTCCTGCTGTCTTAGGGTTCAAGAAGACAATGGATAGTTATTGTTATCATCACATTATTTGGTAATTGGGTTAACTTTAAAAAGTCCCTTTGTTAGGATTTGATGTACAATACCCAACTTCTTGTATATAGCTGTGCCACTGGTTGCTTCTGTTCTCCCTGGTCTAGGCTTTTGAGAGAGTCAACATATCAAAGACTCAGCCTATGAATTAAAAAGACTTAGTCTGTGATTTAAAAAGTTTGAGACATACAATCAATTTTTCTGCTCTCATATTAATTAGTGATTTATATGACTACAACTTAGTAGGAGTGTACATAGACACCATTCCCACCACCAAAAGACTGTGACTTCTGATCTTGTTTTTCAACTTCTGCCTGAGAGTGAGATCATCCCATATTCATCCTTCTGTTTCTGACTTATCTTACTTAACATGATTTCTTCAGGATCCATTCAAGATGGGCTGAAAACAGTGAAATCACTATTTTTAATAGTTGAGTAGTATTCTATTGTGTATATATACACCACAATTTACTTAGCCAATCATCTGCTGGACACCTGGGTTGCTTCAGGATTTGGCTATTACAGATTACACCGTTATCAACATAGGCACACACATATCTTTTTGGATGGGTGTGTGTGGTTCCTTAGGATATAACTCTCCTTGCATTTATGAATAATCTTGTCCCCACTCTTCCTAAGTATAAGAAGATTTTTTTTTGTTTAGCTTTTTGTAATTGGATGACAGAAAGAAAGAGAGAGTAAAGTAGGCAGTGTCTCATATATAGACAGAATAAGATCACTAGCTTAAAGACGACTGTGAGAAACAGAGAGAAAACTTGGCCAATGTGTAAAGAAGCCAAAACCATGGCAGGGATTCGGTTAGGCTTTTAGGAGCCTATAAAGCAGTAGGTGCACTAAACTCGTGGTCAGATGATATGGGTCACATGATCAAACTGCGGATGTTCTTGTTCTGATGAGGGGTCCTGATGATGCCAACTACCATTCTTTAGTCTGGTTATCTGCCTTCTGAAGGCAAGGGAGATGTCCGGTGCCTCTGGGCAGATGATCATGTATCATGTGTCAGCTTCCTGCTGATGTTTGCAGGGTCATCAGCTGGTAAGTAGGGCTGCTAGTTAGCTTCTGGTGCTCTGACAAAAGACCTTCATGTTGGATCACCGTCCATTCAATAGTCTCATAGATAATAACCTGAGCCACCTGAACTATCTGAGGGGTCAAATTATTAGTGAATGTGAAAAAGTCAATGGGACTTGATGATAGAGAAAGACATTACAGAACAATAAACATGAACCAAGTTCAAGAGTCATGTCCAAGGCGGAGAAAGCTGCCCTGTTCTATGGGTAACACAGCAGATGACATGGCTCAGTGAAGGAGGCAGTGATTCCTCCACAGACACATCTGATAGTGCCTTGATTTAAGTCACCCCCTACTTCTAAAACACTGACTTCTACGTGATCACTTCTTTAAAAATTCATTTAGTACCATATTCTATATATAGAGAAAGAACCAGAGCATAGGAAGGCAGGAGATTGTATTCAGGACCCCCTGCTTGCAAGTAGTGCCATGCCCATTGCTCCGACTACTTGCTTTTCAAAGAAAGGAACAGAGAAGTGAAGCAAACCTTCCTGAAACAATTGAACCACTGGGGGAATAAGAAATTCTAGTGACACTGGCTCATTACTTTATCTGGGTTTCAAATGTAGACTTTGAAACCACTTTCAAGGTTACTCTCCAAGGGGTGAAAATTGGCATTTCTCCTGGAGATTCCGCTTTGCTTATCTATTTATCTAGTTGCCTATGATCTCCGAGTCCTTCTACTTCTCTGAGAAACCTAGATTTTCTACACTGGGCGTGCACCCATTAATTTAAATAAAATACAGTGACTATATTTAGCAAGGAGACAAAGTTTTGAGAAACAGCTGGGGACAGGATTGAGGAAGTTAAGCAGGGCGTGAACCTGGAACTAAGACAAAACTTGTTCTGCACTGCTGAGTCACTTCTCTGGGCGCTCTGTTATTTTTTTTAAATGAAGGTTCGTTCATGTATCTAAAGATTTTCACTGGGATTTTATCAATGTCTCTGTATTCGGATGTCCACAAGGTGGCAGCAAAACACCGCTGTCTAGGATGTTTCCTCATTGTGGGATATTGGGAGCACACGTGGATTGCATAAATTATTCAAGACATGCTTCTTTTTTTCCTATGATGTATTGAGAAAATTGATTTTAGAATTGTTTATACTAATTTATTGACTTAGTCATCACTTCATGTCTGGGCATAGGCACCTACAGGATTCCACAGATCACGATGGACTCCTTCTTCCTTCAGATCCAGGGTGTAAGTCAGAGGAGAGGGTGAGAGAGAGGGATAAGGTGCGCGGAGAGAAAGAGACTGTGAGAGAAGAGGTGGCACTGCATTGCTACTCCACCTCTTGTGCAGCTTCCTCTCAGCTCGAGCCTGGGACATTAGACACTCAGATATTTCCCCCTCTAGGGTTGTCGCTGGGGCTCAGTGCCTACACAATGAATCCACAGCTCCTGGGGGCTAATTTTTCTCATTTTTGTTGCACTTGTTGTTATTATTGTTGTTGTTATTGCTGTTGTTGTTAGATAGGACAAAGAGAAATAGAGAGAAGAGGGGAAGACAGAGAGGAGGAGAGAAAAATAGACACTTGCAGACCTGAGAAGCGACCCCCCCCCCCCCCCGCAGATGGGGAACCAGGGCCTCGAACCAGAATCCTTACTCTGGTCCTTGTGCTTACGCCATGTGCGCTTAACCTACGGCACTATACTCTGATATATACATATTTTAATGAAGGTACATTCATGGTTATGAATATCTAGCAGGTACATGGGATTTTGCAAATTTCTCTACTCAGATGCATTCTGCCGTGTGTCCACAAGAGGGCAGAAAAACACCACTGTCTAGGTTATTTCCGTGCATTTTTTTTTTTTTGAATACTGAAAGCACAGGTTTTATACATAGTGGGTTTTAACATGTAAATTACACAAAATTACACAAGAAATGATTGTCTTTTATGTGCTGTGTTGAGAAAACTGAGTTTAAGACTCATTATTATTTATGTATTTAGCTACTGCTGCACGTCTGGAGTTTGGAGAATCCCACAGATTATGATTGGCATCTCTTGTGATGCTCCCATTAGCTATTTGGACACAGTTAGCATATGGCTGACACTGGCTGATGGACTGATATCAACCAAGTTAATTAACTTGTAGGTGGCCACGAGTCTGGCCCCTGTTTTCCTGAGCTCTCTGCTGCTGCATGCCTGCGCTCTTTCCTGGACTGGGCGCCTACATGCCCACTCCACCATGGCCGCTTCTCCCAGGGCTCATACACATGTAACTCTAAACTTTGTTAATCTTTCTCATAGGTCTGGCCTATTCTTACCCCTGCTGATAATTGCTTGTTTTGCTGTACCTAAAATATACCGTTCTGTACTATTGTAATAAAGCTTTGCTTGCTTAAACCCAGCCACACTACCACAAAGTCTTAATTTTTAAAAATTAAAAAAAATATTTATTCCCTTTTGTTGCCTTTGTTTTATTGTTGCAGTTATTATTGTTGTTATTGATGTCATCCTTGTTGGATAGGACAGAGAGAAATGGAGAGAAGAGGGGAAGACAGAGAGGGGGAGAGAAAGAGAGACACCTGCAGACATGCTTCATCGCGTGTGAAGCAACTCCCCTGCAGGTGGGTAGCGGGGACTCAAACCAGGATCCTTATGCTGGTCCTTGCTTTTAGCCACCTGCACTTAACCCGCTGCACTACTGCCCTACTCCCAAAGGCTTAATTTTTAATTATATCCCAGGCACATCAATGTTTGTTCTGTAGTGAAGCACACCTTTTCAAAACTATTGAATTTACTAGTTGAATAATGAAAATCAAGTGGCATCGGTCCACTACTATATATGGGTCTCACTGAAGGCTTTGGAACCATTCACGTTTGTCTCCCAGGGAATAGAAATCCTGCCTTTCTCCTGAGAATATTCTTCTCACATGTGGTTACACACTGCAGAATACTGTGCCCCAGTATGGTTCCGTAGCCCCCATGTCCACTTGGTCGATTCCAAATTATATTCCTCCATGAGGATCATTTCTGGAACCATCCATTCCACCCCGGTTCCATGGCTGCCAGTTCTTAGCAACATCACCCCGCCAGATATTCGTCGGGATGCGGCATCATCTAAGTTCATTTCCCACGTCTACGCTCGACCGGACCTGCCAATATACGCGGACATCTTCGCCCACCCTGTCCAACGCTTGACATCTCTCTCGTCACCCAATCTGGTCCCCTACGCCTACACTGAACTTCTCTGTTCCAGACTCTTGGAAACAGAGTTGGCAGTCAGCTGAGGTAAAGAACAAACCCCTCATCACAGACCCCTGTAAGCGTCAACCCAGCTTTGACGTAGCACGTTATGATTGCTATCGAACAGGCCATGGCCGGTGCTATCCGATTGCTATCCTCAATCGCTATCGAACAGGCCATGGCCGGTGCACCGCTATGTTCCATCGCTGGGGAGCCAGAGACGACCCGAACTGCCCCTGCGGCTACAGACAGACTATGACCCACATAGTCAACGACTGCCACCTCTCCAGATTCAAAGGAGGTCTCGAAACTTTACATCAGGCTCAACCTGATGCTGTTAACTGGCTACGGAAGAAGGGCAATCGCTAGAAGAAGAAGAAGACATGTGGTTATCTAACTGCCCATGAATGAATCAGATCTCTCTACTTCTCTGAGCAGTATATAGTTTCAAGATCAGCTCTTTGGGGGTCAGGCAGTAGCTCAACGGGTTAAGCACACATGGTGTGAAGTGCAAGGACCAGAGTAAGAATCCAGGTCCGAGCCCTAGGCTCCCCACTTGCGGGAGGGCAGTTCACAAGCGGTGAAGCAGGTCTGCAGATGTCTATCTTTCTCTCTCTCTCTGTCTCGCCTCCTATCTCAATTTCTCTCTGTCCTATTCAACAACAACAGCAATGACAACAAAATGGGAAAATGGCCTCCAGGAGCAGTGGATTTGTAGTGCAGGCACCAAGCCCCAGCAATAACCCTGGAGGCAAAAAAAAAATCAGCTCTTTACTCTTTACATATCTAAAGACTACATTTGGGATTAAACATTCCCCCCCCTCTATTCAGATGCATTCCACAAGGTGGCCAAAAAACATCACATTCCAGGTTGTTTCCCAGCACTCATGAACTCTGGAGAGTACAGGTTTTATACGTGTGAATTGCACAGATTATTCAAGAAATTGTTCCTTTTCCTGTGACATGCTGAAAGGATTGACTGCAGAACTGTTATTAATTAATTAATTTATTATATGTCTGGAAATAAGTACCTACAGGAATACAGATATCATGATGGACTCTTTTTCCTTTTAATTTAGATGGAGGATGTGAGTCAGAGAAGGGGGTATAGAGTGAGATGGAGGTAGGAAGAGAAAGAGATAAAGAAAGAGACTGAGACACTCCAGCTCAGCTCTGCCTATGTGAAGTTTCCCACGAGCAGATGATTTCATATGGGGGATGGGTACTGGGCTAGCATGAGGGTGTTTCTTCCCGGGCACGTGCTCTCTGGGTTGGAGAGAACTCAACCAGAGCCAACCTGGGCTGCTGCATACTCAGGACGCAGGAGAGAGACCAGGAACTCATGGCAGAGTGGGAACACAATGCATCTGTATTGATCAGAGACAACGCTTTTATATATTTTGAAACAGAAGTGGCAAATTGGGAAAGGAAATGGCTAGGAAAGGGGGTGGAGAAAAGGAAAGAGCAGGAAGGTAGAAAGCTTCCATAGCAACTGTTGCGAAGGTTTTAACAGGTGGGAATAATTAATACCCTGCAGGCAGGGTGGGTCACAGGCAAAACAATGCTTATGTAAATAGACCATTAGTGTCAGCAATGGAGGACGGAGGGGGCTGGCTTAAGGCCCGACAGATGGGTGCTTTATCCCAGGACTTTAGGAATTTGGGGACTTCTTTACAACACTGAGTCATCTTTGAGTGCTCTTTTTTGTTGTTTGTTTTCTCATCTTTAAATGAAAATATGTGCACAGTTATTAATATGTAAAGATTACACTGGATTTTACAAATTTCTCTATTCAGATGCACTCTGTGACATGTCCACAAGGTGGCAGAAAATCTCCACTGTCCAGGTTATTTCCCAGCATTTTACGGAATTTTGAGGCCACACCATTTGGACTCAATGGATTTTAACATGTCAGTCCAACAAACTATTCAAGAGATCGTTTGTTTTCCTGTGAGGTACTGACAAAATTGAGTTTAAGTTATTCATTTGTTTAACCTGTATACTATAGCTCAGGAAATGGATCCTGCAGGATTCCCCAGATAGTAGTTGACACTTTGATCTTCCAGTCTAGAGTGAGGGTGTGACTCTCAGAGGAGAAGCAGAGAGATGGAGGTAGAAGGAGAGAGTTCCAGTGGGTGATGGACAGATCCTGAAACATCGCTCTGTCTCTGAGAAGCTTCCCCTTTGCAGATTCTCTCATGTGGTGCCATTTGCTTGAACCAGGGACCTCACACACTGAAGTGGTGCTCTCCACCACTGGACTATTGCCCTGTTGCTCTATTATTTTTAAAGCAAAGACACATATATTGTCATTCTTAAGACTACATTGGGATTTACCAATTTCTCAGCATTCAGATGCATTCGGTGGTGTGTTCACATGGTTATTTCTAAGCATTTAGCAGATATTGAGAGCACAGTTGTAACTGGATGTTTTATTTTGCTCCCAGGGCTGTTGCTGGGGTTCAGTGTGGGCACTATGAACTCACTGCACTGCTCCTGGCGATCTTTTTTTTTTTTTCATTTTACTGGATAGGACAGAGAGAAACTGAGAGGAGGGGAGGTTGGGGGTGGGCAAGAGAGGAAAGACATCTGTAGAACTGCTTCACTGCTTGTGAAATGACCACCCTGCAGGTGGGAAGCTGGAGGCTCAAACCTGGCTCCTTGTGTGAGTCCTTGCACTTAGTACTCTATGTGCTTAACCTGGTGTGCCACTGCCCATCCGTAACAGTGGATTTTAATGTATGCATTACACGGATCAAACAAGCAACATTCCCCCCCCATGATGTATTTAATGGATCACCTGTAAGGCTTGTATTATTCTTGAATTTAACCATTACTACATCTCAAAAATAGGCATCTGCAGGAGTCCATGGATTGTGAATGACTCCTTTTATTCAGAATGAGTGTGTGACCTCACAGGAGAGGCTGGGGAAAAAGAGACAGAAGTGGGGTGGGCAGAGAAGAAGGAGAAAGAGAAGGATAGAGAGAGAGACTGTGAGGGAAGGGCTGACAGTACAACACAGCCTCACTTCTAGTGACCTCATGTGGTGGTCACGTGCTTGAACCCTGGACTTCAGCCATTCAAGGCCTGCTCTCCATGACTGAGCCATTCTTTTTTTTTTTTTAATATTTATTTTATTTATTTATTTATTCCCTTTTGTTGCCCTTGTTTTTTTTATTGTTGTAGTTATTATTGTTGTTGTCGTTGTTGGATAGGACAGAGAGAAATGGAGAGAGGAGAGGAAGACAGAGAGGAGGAGAGAAAGACGCCTGCAGACCTGCTTCACAGCCTGTGAAGCGACTCCCCTGCAGGTGGGGAGCCGGGGTTCGAACCGGGATCCTTATGCCGGTCCTTGTGCTTTGCGCCACCTGCGCTTAACCCGCTGAGCTACAGCCCGACTCCCGAATGAGCCATTCTTTGGGTGTTATGTTATTACTATATATTTTTAAGTGAAGCCATATACATTGTTATTAATATATAAAGGATACACTAGATTTTATGAAATTCTCTGGATTCAGATGCATTTTGCACTACATCCACAAGGTGGCAGCAAGACACCAGGTTGCTTCCTAGCATTTTGTGAAATACGTGGATCTCAAGTTTTGTACATAGTGGACTTTAACATGTGAATCGCACAAATTATTATTATTTAAAAATATTTATTTATTGGATAGAGACAGCCAGAAATTGAGAGGGAAGGGGAGATAGAGAATGAGAGAGACAGAGAGACACCTGCAGCTCTGCTTCACCTCTCGCAAAGCTTTACTCTTGCATTTGGGAACTGGGGACTCAGACCCAGGCCCTTGAGCATTGTAACATGTGCGCTCAGCTAGGTGCGCCACCACCTGGTCCCCCACAAATTATTTAAAAGATGGTTTCTTTTACTACGATGCATTCAGTTCCTGGGCAGGTTAAGCACAGCGATATTAGGGACTTTTGTTCTCTCTCATGAAAAGGTGGAAATTGATTTTTATTTTACCTAAGGAAAGGACAGACCTTGTCCTGGAGAGTGCTCAGTGCTAGAGCAGTGGGTGTGACACTGAGGCCACATCATATGTCTTAGGTGGGCTTTCCTCTTCACTCTGTCTCCAATCATTGAGTCGTTGACTGAACAATATTTAAACATGAGGAGAATAATGGAGAGAAAACCAAGTTGTGATCTTAAGTATAGAAAGCAAAAGTTTACTTTTCAAAGAGGACTGTGATGAACTGAGAGAAGAGAAGCGGGGGGGGGGGGGGGGGGGGATTGAGTATCGCATCTGGAATATCTAAAGAAGCAAAAGACCCGCGATGCCAATTGTGTTAGGCTCCTATGAGCTGAGAAAGGAGGTGGATACACTAGAATCATCACCAGCTCATTTGGGCCAGATATTCAAGCACTTGATGTCCTTGTTCTGCTAAGTGGGTATGGATGATGCCAGGACAACAGTTCTTCATTCTTGTTGTCTGACTTCTGTAGGCAAAGAGGATGCCTAGTGCCTAAGTGCAGGCGGCCATGTTGTCTGTAAGCTACTAGCTGATGCTTACGGGGTCATTGTCAGTCAAGGAGGTGTGTTAATTGAGGAGATAATGACTGGATCCCTGCTGACACAAGTGCCTCTATGTTGGATCGCTATTCCATAACGTTGCAGTGCCTTTCTGATTGCTATACAGACATTAACAGAACAATGGAGAGAAAAAACAGGCAGAATTTTTTTCTTTTTTACTTTTCAGATAATTACTTTTTTTAAAAAAAGATTTTAATTATTTATTAATGAGAAAGATAGGCAGAGAGAGAGAAAGAACCAGATATCACTCTGGTACATGTGCTGCCGGGGATTGAACTCGGGACCTCATGCTTGAGAATCCAATGCTTTATCCATTGTGCCACCTCCCGGACCACAGAATTTTTTTCTTTTTAATTTCTTTATTGAGGGATTAACGGTTTACAGTCAATAGTAAAAATACAATAGTTAATACATGTGTAACATTTTTCAGTTTTCCACGTAACAATTCAATCCCTACTAGGTTCTCCTCTGCCATCATGTTCCAGGGCCTGAATTTACTTTGGTGCAATACACCAACTCCAGTCCAAGTTCTGCTTAGTGTTTTCCTATCTGATATTGTTTTTCAACTTTTGTCTATGAGTGACATCATCCCATATTCGTCCTTTTGTTTCTGACTTATCTCATTTAACATGGTTTCTTCAAGCTCCATCCAAAATGGGGTGAAAAAGGTGAAATTGCCATATTTAATAGCCAAGTAGTATTCCATTGTGTATACAGACGGCAACTTGCTATTTTTTTAAATTTCTTTATTGGGAAATTAATGTTTTACATTCAACAGTAAATATAATAGTTTGTACATGCATAACATTTCTCAGTTTTCCACACAACAATACAACCTCCACTAGGTCCTCTGTCATTTTTTTGGACCTGTATTCTCTTAGCCACCCACCCCAGAGTCTTTTACTTTGGTGCAATACACTAATTCCAGTTCAGGTTTTACTTGTGTTTTCTCTTCTGATCTTGTTTCTCAACTTCAACTAGGAAGAATTTTTTATTCCTTTATTGGGTGGTTAACAATTTACAGCTTACAGTAAAATACAATAGTTTGTACATGCATAACATTTCCCAGTTTTCCACATAACAATCCAACCCCCACTATGTCCTCCTCTGCCATCATGTTCCAGGACCTGGACCATCCCCTCCACTCCAGACTCTTTTAATTTGGTGCAATACATTAACTCCAGTCTAAGTTCTGCTTCGTGTATTCCCTTCTGATCTTGTTTTTCAACTTCTGAGTAGGCAGAATTTTTAGCATGGAAAGCAATTATAATTTGGGTCTATATATGTAATTTAGGAGGTGAGGAACATTGGAAGAAGCATTAAGTATATAAAAGCAACATTCATAATGGTACATGCACCAGCCCGAGAGGCTGTAAGTACATCTAAAGTCATCTGGTTCTGTAAAAATGCCTTATGCATTACGGAGACTCCAGTTTTCAATATTTCAATGCTGTACTGGCTGCTACTTAGGGACAGCTGAGTTAACTTTTGTTTAGAGTCTTAAATGTACTTTTTTATAGGAAGGATGTGCACATTATATAGGTGATAAGAAGGACAATGAGAATAAATGAAAAATTTCATGCACATGCCTGCCATTCTGAATTCAGCTGCTCACTGATGATGTAATCTGCTTCATTATTCTGGTCAGTGAGTGTCTTTGTATGGTTTTGTCCTTAGTACATAAATCATAAAAAAATGACAGTTTTTGAATTCAAAACATCTCAAAATATTTGTGAATAAAATTGAAAAATAGGAAGTAGATTGGAGAACTTTTTGTTTAAAGATAACCACAGAGGCAAGGATGTTAACATTTATTTATAATTTTAAAATAATTTTTATTAGTGATTTAATAATGATTAACAAGATTGTAAGATAACAGGGGTACAGTTCCATATAGTTCTTACCACCAGAGTTCCATGTCCCATCCCCTCCATTGGAAGTTTCCCTATTCTTTATCCCTCTCAGGGACTATGGACCAAAATTCTTTATAGGGGCAGAAGGTGGAAGATCTGACTTCTGTAATTGCTTTTCCACTTAACATGGATGTTGTCAGGTTGATCTGTACTGCCAGTCTGTTTCTATCTTTCCCATATATCTGACCTAGGGTCCATGTCTATTCATATTTAGCACAGGAGCCTGTGTAAGCTCTCAGTCTGAGCTCTCAGTTCATGGTCACAGCTGGAAACACTCTAGGCTACACTCATTTCAGGACCAGTCTTCCTCAAAGGCATTTTTTTTTAAATCTTCTAGAGAACATACAATTTCAAGCTTGGTACAAGTACAGACAAACAGGATGAAGAAAACAGCAAGCCATTTATCTCCATTTGCAAACAAGGAACCTGAATTCAAGCCACTCCTACTTTTGTGTTGTTCCTAGATGTTTCCTAAATCATGGTCACAAAACATTTGCTTTCTGTGTCCCTGAGTAAAGAGTGTATTTTAGGATAGAAGCATTTGAATCCTCAAACAACCATGATCCCAATCACGTGCCCTTGATTGTGCTGATGGTAGTCTTCTGGGCCACAGCCTCACTGGAAGGTTGTGGGAATATTGTGAAGAGCATGGTAGACCGTGGGGAAACTCCCATCATAAAGATGGAGGTTTGAAAAGATACCCCACCTGTCAGTCTCTCCCTTTCAGGGGTCAAGCATGGAGGGGTAAAGCTTTCCTGATTCAGTTTCCCCTTGTAAGTCTCCCAAGCATCACAAGAATGTACACCCCCTAACACTAAACTCATTCCCTTGTTATAAACCAAATGGTTTGCCTGCTTAAAGTTCACTCTAATTTACCTGCTTTGATCACACATACTCCATATATCAACATTCTGCCTTGACCAAAAGGCTCTCCTTTCTATTTCCTTAACCCCCTCCTCCACTTTGACCTAACTCCTGTATCTTATCTCTCTGCCTTCAAGGCTCCTTTCTGTCTACTTCGCCCTTTCCAGTAATCACTCTAGTACTCCCCTCTACCACTATCAATTCTCCTCATTCCTTAGAACCTTCATCATGCAGGTTCTGACCTTCAAAACACATCATTATCATTATGTGAACAATGTCCTTTGTTCCCTTCTGCTACTTAAACCCTGCCTTCTGTTCAATAAACAGATCATTTGGAACTAAATGGTCTCCTGGTCTTTTCCTGTTGTTAGCCACTAGAGTTAACAGGAGAGGCCAGTACTGATTTGCCCCTGCTGTGAGGCCCCCCACGTGAGTACCAGAAGAAGGTTGTGGAACTCTGCCTCCCTGTTTGCACTCTTTCTTTTGTGTCTTGATCTTTTTCTTTGTCTCAATCATAGTAGGGGGCTCCCACTCCCTTCAAGCGCAGGACTTAGCAATCGTATTTATTTCCTTGGGATAGAGATGAAGAAATTTCAAGGGAAAGAAGTGGTGGTGCACACATCCCCATGCACAAGGACTCATATTCAAGCCCCTGGTCCCCACGTGCAGTGTGTGTGTGTGGAGAGGAAACAGTGCTGCAGGTCTCTCTCTGTCTCTATCCCTATCTTTCTCTCTTCTTTCAATTTCCCTTTGTCTCTGTCCAATAAATAAATAAATAAATATCCAAGAGAAAACTTTAAAAAAAAGAAAGAGGATAATAGCAATACTAAGTTTTTCCCAGTTAGTGAAACTTGGTCTTTGGTGCATTTGCTGAGAGGAAAAACAATCATAGACAATATACCCCCCTTACACACACACACACACACACACACACTTTGTGGTCACTTCTATTTTCTTGATGTAAAGCTCTAACTAAATTCTTAAGCACACTTACTGATACTAATAGTAATATTGGGTACTAGGTTATAATTGATCTAAGTTTCACAAAATTAAGAAAAACCCAAGGACAGAGTCAATTTGACCAAGAATTAGTTGTCAAATTGGTCATGAAATGGGTGAGTGGGGGTAAGGACAGGAGGTGCGAGTGCTCTAACCTTCAGAAAACACACAGCTATGCAGAGTTTATTCCTTTCAAATTTTATTTATTATTTTAAATTTTAATTAATTTATTTTATTAGATAAGATCAAAATTGACAGAGAAGGGAGATAGAGAGGTAGGGAGAGAGGGAGAAAGAGAAAGAGAGAGAGACATCTGCCACACTTTTTTTTACTACTTGTGAAACTTCTCTCCTTCATGTGGAGACTAGGGGCTTGAACCCAGGTCCTTGTGCATGGTAACATATGTGATTAACCAAGTGCACCAATGCCTGATTGCTCTACTCTTTTTTTTTTTTTTTTAACCACCAGGGTTATTCCTGGGGCAAACCCCAGGAATATCTAATTCCATTGTTCTTGGAAGCCATTAAAATTAAAGAAATTTCCCAATTTCCCATTAAAGAAATTTCCCAATTTCTTTTTGATAGAGGGTAAGAGACAGAGAGATATAGAGTGGCAGAGAGAGAGACAGAGAGTAGAGACACATGCAGCACTGCTTCACCACTTGGGAAGTTTCCTCCTCCTCTGCAGGTGGGGACTAAAGGCTTGAACTTGGGTCCTGATGTATGATAATGTGAGTGCTTTATTTGGTGACCCTGTCCTGAATTTATAGATCTTTCTATTCTTTCCCTCTAAATCTGATTTTCAGGTCACAGTCTACTTATGGCCAGAGACTGAGAAGGTGGAAACTGCCACAGGAATGCCAAGATTTTCATATTTAAGTGAAGAGAAGGGAGCATAGATAGAACTTTCAGAGGAAATGAGAAGGCCATACTCTGATCCCAGAATTCACTTGGCAATATTAGGAGGAAGTGAGTGCCAGTCAGGAGCTGTTAGCTCAGGATCCTGTTCATTCATGCCAAGAAATGCTGGCATCTGGAGAATCCAATAGAGGAGCAAAGGCACCACCTGAGACACTTTGGAAATATCCTAACTTTAACCCCCTAATTCTGAAACATGTAAAGCTCATGCATTTTCCATACTAAAGATTTTTTAGGTGATAACTTTTCTTCCAGACTTCCTCTTACCTTGTAAGATAGAGTGACACCATGATTGCCAGCTTGTTTGATAAGCTGAAAATCTCATCTTCTGTTTTCTTGATTTACTTAACTCTGTAAGGCTCATTTCCTTGACCTTAGGAGATTAAAAACTTGACCAAAGGGGAATAATCAGGTAGAAATGCCTAAAGCCTGCCTTCACAACAGGTTGTATGTTCTTCAAGCTTTGACTGCCCTCTATACATGTAGGTAAGGCCATTTCACTCCCTAGATGATGAACTTTGAAAAAGAAATGTCCTCTTTATCTTGAAAACACCAGAGGAAGTCAGGCACTGTTTCTCTTATCTGAGAGAGAAGAGGAAAAAAGGAGGGAGGCTTGGAAGTAATAAAGGTATAAGTGTGACTTAGAAGGCACGGAAAGATAGGACTATAGAAAGTGACATTTCTAAGGAAGCTTGGTAGAAAACAGATGTTTAAGTAAATGATGCAGGAAAATAAAAATATCCATATAGACAAAAATGAATACTGACCACCTACCTCACTCCATATAAAAATCTCTATTTATATAGGTAGACTAACTAATATGAAATGTAGAGAATATAAAAATAAAATAAGTTTTGTAATAGGGCACCAAAGAAAAAACACTGGGTGGAGGGTGAGAGTGAATGTTCAGCTTCACGGGGTGGGGAAGGGTGTGGGGGGTTGGGGGACAGGGGGAGGGGATGGGACACAGTCTTTTGGTGGTGGGAATGGTGTTTATGTACACATCTATAAATTTGCAGTCATATGAATCACTATTGAATCTATATGAGAGGGGAAAGTTGATTGAATATCTCAAACTTTTTAAAGCACAGACTGAGTCTTTTTAATACATAGACTGAGTCTTTGATATGTTGACTCTCTTAAAAGCTTAGTCCAGGGAGAACAAAAGCAACTGGTGGCACAGCTATATGCAAACAATGTCAAAGGACATGAAATATGGTGAGGGTATGTATGATACAGCAAATCCTAACAAAGGGATTCTTCAAAGTTAACCCAATTGCCAAACAATGTGATTATTGCAATAACTGTCTATTGTCTTCTTAAACCCTAAGAAAAGAGGAATCTCCCGCTTTGTTTATAGAGCCTATGTTTCTCCCAATCCTGGAACCTCTGGGGTGGGGCTCACTTCCCTGCATGCTTCTCTCAAGTCAGGCCAAATGATACTGCATCTGCTGATTTCAACCTAATCAATGCAACAAGTACCATCTCAGCATGCTTCACCTCAGACTGTGTACAGAGACATCAGGCAAGGATTGCCAACCCTTCATCCTCATCACTCAGGTGAGACCTTTCCTTTCACGGTATTCTCTAATTCCATTCCAGAAGGTTCACTTCCTAACAAAGTCCCAAAACCTAGATATAGGCCAGGTCCCATAAGATAAAGCATATCTTCACATGTATCCATAAATTAGGGCAAAATATATACCTGAAAGCAAAAATACACAATAGTCTGTAGTGGGTCAGTCTCAAGTTCATAATGAAATAGTGGTTTTCTCACTCCAAAGCTAACCTCATCAAAGCAAGGACTGCAAAAGCTGAATAAGAGCAAGAGACTGGCATACTTTAATGATGACTCTTTAGTTACTATCAGGCTATTCCACCAGCTGGGGCCCTAAGGGGGGAGTCCTGAGTCTCCCAAACAGACTTGATGGGCCTAGACCTCAAATAAATCCCTCTCTCCATTGTTACTGGCCATCTCTATCAGGAACAACAAAATAGACCCCTTTGTGGGCCCCCATAGACCTTGCCCTCAACCTGGATCAACAATGGTAGAGAATGTTCCATACTCTATGCTACCTGAGGAAAATGGGTCGATATTGGGGCAGCATGGAATGTTCCTACTCATGACCACAGAATGTGAGCTCAGATCTAGAGGGATGTAGAGGCCACACAGGCTCCTAAGGTAGTTATGGGCCCCAGATCAAATCAAATTGATGGGATTTACAGTCAACAATATTTATACCCCTCTCCCATATTTGGGAGCTACTCTCTTCCCTGATCCAGCTTTTTGGTCTTTTTCCCAGCTATGACATCATCTCCCCAAACAATAATTAGGATTCACCTGCATATCAGATTTCAGGCTCAGGCAAAAAAAAAAAAATCACTAGTATAGCTACAGGCCCTTTGAAATATAACTAAAATATGCCTACTAGCTATCTACAAAATGGAGGACCCCCCCAATGTGCTTCACCTGCACTATTCCAGCCTTCAGGTCCATAACTGTCCCACAGTTTGTTTGGCTTTGTATATTAACTCTCTTTTCAGCCACTAGATTCTAGATGCTAACAGAATGCGACCAGATTTCCCTGGACAGACAACCCCAACAATGTGCCTTGGAGCTCAGCTTCCCCAGAGCCTTTCCCCACTAGGGAAAGAGAGAGACAGTATGGGAGTATGGATCGACCTGTCAACTCCCATGTTCAGTGGGGAAGCAATTACAGAAGCCAGACCTTCCACCTTCTGCATCCCACAATGATCTTGGGTCCATACTCCCAGAGGGTTAAAGAGTAGGAGAGATATCAGGGGAGGGGTTGGTATATGAAGGTCTGGTGGTGGGAATTGTGTGAAGCTGTATCCCTCTTATCCTATGGTTTTGTCAGTGTTTCCTTTTTATAAATAAAAATTTTTCTAAAAGAAAAAATACAATAAAAAATAAATAAAATAAGTTTTACACTATAACATAAGAAGGCAGTTCCACTGACTGGAATGTGGAAATATTTGTTAAATAGTGCATAGTGATCACCAAAGAGAAAGAAGAAGAGGAACAAATTAAGCTGTAACAAACCACAAAAGCTATTTATCCAAATGGTGGTTCAAAAGACTACAGTGCTCAAGCCAGCTTCCTGTTCAGTGTTAATGTAGTCTCAGAACAAAATGTTCTGACTCAATCATGGGTTGTTGAGGGATAATTGAAGATTAGCACAGTAGAATGTGTAGGTCAACAGAAATCAAGCTCTACAAGACTAAATTCTTTGCAAATTTGGTCTTTAGGCAAAAACTGCTGACCCCAGTTTAAAACATCATGCCTTAAGCTAATGGAGTCCATATATAGCAAACCTACAGCCAACATCATACTCAGTAGTGAGAAACTGGAAGCATTTCTGCTCAGATCAGGTACTAGACAGGGCTGCCCATTACTATTCAACATAGTGTTGGAAGTTCTTGCCATTGTAATCAGACAAGAGTAAGGAATTAAAGGGGTACAGATTGGAAGAGAAGAAGTCAAACTCTCCCTATTTGCAGGTGATATCATAGTATACAAAGGAAAACCTAAAGAGTCCAGCAGGAAGCTCCTGGAAATTATCAAGCAATACATTGATTATCAGGGTACAAAATTAACATACAGAAGTTGTGGGGTTCTTTTATGCAAACACTAAGTCAGAAGAAAAAGAAATCCAGAAATCAATTCTTTTTACTATAACAACCAGGACAATAAAATATATAGGAATAAACTTAACAAAAGAAGTGAAGACTTGTATATTGAAAATTATGAAATGTTATGCATGTACAAACTTGTTGTTAAAATTCGGAGGCTCTAGCTGGGCGGGCTAGCTTCATGGGTGGGTAATAGAGATGCAGAGACAACGGCTGGGCAGTGAAGCTGTATTTCTTTATTCAGGAACAATGATTCATAAACTAAACCAAACTAATCACCAAACAGAACTCTGCTGTCTCTTTGTGGTGGCGCAAGCACTCTCTCTTACTCGAACTCTGCAACTCTCCAACTCCCGAACTCTGGAACTCTGGCGGGGTTCCTTGGGGCGGGGCCAAGCGGGCCAGCGAAACTAACAGGACTGATCCAATTCTCTTGGCGGGGGAGAACTAGAACCCAATGTAAAGCATATAACAATTCCCCCTTTTCTTTTTAACTAAATGACTATAGTATCAAGGGTGTGGGGTGAACAGAAACCTATATCGTACAGGCATTTTTTAAAAAAGAAACTGGCACAAACATGGAGAAACATGTAAGCAAGTAACAAGAACCAGTGTGCTGCCAAGGGAAGGCCTGAGGGGGCCATTTCTGTCTCTGTGGGCAAAACTTAATCAGCTTAAAAAAAACATTTCTTGCCTCTGGGGGGCGTACTTGCCTTGACGGGCATTTGCATGGGGGCGGGGAACGGCCTAGAGTCCCAAAGGCAGCTGGCTACAATTTACTTACTATGAAACAAAACTTGTTATTAGCATATTTCTAATAGAGAAGGAATTTGAGACTTTTACATATCAACAACGTCTTTTAACCTTTTGTTACACCCATTCAAGGTGGAGTCAGGAAAGAAAACCTCAGGCATGAGAATAATTAGCATAGCCATTGTGCGATCTACCATTTCTAATAGAGAAGGTAATCGAGAGTTTTACACATCAACAAGTCTATTTAACCTTTTGTTTAGACCAACTTAGTTAAAATATATTGATTGTTAACTAATTTTTATCTCAGACTTTAAATGTAAGTTAATTTTGTCTTTATGAGAATTACGTTGAAAACCTTTTTCATTTAACTTTGACTAGTAAGAATTTAGCCTTAAAGTTACTGTTTACCAAACTTTAAATATACACATAAACATGGTCATTAATACACAAGGAGAGAAACCTTTGTTACAAAGACATGTCATTTTAAACACGAATTTAGATATGTACTGTCTTAGTTGTTGGGGGGGTGCATTGTCCAGTGGTGGTCTCTTGGGCAGCTTCACTTCTAGGAATTGCAGGTTGCGATCTCTGCACAAATCTCTGTGTACTCAAGCTTGTCTGCTTTCAGACCGGACCGGCAGCTGGAGATCTCATGTGCCCAGTTTCAGCAGGGAGCCCGGGGGTCCGGGAGGTCCGGGATCGTTCCAGAATTTATAGCAAGAGGGCAGGCAGGCCAGCTTTGTAGAAGGCGTGGGCCTAGGTGCCCAGGGGTGGCGGCCATGATAGGCCGCTGCGGCCCTGCCCCATGGCCCTGCCATGTCTGCTGCCCTGCTCGCAGTGGCCGAGCAGCGTGGAGGGATCACGCATCCAGTGCCCTGCACCATGCGGTGGAGAGCCGGCTCCTGTGGGCTGGCCTGCGTGCTGGCATTGGGCTCCTGCGTGGTGGCATCGGGCTCCAACATGTTGGCATCGGGCTCCAGCGTGCTGGCATCGGGCTCCTGTGTGGTGGCATCGGGCTCCTGTGTGCTGGCATTGGGCTCCTGTGTGGTGGCATCAGGCTCCTGCGTGCTGGCGTCAGGCTTCTGCGGGCTGCGGAGCTGCGGGGCTGCTGGCGCGGTGCGCGGGGTTGTCTGGGCGCAGCCTGCTGGCTGGCTGTTTAACCAGGTGGAAACAGCAGCTCTGCGCCTTGCCTCCCGCCTGCTGGCTATTCCTGCTGGCTGTTCTGAGTGCGCCTGAGCAAGTGGAAGCCACAGAGTGGTCCAGAGATAAATGTTTCAGAAACAGCAAAACAGTCTCGTGAAGAAAGAGCAGAGGCCTTTGGAGATCTCTTAACAAGCAGAAGAGAAGGCCATAGTGCATAGGTAGCCAAATTGTCTTTACTTATCTGAGAGATGCGCAGGTCAGGTCCACGTGGGTGCCATTTGTTGTTAAAATTCGGTGGCTCTAGCTGGGCGGGCTAGCTTCACGGGCGGGTAACAGAGATGCGGAGACAACGGCTGGGCAGTGAAGCTATATTTCTTTATTCAGGAACAACGATTCATAAACTAAACCAAACTAATCACCAAACAGAACTCTGCTGTCTCTTTGTGGCGGCGCAAGCACTCTCTCTTACTCGAACTCTGCAACTCTCCAACTCCCGAACTCTGGAACTCTGGCGGGGTTCCTTGGGGCGGGGCCAAGCGGGCCAGCGAAACTAACAGGACTGATCCAATTCTCTTGGTGGGGGAGAACTAGAACCCAATGTAAAGCATACAACACAAACTATTGTATTTCCTGTCAAATATAAAACATTAATTCCTCAATAAAAAATAAGAAAATTATGATTCACTACTGAAGGACATAGAAAAAGACACAAAGAAGTGGAAAGATATTCCATGTTCATGGGTTGGAAGAATTAACATCGTCAAAATGAATTAAGCACACATGGTGTGAAGCGCAAAGACTGACATAAGGATCCTGGTTCGAGCCCCCAGCTCCCCACCTGCAGGGAGGTCACTTCACAGGTGGTGAAGCAGGTGTCAATCTTTCTCTCCAATTTCCACTACTCTCTCCATTTCTCTCTGTCCTATCCAACAACAATGACAGCAATAACAATAATAATAACAACAATGATAAACAACAAGGGTAACAAAAGGGGAAAAAAAGCCTTCAGGAGCAGTGGATTCCCAGAAATAACCCTTTAGAAAAAAAAAAGAAAAGGGAAAGAGACTCCAGAGTCCTACCCACTAGGGAAAGAGAAACAGGCTAGGGCTATGGGTTGACCTGCCAATGCCTATGTCTAGTGGAGAAGAAATTACAGAAGCCAGAACGCTCACCTTCTGACCCCCCAAAATAATTTTGGTCTATACTTCCAGTGGACCAAATGTGGAAATGATAGGGGAAAGATGAACATGGGGCTCTGAACTCCAGAGAGAAGAAGAAAAAGGAGGGGCATTTGGATGTAGTAATAGGTGCATGTGTGACTGGACAGGAAGAAAAGATGGGACCACTGGGGAAAAAATGGGCAAATATATGCAAATATAGACAGATAGTTGTAGAAATAATAGTTAATGCTTATCTGCAACATTAAGAGAACTGCTGCAGCTTACAATGGAGGGAATGGTGCAGAGTTGTGCCCCTATTAGCTTGTAATTTTGTAAATCAATATTAAATCACTAATAAAAATTTTTAAAAAGGAAAGATCGAAAGAGAGACATCTGCAGCACCGCTTCCCCACTTGTGACACTTTTCCCCAACAGATGGGGTTTGGGGGCTTGTACCAAGGTTCTTGCACATTGTAACATGAACACTCTACCAAGTGTGCCACCACCTGTGCCTCCTTAGTTATGTGTTTATATACATAAACGTTTCTAGGATACCAAAACAGATAAGATAAAAATTAACTTACATTTAAAGTCTGAGGTAAAAATTAGTTAACAATCAATATATTTTAACTAAGTTGGTCTAAACAAAAGGTTAAATAGACTTGTTGATATGTAAAACACTACCTACTCTATTAGAAATGGTAGATCGCACAATGGCTATGCTAATTATTCTCATGCCTGAGGTTTCCTCTCTGGCCCACACCTAGGGTGTGTCTCCATCTTGAATGGGTGTAACAAAAGGTACAATATGGTGAAGAACTTCACTGGGGGTGGAGGGTGGCACTGTTCTGCAGTCACTTTTCATGAGGAGATGAGAAATTGTACCCATTTGTCAAAAACTATACTGTAATTTTTTTCTCCCCCCCACCTCAGTGAAATGATTTGGAAAAAAAAAGTTAATACTTGGAAAAAAACTTTTTCTCCCAAAACCTCTTTCAGTGATTGCCTTTGGA
This sequence comes from Erinaceus europaeus, assembly GCF_950295315.1. Lineage (NCBI taxonomy): Eukaryota > Metazoa > Chordata > Mammalia > Eulipotyphla > Erinaceidae > Erinaceus > Erinaceus europaeus. Next base: position 110,145,414 of record NC_080168.1, on the reverse strand, counting down.
TGACTAGTCACCTTGAATCTGGGTTCCATAGAGAGATTGCTTATTATGTCTTGTAATATTACACACAATACACTCTGCCCTTCTTTCCTTTCTTTGTTTCTTCCTTCTACCTTTGTCTCCCTTTGTTGCACTTAGTGATGTTTGGATTCTCATATGTAGTGGTGGATTCTCATATGTAGGATGAGTGGCACGGAATTCTTGTGTGCTTGTTCTTACAGCTTCTCTACTGTCTATCACTGTGTCTAGCATATAATAATGACCAATGGATATTTGTTGAATGAATAAGCTGACTCAATGGATGCATTTGGACAAGTTACATTTTGTTTGATTTTGAAGAATTCCTAAATCCAAAGAGAACCTTTCCATGTAGGATTCAGTTGGCGTCTGATAACATCATGTACAGAGGGAGCTATCGTTTGAAGAATAAAGAATCTGACTAACAAAGAGTGAGTTTTTATATGTTTGTTTTGTTTTTTATTGCAATTAGACAAATCTTCCCTGACTATTCCTCTTTGAGGAGACATTGAAAGAAACAAATGATAAGATTACAACTATAGTGTTCCTGAAAGAAGTTCTACAAATGTAACAAAATCAGGAAATGTGGTACGGTGCTTTTCCGGCCTTTGAGCAAGGGTGATAATCAGTGCCATTCTATCCCACAAGTTGAACACAGGTGGGGGTGAGGCAGCATCAAAGAGAAGGAGGAGAAGAAAGAAGAGGAAGAGGAAAGTTGTTGCTTGGAAGATATTTTATATGGCAAAGTATTTAATGAAGGTTAAAGGGATGATCTTTTGAAAGGACCTTTGACAACACTGAGTTTCAACATTTTTTGGCATTAATTAACCTAGATCAGGGATGGAAGCTCCTGATTGGCTTACAATTTCTATATTATATCAGTTTGTGGAACTCTCAAAACAGAGCCTTCCCTTCCCTCATCAGTTGAACATCATGAAAGTCTTGGTGCTCCCAGCACTGGAGGTAGCTTCCACCTTCTTGGTCTCTGGCCCTAAGTAAAGCATCATTCCTGAAAACAAAATTGATGTGGGGTAGGAATCTATATGAACACAATAAACTCTGTGTAGATGTGTGTTGGACTTTCAGGTGGCACCTCCTGTCTTTACTCCACACTCTTCTCCATGACCACTGTGACTGACCATTCAAGATGGAGTTGACTCTACCCTTAAACTTTTCATAATTTAGGGGCCTGGCGGTGGCACACCTGGTTCAGTGAACACATTATAGTGTGCAAGGATCCAGGTTCAAGCTTCTGATCTCCATCTGCAGAGAGAAAGCTTCAGAAGTGGTGAAGCAGTGCTGCAGGTATCTCTCTGTCTCTCCCTCTCTCCTCTCAGCTTCTCTCTGTTTCTATCTGATAATAAGTAAATATATATATATATTTAAATGTTTTCATAATTTTTTTTATTTAAGAAAGGATAAATTAACAAAACCATAGGGTAGGAGGGGTATAACTCCACACAATTCCCACCACCCAATCTCCATATCCCACTTCCTCCTCTGATAGCTTTCCCACTCTCTATCCCTCTGGGAACATGGACCCAGGGTCATTGTGGGTTGTAGAAGGTGGAAGGTCTGGCTTCTGTAATTGCTTCCCCGCTGAACATGGGTGTTGACTTGTCAGTCCATACTCCCAGTCTGCCTCTCTCTTTCCCTAGTAGGGTGTGTCTCTGGGGAAGCTGAGCTCCAGGACATATTGGTGGGGTCTTCAGTCCAGGGAAGCCTGGCCGGCATCCTGATGACATCTGGAACCTGTTGACTGAAAAGAGAGTTAACATACGAAGCCAAACAAATTGTTGAGCAATCATGGACCCAAAGCTTGAAATAGTGGAGAGGAAGTGTTAGGGGGATACTCACTGCAAACTCTAGTGTACTTCTGCTTTCAGGTATATATTTTGCAGTAGTTTATGGATACGTGTGAACATATGCTCTCTCTCACAGAAACTGGTGTATATCTAGGTTTTGGGATATTTTCATAATTTTTACCCCCCAAGAATAAAAGTATTAACTGCTGGGCTGGTTTAACGGGCGGTAGAGAGACGACCAGGGACTCATGGCTGAGCTGGGAAGCAGTATCTCATTTATTGACAAGCGGGGATGCAGTTCAACAATCTAATATCTTCTAATCTCTCTCCATTAGAAAGCCCTGTCTTTTATATCTCCTGAGGCACTTGTGTCAGGAAAAGGAAGTACATAGGATAGGGGTGGGGAGAAGGAAAATAGTGTGCAACCAGTGGGGATTAAACCAATGAAAACAATGATTATGTAAATAGACTACAAAGTCAAGAAATCCAACAGAAGGGGTCTTAGAAGCAGAATTTAGAAGCATACCAACAATTAACTTTGTAAATATGCTATTTCTCACATTTTTATTTCCAATCATAGTAATTCAATACTGATCCTATAATCTTCTCAGTGAAAACCCTAACATGTATTACTGATTTTTTTATTATAAAGTCAGTATTCCTACCAATTGGCCATGCACTTCTGAGAATGTTCAGCAAGGCAAATGAACTCCTGCCAAGGGTGGGGGGGTTCTTTGCAAGTGATGAGGCAGGTCTGCAGGTGTCAATCTTTCTCTCCCCCTCTATCTTCCCCTCCTCTCTCAATTTCTCTTTGTCTTATCCACACACACACACACACACACACACACACACACACACACACACACACACACATAGCAGTCAGGAGCAGTAGATTTGTAGTGTTGGCACCAAGCTACAGCAATAACCCTGGAGGCAAAAAAAAAAAAAAGAAAGAAAGAAAGAAAAAGAAAGTTTCCTTCTTGAGCACAATAAAAAGGATCTTATTGTAATGAAATAAATGCATCCAATATTATCAGGAAGCAAATAACTTAATAATAGTCACCATGAGTAAAATTACCTGATAAGGGGCTGTGAATCACATTACACCTCTTTTGGTGGTTTCTGAGATCTGCCATAATAGAAGGAGTTAGAAATTTCCAGAAAAAATGAGGTGTATATGCAGTCCTTTTGGCCACATCCTGAGGGTATACATGCACATATTGGGTGTTAACTGGGACTGATGCTTATTTGAATCTAGAATTTTCTAAAGTAACAACATTAGAGAAACAATTACTTATACTATTCACAACCTTTGAATTTTTTTTAAAGATTTTATTTATTTATTAATGAGAAAAATAGGCGAGAGAGAGAGAAAGAACCAGACATAATTCTGGTACATGTGCTTCTTTATTGATCAGGGAGCCCAGGCTTCTAAAGGGCAGAACGGGAAGTGGCAAGTCAGAAACAGAAATGGCTAGGAAAGGGGCGGAGAAAGGCAAAAGGACTGGAAAGGTAGGAACTTCTTAGCAACTGTTGAGAGGTTTTTAACTGGTAGGATTAATAATACCCTGCAGGCAGGAAGGGTCTTGAGGGTAGAAAGAAGATGGATCAAAGAAATAGAATGGGTGGGAACTTTTCAGGAAAAACAATGATTATGTAAATAGGCCATAGTATCAGGAATGCAGGGTGGAGCAGGGGGAGCTGGCTTAATGTTTTAAGGAATGCCAGGCTTCTGGAGGCAGAAAAATGCAGGGTGTTTTGTGTGGCTCCTCACAATTTCCTGACATCTCCCCCTTTCTTTTTATCTAATGGCCATAGTATCAGGAATGCAAGGTGCTTTGTGAGGCAGGGAGTCTGATAAGATGGGGCAAACTTTTGGTGTTACTCCTGTCCCTCCTTGCTCAACCTCTCGGTAAAGAGAGAGACTGACAGGATAGATATACTCCTCGGGTCAAGCCCTGCCAGGTTCTACCACATTCTCACAATTTCCCAACACATGTGCTGCTGGGGACTGAACTCAGGACCTCATGCTTGAGAGTCTAGTGCTTTAGTCACTGCGCCACCTTCCCAGACCACCCACTGAATTTTTGTGTGTGTGTGTGTGTGTGTGTAGAAAATGATAAACTATTTCTAGAATTTATTGAAAGGCCAAAAATATAGAAAGCTTGACAAGTTTCATATGGAATGAAGAAACAAACTTCCTCATGCATAAATCCTTACAATTGTGCTAATGCAAATGTCCTATCAATAAGTATAGAGAGATTGCTACTTGTTGCTCCCAGGGTTCTGTCAGTGTTTCTCTGTTGCTATCACAAAATATGACACTAATACATTTATAGAACACATATACTTACTTGTTTATACATCATATATAGATCTCATAGATAAAGCCAGATAATGGCTACATACTATTAAAAAAACTAGAGCAGGCTTTTGAATCAATATTTGACAGTGTGCAGAATAAACATCAAACAAGGCAGTGGTTTCAAAGACTGATGAGGTAAATGTTGGGGTAGAATTAGGTAGCAGAAGGCAGTTGGGAAATATTTCATGGGAAGTTTGATAACACCTTCATAACGATATGCCTCCAATATGAAATGAAACTCTTGGATGAGATCATTATTAGGTGTCCAGGGGGCTAATGTGCTCAAAGATTGATAGAATAACCTTGGGCTCAGTGTGGTGAAGGAATGAGAAAGGAAGTCCTCCATGCAAATGTAGGGACTTCTCCACTCTCTAGAGGAAGTCTGAGTCATCCTACTCTGCAGACTAACTGAAATAAGCATAGCTTAGGATCTCCCCAGATGTGACCATGGACTGTGAACTGTCTCACAGGAACTCAGAGAGTATACAGCCTCTAATGCTAATATGAATGGATAGTTATATATCTTATTCAAGTTTGTGAGCAATTCTCTGCCATAATCCTGCTTCCTAGTTCAACTCTCAACTCTGATGCCATCTTCCCAGATAATATTTCTGGTCTACCATCATCTTAACTATCAAGTTCAAGCAAAGATTATGAAGACATAGGCTCCTAGGAACATTCCTAAAATAGACTTCCTAGCTTCCTTCTACCCTAAGCTCCCTACTTGCATCTGCTCTCTTCCTACTTTACTGTGGGATAATTGTGAAAGCATGGTAAGAGCATAGGGGAACTCCCATCATAAAAATGGTGGTCTGAAAAGATACCCCACCTGTCAGTGTCTCCCTTTCAGGGGTTGAACATGGAGGGAAAAGCTTTCCTGACTCAGTTTCCTCTTGTCAGTCTCCCAAGCATCACAAAAACCTACACCCCCTAACACTCAACTCATTCCCTTATTACAAACCAAATGGTTTCCTGCTTAAAGTTCACTACAAGTTTACCATCTTTGATCACATACAAACTATACTCCATCATGCTACTCTGTCAGTAGAATAATAGTAAGGCCCACTATTCATTTCCTCATTCCTTGATCACATATACTCCATATATCAATATTCTGCCTTGACCAAAAGGCTTTTCTCTGTCTGCCTCTCCCTTGCTGGTATAATTAACATGCTTTTCTAAATACCTTCAATTAATTGACTCTCTTACCCAACAGCCACTAATCATTCCTGAACTTTCCTCTACCCCTATCAATTCTCTTCATTCCTTAGATCCTTTACCATGAGGGTTCTGACCTTTAAAACCCATCATTATTGTCACATGTAAAAAATGTCCTTTGTTCCCTTCTGCTACTTAAATCCTGCCTTCCATACAATAAACGGATCATTTGTGACTATATGGTCTCCTGGTCTTTTCTTGTTGTTAGTCACTAGAGTTAACATGAGAGGCCAGTACTAAGGCTTACCTCTGCTGTGAGGTCCCCCACGCAAGTACCTACACTTTATGGTTCCTGTTTATTAAACATTTTGTTCTGTTTTCTATCTTACTGCATTTCAGCCACAATTTTCAGGTGCTACTATGATTCCATCCTGACTTCCTGGGCAGATGACCTCACCAATGTGTCTCAGAAACTCACCTCTCCAGAGTCCTAACCCTACTAAAGAAAGATAGAAACAGGCTGGGGTTATGGATTGTCCTGCCAACATCCATGTCCAATGGAGAAGCAATTACAGAAGCCAGAACTCCCACCTTCTGTACCTCAAAACTTCCATACCTCAGAACTCTGGGGTCACCATTTGTGAAGCATCACCCCTACAGGTGGGGAGAAGGAAAAAGAAAAAACAACAACAAGATTTGTGGTTGCAGGTCTAGAATTCTCAGACTCTTACAATGCATATGCTAGAACATGGCAGCTTCGGTAGAGCTATTCCATAATTTCTGGCCTGTCTTACCCTGACTGTATATATCCTGCATTTTTTTTGGTCCTTATCGCACTTGGCACACATGTAAGCAGAACCACTCAAGACATCCCACTTACATTGTGAATAAAATTAGTAGACAAAGGAAGAGCTATCGTAACACCAGAGGTTCCTCTGGTTCTATAGTCCATCCCATGTGGTGCCTAGGCTCATTGTAAAGCATGAGCCTAGCACAGTGAGCTATCTCTTTGGCTTAGCCTTGTTGGTATGTGAAAATATGTCATTAATTTTTTTTCTTGCCTCTAGGGTTATTGCTGGGCTCAGTGCCTGCACCAGGAATCCACTGTTCCTGGTGGCCATATTTTTCCATTTTTTTTTCTTATTGTTGGATAGGACAGAGAGAAATAGAGAGAGAAGGGGAAGACAGAACAGGAAGATAGGCACCTGCAGATCTGCTTCACCACTTGTGAAGTGACCGCCCCCCGCAGGTGGGGAGCTGGGGACTCGAACCAGGATCCTTGCACCAGTCCTTGCACTTTGTACTATGTGCACTTAACCCAGTGGACTATTGCCTGACCCCCTAAGTCAGTAATTTTAAAAAAATATAAATCATAATCAGTATTTTATGAGTTATAACCACTTAAGAGCAGAAGCTATATTGTATTTAAACATTAAAAAGAGAAATCACAGATGAGGAATTAAAATGGTCAGTAAATATCTAAGCATGTTCAAATTTACTATAACTGAGGCAATGGGAATTAACATAACAAGTACTGTATCTGACCAATCAGCTGGACAAAATTGACTTAAAGTGACATTTGCAATGCTGCTTCTCTCTGCTCCCTTTTACCTATCCTTCTCTTTGTTGCACTTAGTGATGTTGGATTCTCACATGTAGGATGAGTTGCATGGCATTCTTGTGTGCTTGTTCATTACAACTTCTCTAGTGTCTACCATGATATAGCTCAATAAAATTTGTTGAATGAATAAACTGACTCAATGGATTCGCTGGTCAGTAAATTATCATAGCTTATCTCTGATTTTAAAGAAATCTTAAGTCTAGAAAGGATTCATTCTGTGTCAGATGATATTATCTATATGTACAGAGGGAGGCCAGAGCTTTAAGAATGTAGAGGCTGGCTTACAATGAACACGTGTTTTTAAAAAATAATTTATTTTTATTATCTTTATTTATTTATTGTATAGAAAAAGCCAGAAATCCAGAGGGAGGAGTGTGATAAAGAGGAAGAGACAGAGAGACTCCTGCAGCCCCGCTTCACCACTTAGGAAACTTTCCCCCTGCAGGTGAAAACCTGAGGCTTGAAATAGTGTGTTAAAGAGGAAGAGACAGAGAGACTCCTGCAGCCCCGCTTCACCACTTAGGAAACTTTCCCCCTGCAGGTGAAAACCTGAGGCTTGAAATAGTGTGATAAAGAGGAAGAGACAGAGAGACTCCTGCAGCCCTGCTTCACCACTTATGAAACTTTCCCCCCTGAGGCTTGAAACTGGGTCCTTGAGCATTCTAACCTGTGCACTTGACCAGGTATGTCACCACCCAGCCCCACAATGAATGTGTTTTTTGTTTTCTATGATTTTGGAAGATTTTCCCAGACTGTTCCTCTTTGAGGAGAGATTGGGATAAAACAAGTTATGAACTTACAAATATTGTATTTATGACCGAAGTTCCAGAAATGTAAGTAAATCAGGAAATGTGGATATGTGGTTTCTCCAGCCATTCAAAAAGCTAACAATCATGGCAGAGAAGGAAGTGGAAGAGGTACACTGTTACCTGGAAAATATTTGGAATGGTAAACTCTTCAACTGAAACACATCAGAATTACAAGGTTAAGGTTGAAAGCATGACCATACCCATATGGCCTCTAGGTACAACACTGATTATCTAGTGGTTTCTCTGAGTTTCCACATGTCCTGACACTAAATAACCTCGATTCTGGTCTGGCAGCTTCTGACTGGTGCACAGTCCCTACATAATATCAGGATGTGGGGTTCTCAAGGCAGAGACTTCCCTTCCCCTGGTCTCAGAAGCTCTCAGGTCTACACTTCCTGCTCTTCAACTGAACATCATGAAGCTCTTGGTGCTCCTAGTGCTGGTGGCATCTTCCACCTTCTTGGTCTTGGGCAGTAAGTAAAATGTCATTCCTGAAAACAAAATTGGGGAGTAAAGATTCTTACCTGGAAGCAAACTTGAATCTAGAAACTCTGTGTGGGTGCATGTTTGGGCCTAGAATGCTGGCATATGTTGTCCTTACTCCACACTCTCTTCTATGATTTCTGTAATTGACCATCAAAGACAGTTGATTATGCCCTTAAACTTTTCATCATGTAGCCAGCTGTTTGCATACTTGTAACTTTTGAACTACTTTAGTGCCAACATATGTACTTAGAGTTTTAGCTTAGAATATAAATCTGACCATACTTTGTTTTAGCAATGCTTTGTGAGATTTATGGTATCTTTACATGTATTTTATCTTCACAATGGCCATTCTAAATCATTTTATTAAGGTAGCAATAATTTACAAGAGAGTTGTTGTCATATGAGTTCATTTTCTTATCTCCTGGCAGTAGGTGTCTTCACCACACTCCCACCACCATCTTGAATCTTCTTCCCCACTGCACTGAGTCTCTGATGCCCTCTCTCCTTGACAGGTGTACTTAAGTCTAAATGTTTCTCTTGTGAAATTGTGCAGTGTTGCCCACATTCTCTCCATATAACCCTCTCCAAATCAGGTGTTAACATATGTCTTATTGCTTTTTTTTTTCTTTATGTTTCCCTTCCTCCCAGAGGATTCTTCTAATACAACTGAGCCGCTCACCGGTGAGTGTGCACTAGCAATTCATCTCCTTCCTAAAATGATTGGTTTCCATCCAGCCTCATGTCACAGCATCCATGAGGGGCAGCTTATAAAACACTCTAAGGAAATGAGAGGGGAAGAAATACTCTTGATTCCAGAACTCGTTGTGAATTTAGAAAATCTGCTTATTTCTTCTTAGTCATCATAAGAGTTTAGAGTCTTTATCACAGATTGACAGAAAAAGTAAATTAATCACTCAGTTCCCCCCAAGAGGAAGTACAAGGAGAAATGTATCAACTGTGACTTGGGAATTTGGGGGAGATGCATGTAGTCTTGCTGGTGATCATGTTTCAAGGACTGAATGTTTGATCGGTGTGTAAATGAGAGGCAACTTGAATCTTGAATCATGAGGGAGGGAAAGATAAAGAAGCTGATGTTGAAATGAGGCATCAGGAGAACATGGTAAGGTAACAGCAGGATGAGCACTACAGAGATAGAGTATAAGCAAGGCTTTATGCTATTTGGCCATTGTTAAAGCATTTATGATGTATTTCTGGTCTAATATATGCTTTTCTTCTTTGACCTGAAACACAAGGTTGTGAATGAAAGTTCACAGTCAATCCAGGCTTTACTCACAGTGTCCTGCACATTTAATGCTTCATGTGCTGCAGCTGTGTGGAAATTGTAAAGTTTCCTCCTTTCATTGTGGCATTCAATTAAAAATTTCTCTTTTGGAGTCGGGTGGTGTTGCACCTGGCTGAGCGCATGTATTACAGTGCACGAGGACCTGGGTCCGAGCCCCTGGTCCCCACCTGCAGGGAGAAAGCTTTGCGAGTGGTCTTCCCTTAATGGGACCGAGAAAGCATGTGTAGAGCGTGGAATGAGAAGGAGCTAGCCAACTACTGCGGGGCTTCAACTCACAAATATGGTCTATCTCTTGATATTTAACAACATTCTTGCATAAATCACATCACAGGAAGTTATTCTTTAATTAATCTTACCATGTTATTCTTGAACATGGAGTGGTGGGGTATTTGCTGCTTTCATTTATTGCTAGAATGGTACCAATTTCTTCCACTGTGTCTTCTGTTTACTTTAACAGTTACAACTGAGTAGAGAGCCTCCTTGTTTCTACAAAAGGATGATATATATGCAGAACCCTCCAGACTTGGACCTGAGGGTGGTAGTTTTACTTGACTATAAGGAGGTAAAATTTCCAATGCAGAAATGAATGGATTTTTACTTTCTTCATTTTATACTGGTTTACTGATTAATAATAAGTGGTTTAATCAAATTATAGGGCTTCAGGGGTGTAATATCCTACACACAGAGGATGTAAGTCACCACACCCTTCAGCAAAGTTCTGTGCCCACCCCTCCTTGCCCTATAACCACATAGTTCTCACTATGCAAGTCTGAGTTAAAGAGCCATATCTTTTACTTTCCTCTTAGCTACATCTCTCTATATTTTCTTTCCATCTCCTCTGGAGGTTACCCCTCTACTCATATTCATCCCCCTGCAAAGAAATCATTGAGTGTAAGTCTATGGGAAGCTACCAGAATGTCAGTCTTCTGGGGGTTTCCTTTGTTGTCTCTGAGAAGTAGCCCATTTGAATATATGTAGATGTGAAGTTTTGTGCTTTTACTTATCTCAGCTTCTTATTCTCCATATTATTTCTATTCCAGGAGTTGGGAAGAATGAAGCAAATAGGTAGTGGGTAGTCGTCAGATTAAAGAAATGACAAAATTGCTAACCTCTGCAGATCAGTCAGTATGAGAAACGTATTTTCAAACCTGAGTGCATAAATTTCCTTCTCTGAAGAAGAGCCTATGTTCTGACCTGAATAGTTTCTCCTAATTCAGATGTACCTGAAGCTGAAACGGACATTGCTCCTGATGATGAAACAACCACAGATGAACCTGACCAATACCCCACCACTCGTAAGGCCACCCATCCTTTGGGTTCTTCATTAAATCTTCAACTATATTCTGAGGCCAGAGAGTAGAAACTATGAGAAACCCCCTCACTAGCCTTTCAGTATTCAATGATGATGATTATTTACAAAGAATGACAATAGATGATTGTCGGAGGAGTCAAGAGCTTGCAGTCTCTTGTTGCCAGATTTTCCCTTTGTAGCTCTGAAATGCTGTCCTTTAAGAGGGCACATTCATCTTTGTTGGAAATGTCATTGGCAAGACTCACTGATGTGCCTCAGCTGGGTTAGTAACTGTATGTTTGGGTTTTTATTTTAATTGGGAAGCTTTTTTTTTTTTTTTCCTGTTAAAGACTTAAAAAAATAGAAACTAGTTTGACAAAAAGACATACATTCAGCAGAATATTTTTTACATGTTGCTCAGGGCACTATAAAGGATTTGGAATCTATTGATGATTAAGGTAGAGCATATTTCAGATCTATTTTTTTCCTCAAAATTCTACTCTATGAAAAAAAAACATTTTAAAGATAAAAATGAAAAAAAGTGGTCCGGGAGGTGGCGCAGTGGATAGGGCATCGGCTTTTCAAGCATGAGGTCCTGAGTTTGATCCCTGGCAGCATATGAACCAGATTGATGCCTGGTTCTTTCTCTCTCTCCTCTGATTTTTCTCATTAATAAATAAATAAATAAATAAAATATTTTTAAAAAATGAAAAAAAATTGTTGTGAAAAAATTTCCTCTGATATAGGCAATATTGTAAAGAATTAGTGGGGCCAGGGGGTGGTATGTTTGGTTGAACTCACACGTCATATTGTGCAAGGATCAGGATTCAAGTTCCTGGTCTCCACCTGCGGAGGAAAGCTTCAGTGCTGTAGTCGTGCCTTCATATCTCTACATCTCTGTCTCCCTTTTCTATTTCCATTTCTCTCTATATCTATCCATGGAATAAATGAATAAATTACATATTTTAAAAATAAGAAAATAGATTGACTTGCGATTGGGGAAATAACAGGAGGCTATTTAACAAAATAGGCTAAGTAACAAAAGGCTATTAAATGCCTTCATGCCGGGAGATTCAGAACTTTCAGGTTTAATCCCCAGCATCACCAAGTTGAGAAGTGCTCTGGAAAAAGTAAAAAGGGGTGGTTTTGATTTTACACAAAGTGCAGAGGAAATTTTTATCAGGTATTGTTTTATACAGCATTTTGGATGTTACTTCGCACCTTGCTCAGAGACTGAACTTGGTATCTGATGGGTGAGAATGCTTACTTATCATATATATATAATGTTGGATAGAGACAGCTAGAAATCTAGAATTAAATAGGAGAAAGAGAGATAGACACCTGCAACACTGTTTCACTGCTTGTGAAGCTGCCCTCTTGCAAGTGAGGACTGAAGGAAAGGCTTAAACTCGCATCCTTGCACAAGGTAATCAGCTGCACCACTGTCTGGTCCCTTTAATTTTCCTATAGCTTCTGAAAACTGGTTTAATTCACTGCATAGCATAAGGAAAACCAGTACAGTTGCCCTTGTTGTATCTAAACTTCCAGCTTTGCTGACATCCATTCATGGCTGTTCTTTGGATGAACATTTTTTTGATTCTTCTGAATTCAACGCTGTTTAATATTAATCTCATTGTAGGTTGCAGTTAATGAAGTCATGTTCTTCATTCTTTTTTGGAATCTTCCTTATAATGCATTTTGTTTTTGTTTGCAGTTCTTGACATACTGAAAAAATTACTTTCCCACTAATGGATACTTTCCCACCTTGGGCTTCAACATTTGATTGTGCTGATATGGGCCAATGATTTCTCCATTTGAGATTCTTCGATTACTACTACCTTGCATACCAAATATTTCAAATTGAGTTATTTACTTCCAAATAAAACTAATTATCAGCAACACCCCAAATTTGTTTTATTTAGGAGTCCTTACCTGTTGTTTTAGTCAAGTCAAATGACAGAAACTTTGAATTTTATTAATCCCATTTTAATGTAACTTCTGAGTCATAAATTTCTTTTAATTTTGATAAGTCAGAGGTGAACTGAGAGGGAGAGAGAGAGAGAGAGAGAGAGAGACCAGGGGACTTCTGGTAGGCATGGCTATGGAATAACTGCGATTGGATCATCTCTCCCTCCAACACAACAAATAAATACAACAAGAGGCCCAGCTGAACTCATAATCTATGGCCGAAAGATGTGCAGCCTCTGGTGGGTGCTCCCAAGAGGCTGGGGCAGTAAGGGGCACGGGTTGCAGGACAGCACTGTCAAATCAGAGCTGCAGGCAGCACAGCACTGAGCTGTGCCATTCTGGCAATTTTGCACAAAGGGCAGCAAGCAGTGAAGTTTGCTCCTAGTGCCAGAAGAAAGAGAAAGGGGCTTAAAACCCCTCAATCTTTGACTGGCGAGGGGGGGGTAGTCTTCTGAATTTAAGGCAAGGACACAACATAAAACAGAGCATTTGTGACCACAAGACAGCCTAAAGCAAAGACCCCCCCCCCCCATCCCATCCACCAAGGATCATACAAACAAGAGAAGCCTAGAGATCACAATAGCACCACCTGCTGGCCATCAATAGCCAGCACAATGAACGTGCAAGCAGAGAAACAGAACTAAACAGCTAACCATGCCTATCAGCCAGACAGAAATGAAACAGGAAATCCAAGGAAATTCAGATGTAGAGAGACTGTGACAGTGGAGCATGTCTCTGGAGTGGTGGGGTTCCAGAATACATTGGTGAGGTCGTGTGCCTGAGGAAGTCAGGTTGACATCATGGTAGCAACTGCAACTTGATGGCTAAAAATCATTAAGATATAAAGAAGAACAATTTTTTAAAAATAATCAGGAACCTAAAGGTAAGAATATATACATGTAGCCATAAGTTATGGTACAATATACACCTTAAAGTAAAAGTGCCCAGTGTTCTACAGTGACTCAATAAGTGCAGCGAGCAAGTAGAAAGATCTGTTAGAGATGAGTGGCTGAGCAAGTTGTGGTCTCTATACACAATGGAATACTACTCAACTATTAAAAATGGTGACCTTATTCATCCTAATCTTGGATGGAGGTTAAAGGAATCATGTTAAGTGAGATAAGTCAGAAAGAGAAGGATGAATATGTGATAATCCAGCTTATAGACAGAAATTGAAAAACAAAATCAGAAGGGAAACCCCTAGACAGAACTTGGACTGGAGTTGGTGTGCTGCAGCAAAGTAAAAGATTCTGGGGTGGGGAGGAGAGTCTAGTCTAACACAAGCAGAGGAGGACCTAGGGGCTTGAATTGTTATGTGGAAAACTGGGAAATATTATGCATATTCAAACTATTGTGTTTTGCTGTCAACTATAAACCATTAATCCTGCAATAAAGAAACAAACAAACAAAAAAGATCTGTTAGTATTCTTATGCAGATTCCACAAATGATATGGGCAAGTGTGATCGCAAAGAAAATTCATAAAGTTTAGATCGGTGAGGAATTAGAAAAGCATCTCTGCTAACTGAGACACTCTTTAACTGGGTTCTCTCTCTTTCTATTTAAAATTATCTCTCTAACATCATCAAAATGAATATATTACCCAGAGCCATCTACAAATTTAATGCTATCCCCATCAAGATCCCAAGCACATTTTTTAGGAGAATAGAACAAATGCTACAAATGTTTATCTGGAACCAGAAAAGACCTAGAATTGCCAAAACAATCTTGAGAAAAAAGAACAGAGCCGGAGGCATTACACTCCCAGATCTCAAACTGTATTATAGGGCCATTGTCATCAAAACTGCTTGGTACTGGAACATGAACAGACACACTGACCAGTGGAATAGAATTGAGAGCCCAGAAATGAGGCCCCACACGTATGGATATCTAATCTTTGACAAAGGGGCCCAGACTATTACATGGGGAAAGCAGAGTCTCTTCAACAAATGGTATTGGAAACAATGGGTTGAAACATGCAGAAGAATGAAACTGAATCACTGTATTTCACCAAATACAAAAGTCAATTCCAAGTGGATCAAGGACTTGGATGTTAGACCAGAAACTATCAGATACTTAGAGGAAAATATTGGCAGAACTTTTTTCTGCATAAATTTTAAAGACATTTTCAATGAAACGAATCCAATTACAAGGAAGACTAAGGCAAGTATAAACCTATGGGACTACATCAAATTAAAAAGCTTCTTCACAGCAAAAGAAACCACTACCCAAACCAAGAGACCCCTCACAGAATGGGAGAAGATCTTTACATGCCATACATCAGATAAGAGTTTAATAACCAATATATATAAAGAGCTTGCCAGACTCAACAACAAGATAACAAATAACCCCATCCAAAAATGGAGGGAGGACTTGGACAGAATATTCACCACAGAAGAGATCCAAAAAGCTGAGAAACACATGAAAAAATGTTCCAAGTCTCTGATTGTCAGAGAAATGCAAATAAAGACAACAATGAGATACCACTTCACTCCTGTGAGAATGTCATACCTCAGAAAAGGTAACAGCAGCAAATTCTGGAGAGGGTGTGGGGTCAAAGGAAACCTCCTGCACTGCTGGTGGGAATGTCAATTGGTCCAACCTCTGTGGAGAACAGTCTGGAGAACTCTCAGAAGGCTAGAAATGGACCTACCCTATGACCCTGCAATTCCCCTCCTGGGGATATATCCTAAGGAACCCAACACATCCATCCAAAAAGATCTGTGTACACATATGTTCTTGGCAGCACAATTTGTAATAGCCAAAACCTGGAAGCAACCCAGGTGTCCAACAACAGATGAGTGGCTGAGCAAGTTGTGGTATATATACACAATGGAATACTACTCAGCTGTAAAAAATAGTGACTTCCCGGCTCCCCACCTGCAGGGGAGTCGCTTCACAGGCGGTGAAGCAGGTCTGCAGGTGTCTATCTTTCTCTCCCCCTCTCTGTCTTCCCCTCCTCTCTCCGTTTCTCTCTGTCCTATCCAACAACGACGACAACAACAATAATAACTACAACAATAAAACAACAAGGGCAACAAAAGGGAATAAATAAAATAAAATATTTAAAAAAAAAAAAAAAAAAAAAAAAAAAAAAAAATAGTGACTTCACCGTTTTCAGCTGATCTTGGATGGACCTTGAAAAAATCATGTTGAGTGAAATAAGTCAGAAACAGAAGGATGAATATGGGATGATCTCACTCTCAGGCCAAAGTTGAAAAACAAGACCAGAAAAGAAAACACAAGTCGAACCTGAAATGGAATTGGAGTATTACACCAAAGTAAAAGACTCTGGGGTGGGTTGGTGGGTGGGGAGAATACAGGACCATGAAAAATGATGAATGAAATAGTGGGGGTTGTATTGTTAAATGGGAATCTGGGGAATGTTATGTATGTTCAAACTATTGTATTTACTGTTGAATGTAAAGCATTAATTCCCCAATAAAGAAATAAATTATAAAAAAAATTAAAAAAATAAAATTCTCTCTCTATTTATTTGATAGGAACAGTCAGAAATCGAGAGGGAATGGGGATGTAGAGAGGGAGAGAAACAGAAAGACACCTGCAGCACTGCTTCATCACTTGTAAAGTTTTCCCCCTTGCAGACGAGTGCTGGAACCTGGTGGGTCCTTGTGCATTGTAACATGTGTGCTCACACAGATGTGCCACCACACAGCCCCTACTGGGATTTTTCCCTTTCTATCTCTACATTAACCCATTCCCAAAGGTATCTGGATGTAACAGAAGTATTGATATATCTGGTGGAACCAGAAGCACGTATTCCACAACTCCGAGTTGTATCTGGTGGAACCAGAAGCACGTATTCCACAACTCTGGGTTTTATCTGGTGGAACCAGAAGCATGTATTCCACAATTCCAGGGCTCTTCCCTGTAGCCTCTCATTCACCGTCACTCTACTTACCTCCTCTTAAAACAAATGTATCCTGTTGTGTCTGGGGTGGAGATTGGGGTACTGCTGGTCTCTCTGGGATATTCTTCCATTTCTGCTGGATGACAGACAGGTCCAATGATTTAACTTTCCCATGCATGGTAGTCTGCTGAAATAGGCTCTTTCTTGCTCTGCTCTTTCTTTACCAGAATGTCTTATCCTTGGAAAAACAAGCTTCATTATTGGAGGTCTGCAGACCCCACAAATCTCTTTACCTTTGCAGGGTCTGTATGCCAGTGCAGGTATGCTCTGGGTAAGGAATTTGTGCAGCAGGATGCCTGGGGATTAGAATCCAGTCTGTGATGGTATTTTCTCTATAGACATTGCTGGCTGCATTTCTTCTCCAGGACAAAGAAAATATGGGCAGTAAGGATTGGGCAGCTTTGCAGTCAGAACAGGGAGCACCGGACCTTTCTGTGGAACTGGTCTAAACCAAGGATCTTGAATAAAAAAATGAAGGTTAGAAATCTGTAAGTGTCTTCATAGGAGACTCACATGATGGGACAGGACCATCAGTATGTAGTACTGAATGAGCCTTTTACATAGTACAGATGGACTTTTCATAAATACTAGTCACGTCTCAGCAGTCAGAGGAAAAGTGCCAGCCTCCCGGAGATCAATAGTCCTATAGTGTGGAAAAAATGTACACACAACTTGACATTATGCAATTACTTTTGGTGCCTGTCTTTTTCTGTCTGAATATTTCCCTTACCATCATGTTCCAGAGGTCCATTCCTATTGTCACAAATGATTCCCTTCCTTTTTGTTGTTACATAAATGAATAAGTGTGTGTGTGTGTGTGTGTGTGTGTGTGTGTGTGTGTGTGTGTGTGTGTGTGCATAGCAGTTTTCATGAACATTCACCTACTGATGGACACCTCTGTCTACACAGTCATAAATGGAACCCCAGCCAGTGTCTGAGTGTGCCCCTTTCCATGCTTTCTTCAGGTATCCCCATCAAGCCTCCTCTGGAATGACTATAGTTCAGATTTGTCATTTGCTCTAGGGCAGATCAGAAGATTGTCAGTGGAGTTCAGATGGTGGCATACTGGGCAGAGCAAATACATTACCGTGCTCAAAGATAGGTGTTCAAGCCTGGTCTCACCTGCTTGGGGGGGGGGGGTTTGAGTTTCTGAAGTGGTGA
Source organism: Erinaceus europaeus (assembly GCF_950295315.1). Taxonomy (NCBI): domain Eukaryota; kingdom Metazoa; phylum Chordata; class Mammalia; order Eulipotyphla; family Erinaceidae; genus Erinaceus; species Erinaceus europaeus. The sequence continues at coordinate 110,127,503 of NC_080168.1, read as the reverse complement.
AACAGTGCTCTAGTTGTTTTCTCCCTGTGTTTCTCCTTTTTCTAACTTGAATTTTTTTTTCTGTATCAAAAGGGAAAAAAGTGTGAGTGTTGGGGTGCGGGGGTGCTATTGGGAGTGGTGGACTTGTTGCCATGCAGGTAGAGTCCCAGTAATAGTAAGAATAAGATCATTAGTTACAAAGCAGTGACCTAACTTCCATTCATTCTTTCCCAGCTCCAGCTTCATGGGAGGAGAATCATCATTAAAGAACACATCCTGCTCCTAGTTGGGTTCTCCTGGAATATTTTCTTTCAGTAAAGTCTTCTCTAACCTTCTTTCACCTGTACACCATTGCAGGTCATTTGAAAGTCTCAGTCTATTTTCACATAGTGGCACAATTAGAAAAAAAAAAATCACACATGAGGCTGACTGAGGCATTGGTAAAGGGGTGGCCTTGATCAGAGGTCACTAGCTCAGGGACTTCAGGCTCCCCAGGGTCCCTTGCACCATTCTGAAGGCTGAGGTACTTTACCCAGTAGCCACCAAGTCCATTTCTCAGGGCACTATGCTGGGGAAATGCTGCCTTAGGAGACGAATCTTTTGGGGTTGTGGGATGTCAGCTGTAGTGAAAGGGTTGATCTGCTCCTTTCTACTTACTTGGGAATGCCCTTCCTTTGCCTTGCAATGCTCACACTGTGTTAATTGGCAGACCTCCCAGGTTGGGAAGGGCTCCAACTGCTTCTCCTGAGGCTGGGTTCACTTTCTTGCCAGAATCTGATAAGAAGCAATAGCTGGATTTGCTCTCAGAAAGGGCCTGGGCTGAACCCTGGTGTGAGGGCTTCAAACAAAAAGCAACCAGTTATTCCACCAACAAAAGGGACTTACCTGGACACCAAAAAAAAAAAAAAAAAAAAAAAAAGCAGCTGGAAAAGTGAAGTCTCATTATGGGACACGTGTGGACTTCTCCCACTTTATATGTACTTATAAATCCTGCTATAATCCGGAATACTGATTTTCATACTATTATAATTTCTCTCATGATGAAAGTTGTATGACACCCTGAGCACAATTTTGAAGCATCTCTCAAGCTAAAAACAATTCTGTACTAGGCTCAGAGACAGAACGTGCTCTCTTCAAAGAGTAAAGGAAGTAGAAATGAGAAATGGATGAATGGATAAATGGAGAAAAAAAGAAATGAAAGGGAAAAAAGAAGAGAAAAAGGAAAGAAAAGAGCCTGGGAAAAGATAGTACCTGAGCACCATGTGGATAAAGTAGATCATTAAAAGGCAAGCTGGGGTCAGGAGGTGGTACATCGGTAAAGTGCACATGTCACCATGATCAAGGAACCAGGTTTGAACCCTCAGTCCCCACCTGCATGGGAGAAGATTCACAAGCTGTAGCACAGGCTGTAGATGTCACTCTTTCTCTCTTCACCTTTATTTTTTTTTCTGTCTCAATCATAACTATAAAAAGAGGAAAATGGATTCATTGTGTAGGCTCTCAGCCCCAGCAATTCCCAGTCAGGTGAGCACCTAAGTACCAAAATTATTTCCTCCTTTCTGCATGAAACCTGGCCTGTGGTCATCATATGATTCTTATTACTCTATTCAGCCTTGCTGACCACACCAATTGTACCTGAAAACCGGTTACTAAGTTCTCCAGCTACCCAAGTGCCCTGGATTTCTTTGCTCATCCCTGGTTATATTGCTTCTGAAGAGGTAGTTGGAAGAAGGTCCAACTCAGGGAACTGCCTTCTTTCCAATCTTGCCTACACATTATTCAGTTCTCCTTATTCCTCTACATCAAGTATTTCCCCAATACATAATAAGTCAAGTACCAGTTATAACAGCCAGGGACTATTATTAATATTGACTCAAAAAGTTTCACTTTCTCCAAATAGGAACTTTAGTACAATTTTATTTGCCACAGTAGCTTTTGGCTAAGTATGAAAGAAACCAGCACAATTCCAAATTGTTTCCATGTGACTATATATTAATATCGTTAGCAATTATTTCTAACATTATGGCTACTGACTTAAATTACAGATCAACAACTTACTGGTCATGATACCCTATGACTAATATCACTGGCTACTCCACATGTTGTAGCAACATATCAGAAATAGAGGCTTGAGGAGAAAAAAATAAAAATTAAAAGGCCCAGAAATGGCAGTGGTATGCTGGATAAAGCTTTGGACTCTCAACCCAAGGTCCCAAGTTTGACTGCATCTTGTGTGTTGAGTGATATTTGGTTCCCTTGCTCTTTCTCTCATTAACAAGTCTTCTTCTTCTAGCATTTGCCCTTCTTCCGTAGCCAGTCAACAGCATCAGGTTGAGCCTGATGTAAAGTTTCGAGACCTCCTTTGAATCTGGAGAGGTGGCAGTCGTTGACTATGTGGGTCATAGTCTGTCTGTAGCCACAGGGGCAGTTCGGGTCGTCTCTGGCTCCCCAGCGATGGAACATAGTGGCACACTGGCCATGGCCTGTTCGATAGCGATTGAGGAGGGCCCAATCATAACGTGCTAGGTCAAAGCCAGGTTGACGCTTGCAGGGGTCTGTGATGAGGTGTTTGTTCTTTACCTCAGCTGACTGCCAACTCTGTTTCCAAGAGACTGGAACAGAGAAGTTCAGTGTAGGCGTAGGGGACCAGATTGGATGACGATATGTCAAGCGTTGAACAGGGTGGGCGAAGATATCTGCATATATTGGCAGGTCCGGTCGAGCGTAGACGTGGGAAATGAACTTAGATGATGTCACATCCCGACGAATATCTGGCAGGGCGATGTTGCTAAGAACTGGCAGCCATGGGACCGGGGTGGAATGGATGGTTCCAGAAATTATCCTCATGGAGGAATATAATTTGGAATCAACCAAGTGGACATGGGGGCTACGGAACCATACTGGGGCACAGTATTCTGCAGTAGAATAGCATAATGCCAGAGATGATTATCGTAGTGTGGAAGCGCTCGCGCCCCATGAGGAGCTGGCCAGTCTTAAAACGAATTTTTAAGTCAACAGCACTGTCTGAAGCCTTATCTAAGACCTGCAGATTCAGATGCGCATTTTAACATCCACAGATGAAAGATGATATGGACAATGTGTTGTGGAACTTGGAAAAATAACCAGTCAAAGCTGCCCAACTTATTACACTTTCCAATTTTTTTTCCATAGTACTGCTCAACTCAGGTTATGGTGATGTTAGGGGTGGAAACTGGGACCAAGGAACCTCAGGCTAAAAGTCTGTTGAGCATGTCAGTGTACTATCTCCCTGGCACACTAGAGAGGATTTTTTATCAACACACAATTCAGAGTTGCTGAAACATACCTGACCACAACCACAGCAAAGAACACACAGCAATCACTTGAACTACTGATCCAATGATCAGGTGGCTCTTTAGCCATTTCATCTGTTCCCAAAGGGGCTTGAAGAGGGGGAAATGTTTTTGAGGATATAGATGTAACCAAGGGCTAGCTAAAGAACTCACTGAGATGGTGTGGGACTTTGCCATGTGTGTGACCCAGGTTTGAGTAAATGATCTACCATATTGAAAGAAAGCATCAGTGCTATGGTGTCATTCATTCTCTCCTTTTTTACCTCAAAATTAATTTAAATAAGAAGCAACCAAACTGACATTCATATGCAAATATTTTATTGACAGGTTAATAGCACAACAGACTGCTTCAGGAAACACAGATAAGACAATTCCAGGACAGATCGGAGTGCAAAATGCAGCCATCAAGTTAATAGTCTTCATCCTCATCTCCATCAGCACTATCTGCTCCAACCTCCTCATAATCCTTCTCCAGGGCAGCCATGTCCTCACGGGCCTCAGCAAACTCTCCCTCCTCCATGCCTTCACCCACATACCAATGAACAAAGGCACGCCTGGCGTACATCAGGTCAAACTTGTGGTCCAGCCGGGACCAGGCCTCAGCTACAGCTGTGGTGTTGCTCAGCATGCACACAGCCCGCTGGACCTTGGCCAGGTCTCCACCAGGGACCACAGTGGGAGGCTGGTAATTAATGCCAACTTTGAAGCCAGTGGGGCACCAGTCCACAAACTGGATGGTACGCTTGGTCTTAATGCTGGCAATGGCAGTATAGGTTGGTCATTCAATATCCAGATTTCTACAACAGATATCATAGATGGCTTCATTGTCAACCATGAAGGCACAGTCACAATGCTCCAGGGTGGTGTGGGTGGTGAGGATGGAGTTGTAGGGCTCCACTACAGCTGTGGAGACCTGGGGGGCTGGGTAGATGGAGAATTCGAGTTTGGACTTCTTGCCGTAGTTGACAGAGAGCCACTCCATCAGCAGAGAGGTGAACCCAGAGCCGGTTCCCCCACCAAAGCTGTGGAAAACCAGGTAGCCCTGAAGCCCTGTGCACTGGTTGGCCTGCAAAATAAATAAAATCTTGGAGATATCTACAACGACTTTTCTGAATCTCTGATTACAGTGAACAAGTTTAAAAAAGAGATCTGAATAGTGCTTGTAAAACCGCCAAGAGTCTGAGGAGTTTCTAACTATTCAGAGAAACTTCACAATCTATTACTTATTGGGGGAAATTCCACTAAAAAGGCTATTTTATTTTTTGTTAGTGATTTAATATTGATTTACAAAGTTATAAGATAACAGGGGTATAATTTCACACTGTTACCACCACCAGAGTTCCACATCCCCATTCCTCTTCCACTGGAAACTGCATTAGTAGTCCCAAGGTCACAGATATGGATTGACTTATTTCCTTTTTTTTTTGTCTCCAGGGTTATCTCTGGGGTTTGGTGCTTATACTATGAATCCACTGCTTCTATGATTATTTTTTAAAAATTTATTTTGATATGACAGAGGGAAGTTGAGAAGGGAGGGGAAGATAGAGAGAGGGATAGAAAGACAGATACCTGCAGACCTGCCTCACCGCTTATGAAGTGATCTCCCTGCATGTGGGGAGCTGAGGGCTCAAACCGGGATCCTTGAGTGGGTCCTTGTGCTTTGTAATATGTCTGCTTAACCTGGTGTACCACCACCAGGCCCCGATTGACTTAATTCTATAACTAGCTATATTTACATATATTTGCCCTTTTTACTGTAGTCTTCACTTTTCTTCCTATAAATATTACTACTTTCAAATGCCCTTCTTTTTTTCCTCTTCTCTCTCTGGGTCCTGGTGGAATTGGAGTTCAGAGCCCTTTTGTCATCTTCCCCTAATATTCCTCCCCCTCTGGGAGTATGAACCAAAGTTCCTTATGGGGTATAGAAGGTGAATGTTCTGGTTTCTGTAATTGCTTCTCTGCTAGACATGGATGATGGCAGGTCAGTCCATAGCCCCAGTAAAAAGGCTATTTTAAAAGTAAACTATCTTCATTTCTGAAATTAAAGGAATCACAAGATCTGTAATGACTGTAGGGTTTAGTTTTGAAACTGAGAAGGTAACCTTTGTTGCCCCTGCTGTGACCACAGAGCAAGGGAAACTTATCAGTTGGAGAGTGACCAAGACAGCCTGCAACCACTGCCTTTGTATCATGGATACCTTAGAAAGATTTAGCAAGGGAGATTCCCGGAAGATGGCGGACTGAGAAGCTGCTAGTGGCTGAGCTCTGACCACATCTCCTGGAAACGGTAGGATTTTCTGCCTTTAGTAGGCCAGCCAATAAGGGGTCCTAGCGGTGACACCAAGGAGATGACTATAACTTAATTAGGGTTAAGAATGAGAGTAGGAAAAAAGGGGAAATTTTTTTTCTTTTCTTCCTTTTAATTTCTAAGCATACCTCCTTCCCCGCCCACCCCCCATAACCAGTCCCTGGGGACCAGCTCCTAGCAGGATCCCCTGCTAGGAGCTCCTTTTCTTTACCAAATTCCTGTCCCACCAGGGAGTATCATTAATTCTAAGTCTATACCCTTCTGAAACCTCTGGCCCTTTTTCTTTCTAAGTAGCCAACCTCCCCACCTCACCCTGCATAGCTAATTAAATAATTAAAAACAAATACATAAAAAACCCTTTCCTTTCACTGCCCTTTTATGACTGTTCTTTTTCTTATCTTTTTCTTTTTTTCTCTCTCTCTCTCTTTCTTTATTTTTTTTCTTTTTCTCATTATTGTCATCCTTTCTTCCTTAATCCTACAGCTTCCAAAGTCACAGCCCCCAGCCCCCACACCAACAAACAGTGTGCTTTTTTGAATTCACTGATACACATTTGGGAATTTCCTTTCACTGCTCTTTAATTACAGCTCTTTTTCTTATCTTTTCCCTTTTCTCTCTCTTGCCTCTTTTTTTTTTTTTATCTTGTCATACACTTCTTCCTTCTTCTTTGCCTTTCTGAATTTGTGAATTATTTTGGGGAAGAAATCTGACTCAGAGTGGACTCTCTATGTGTGTATCTCTGCTCTAGTTCCCTTTCCCCTCTTGTTACCCCTAGAATATACAGTGGATAGTAGATTTGCATAACTGTCTATTCTTGCTATCCTTTCTTTTCTCTTTCTTCTTCACTGGGATTTGGTTACTATTTATTCACGGACTGGAGAAATTGTTTGGCTAACTGGTAACGATTAAACTGCTTCAATACTTGCTTCAGTTGCTACTGTAATTCCTGAGGTTGGTGAGTGCAATTGTCATAAAGGTATTTAGTACAGTGTTACTTGTAATCAAGACACAACAACTGAGGAACAACAGAGCATAAAAAAAAAGAAACACATAAATAAAAAAAATGGGTAGATCAAAAACAAATAAAACTGCTACTCCAATGAATGAAGATAGGAGCCCAGAAGAAACTACAAATCAGCCAGAAGGAACCATATATAATAAAAGTATGCAAGCAACAATAAACTTATTAATCACAGAAATGAAAACAACATTGGAGGAAAAGAATGGTAATATTAGGGAAACAACAGTTGAGACCCCCAAGGAAAATACTGTTTATCTTGAGGCAATTAGAGAACTGAAAGCTGAAATAGCTGTAATGAAGAAAGAAGCTGAGGCAAGGGAAAGCAGACTAACAGAGGCAGAAAACAGAATTAGTCAGACAGAGGATGAGTTAGAGAAAACTAAGAAAGAGGTGAAAGAGCTTAAAAAGAGATTGAGAGACACTGAAAACAACAACAGAGACATATGGGATGATCTCAAAAGAAGTAACATTTGTATAATTGGCCTGCCAGAGGAAGAAAGAGAGGAAGGGGAAGCAAACATTCTAGAGGAAATAATAGAAGAAAACTTTCTGGTCCTGAATAACAGAAAGGACATCAAGATTCAAGAGGCCCAGAGAGTACCAAACAGAATCATCCCAGACCTGAAGACACCAAGACACATCATAGTCACAATGAGAAGAAGTAAGGATAAAGAAAGGATCCTAAAGGCTGCAAGAGAGAAACAAAAAGTCACATACAAGGGAAAACCCATAAGATTATCTGCAGACTTCTCCACTCAAACTCTAAAAGCCAGAAGGGAATGGCAAGATATCTATGGAGCCCTGAATGAAAAAGGGTTTCAACCAAGGATAATATATCCTGCTAGACTTTCATTCTAACTAGATGGAGGGATCAAAACCTTCTTAGACAAACAACAGTTAAAGGAGGCAACCATCACCAAGCCAGCCCTGAAAGAGGTTCTAAAAGACCTCTTATAAACAAGAACATCACTATAATACTTGCAATATATCAGAGCAAACAAAAATTTTTTTTGAACAATGGCACTACAATACATTAAATCCATAATATCAATAAACGTCAATGGCTTAAACTCACCCATCAAAAGGCACAGGGTGGGGGGATGGATCAGAAAACATAACCCAACCATATGCTGCTTGCAAGAATCCCATCTGTCACAACAAGATAAACACAGACTTAAAGTGAAAGGATGGAAAACTATCATACAGGGTAACGGACCACAAAAAAAGGCAGGAACAGCCATTCTCATCTCAGACACGATAGGTTTTAAATTAAATAAAGTAATAAAAGATAGGCAAGGACATTACATAATGATTAGAGGATCATTCAGCCAAGAAGACTTAACAATTATTAACATCTATGCACTCAATGAGGGACCATCTAAATACATCAAGCACCTACTGAAAGAATTTCAAAAATACATCAATAGTAATACAATAATAGTGGGAGACTTCAATACCCCACTCTCACACTTAGACAGATCAACAAAGCAGAGAACCAATAAAGATACAAGAGAATTGAATGAAGAGATTGACAGACTAGGCCTCTTGGACATTTTCAGACTCCTTCACCCCAAAAAACTGGAATACACCTTCTTCTTAAATCCACGTAACACATATGTTGTTTTCGCCGGGCTAGCTTCACGGGCGGGTAACAGACAACCAGGGACTCATGGTTGAGCTGTACGCAGTATCTCTTTATTCATGGAGGACGCAGCACAATCTAAGCTGAGCTAAGCTAAACTCAAGGTACTGTAAAACTCACCATGCTGTCTTTATATATACTTGCCAGGTAGGGTGGAAACAGGATGTGACATAGAGAGGGTGGAGAGAAAAGTGACTGATGAAAATCAGAGTGTGACAGGAGAGGATCAGGGTGTGACAAGGAGAGGGGGCAGAGCAGGTGAGAATTTTACCACTAAACCACCAATGCCCTGGAGGGAAGGTGGTGCTTGTTAACAGAGGTTATGTAAATAGAATGAAGTGGTTATGTAAATAGAATAGTGTTAAGCAGGGGGGATTTAAACCAAATGAAACAGAAGGGGATTTTAAAAGCATACAAACACACATACTCAAGGATAGACCACATGTTAGGCCACAAAGACAGCACCAATGAATTCAAGAGCATTGAAATCATCTCAAGTATCTTCTCAGACCACAGTGGAGTAAAACTAACATTTAACAACAAACAGAAAGTTATTAAAAGTCACAGAATTTGGAAACTAAACTACATACTCCTTAAGAACCACTGGGTCAGAGACTCACTCAAGCAGGAAATTCAAATGTTCCTGAAAAAAATGAAAATGAAGACACAACCTATCAAAATATTTGGGACACAGCTAAAGCAGTACTGAGAGGGAAACTTATAGCCATACACTCACATATTAAACACCAAGAAGAAGCTCAAATGAACGACCTTACCACACACCTCAAGGACTTAGAGGAAGAGGAACAAAGGAACCCTAAAGCAACCAGAAGGACAGAAATCACTAAAGTTAGAGCAGAAAGAAACAACATCGAAAATAAAAGAACCATACAAAAGATCAATGAAACCAAATGTTGGTTCTTTGAAAGATTAAACAAAATTGACAGACCCCTAGCCAGACTCACCCATCAAAAAAGAGAGAAGACTCAAATTAATAGAATTGTAAACGATGGAGGAGATATCACAACAGAAATCCAGAGAATCCTGCGAAACTTCTATGAAGAACTCTACGCCACCAACCTAGAGAATCTGGAAGAAATGGAACAATTCCTAGAAGCATATGCCCTTCCAAAACTGAACCAAGAAGAACTATAAAATCTAAATGCACCAATCACAGATAAGAAATTGAAACCGTTATTAAGAATCTCCCCAACAACAAAAGTCCTGGACCAGATGGCTTCACAAACGAATTCTACAAAACTTTCAGGATACAGTTAGTACCCATACTTCTTAAGTTTTTCCATAAGATTGAAGAAACCGGAATACTCCCTTCCACCTTCTATGAAGCCAACATCAACCTGATACCAAAAGCTGATAGGGACAGAACAAAAAAGGAAAACTACAGATCAATATCTCTGATGAACATAGATGCCAAAATATTAAACAAGATCTTGGCCAACCGGATACAGCAACATATCAAAAAGATTGTTCATCAAGACCAAGTCGGATTCATCCCAGGAATGCAAGGTTGGTTCAACATCCGTAAGTCAATCAATGTCATTCACCACATCAATAAAAGCAAAGCCAAAAACCACATGATTATCTCAATAGATGCAGAGAAAGCCTTTGACAAAATCCAACACCCATTCATGCTCAAAACTCTACAAAAAATGGGAATAGATGGGAAATTCCTCAAGATAGTGGAGTCTATATATAGCAAACCTACAGCCAACATCATACTCAATGGACAGAAGCTGAAAGCATTCCCCCTCAGATCGGGGACTAGACAGGGCTGTCCACTGTCACCATTACTCTTCAACATAGTATTGGAAGTTCTTGCCATAGCAATCAGGCAAGAGAAAGAAATCAAAGGAATACAGATTGGAAGGGAAGAAGTCAAGCTCTCACTATTTGCAGATGATATGTTAGTATTCATAGAAAGACCTAAAGAATCCAGCAGAAAATTACTGGAAGTTATTAGGCAATATAGCAAGGTATCAGGCTACACAATCAATGTACAAAAATCAGTGGCATTTCTTTATGCAAACACTAAATCTGAAGAAGACATCCAGAAATCACTCCCATTTACAGTTTCAGCAAAATCAATCAAATACCTAGGAATAAAGTTGACCAAAGAAGTGAAAGACTTGTATGCTGAAAACTATGAGTCACTACTCAAGGAAATAGAAACTGATACCAAGAAATGGAAATATATCCCATGCTCATGGATTGGAAGAATAAATATCATCAAAATGAATATTCTCCCCAGAGCCATATACAAATTTAATGCAATACCCATCAAAGTTCCACCAAGCTTCTTTAAAAGAATAGAACAAACACTACAGTCATTTAACTGGAACCTGAAAACACCTAGAATTGCCAAAACCATCTTGAGGAAAAGAAACAGAAATGGAGGCATCACACTCCCAGACCTTAAACTATATTATAAAGCCATCATCATCAAAACAGCATGGTACTGGAACAAAAATAGGCACACAGACCAGTGGAACAGAACTGAAAGCCTAGAAATAAATCCCCACACCTATGGACATCTAATCTTTGATAAGGGGGCCCAAAGGATTAAATGGAAAAAGGAGGCTCTCTTCAATAAATGGTGCTGGGAAAACTGGGTTGTAACATGCAGAAGAATGAAATTGAACCACTTTATCTCACCAGAAACAAAAATCAACTCCAAATGGATCAAAGACCTAGATGTCAGACCAGAAACAATCAAATACTTAGAGGAAAACATTGGTAAAACAATTTCCCACTTACACCTCAATGACATCTTTGATGAATCAAACCCGATTGCAAGGAAGACTAAACCAGAAACAAACCAATGGGACTACATCAAATTGAAAAGCTTCTGCACAGCCAAAGAAACTATTAAACAAACAGAGAGACCCCTCACAGAATGGGAGAAGATCTTCACATGCCATACATCAGACAAGAAACTAATCACCAAAATATATAAAGAGCTCAGCAAACTTAGCCCAAAAAAGCAAATGACCCCATCCAAAAATGGGCAGAGGATATGAATAAAACATTCACTACAGAGGAGATCCAAAAGGCTAACAAACATATGAAAAACTGCTCTAGGTCACTGATTGTCAGAGAAATGCAAATTAAGACAACACTAAGATACCACCTCACTCCTGTAAGAATGGCATACATCAAAAAGGACAGCAGCAACAAATGCTGGAGCGGATGTGGGGACAGAGGAACCCTTTTACATTGCTGGTGGGAATGTAAATTGGTACAGCCTCTGTGGAAAGCAGTCTGGAAAACTCTCAGAAGGCTAGACATGGACCTTCCATATGATCCAGTAATTCCTCTCCTGGGGTTATACCCCAAGGACTCCATAACACCCAACAAAAAAGAGGTGGGTACTCCTATGTTCGTAGCAGCACAATTCATAATAGCTAAAACCTGGAAGCAACCCAGGTGCCCAACAACAGATGAGTGGCTGAGAAAGCTGTGGTATATATACACAATGGAATACTATGCAGCTATGAAGAACAATGAACCCATCTTCTCTGACCTATCTTGGACAGAGCTAGAAGGAATTATTTTAAGTGAGCTAAGTCAGAAAGATAAAGATGAGTATGGGATAATCCCACTCATCAACAGAAGTTGAGGAAGAAGATCTGAAAGGGAAACTAAAAGCAGGACCTGACCAAATTGTAAGTAGGGCACCAAAGTAAAAGCCCTGTGGTGAGGGGTAGACATGCAGCTTCCTGGGCCAGTGGGGGTTGGGAGTGGGTGGGAGGGATGGGTCACAGTCTTTTGGTGGTGGGAATGGTGTTTATGTACACTCCTAGTAAAATGTAGACATATAAATCACTAGTTAATTAATATGAGAGGGGGAAAATCAATTGTATGTCTCAAAGTTTTTCAAAACACAAACTGAATCTTTTTAATATATAGGCTGTGTATTTGATATGCGGACTCTCTCAAAAGCCTAGACCAAGTAGATTAGAAGCATCCAATAGCACAGCTATATACAAGATACTGGGTACTGTACAGCAAACCCTAACAAAAGGACTTTTCAAAGTTAACCCAATTACCAAATAATGTGATGATAACATTAACTATCTATTGTATTTTTGAACCCTAAGACAGCAGGAACCTCACATCTCCACTATAGAGCCCCTACTTCCCCCAGTCCTGGAACCCTTGGATAGGGCCCACTTTCCCGTATGCCTCTCCCAATCCATATCAAATAATATTGCATCTGCCGGCCACAACCTAACCAACACAACAATTGCCACCTCAACATGCTTCAGCTCAGACTGTGTCCGGAGACCTCACGTGTGGAATGACAACCCTTCAGCTTCATTACTCGGGTGAGACCTTTCCTTTTATAGTACACTCTAATTTCATCTCAGGTGGTTCACTTTCTAACAAAGTCCCAAAACCTAGATATACACCAGTTTCTGTGAGAGAGAGCTTATGTTCACACGTATCCATAAACTACTGCAAAATATATACCTGAAAGCAGAAGTACACTAGAGTTTGTACTCACTAGTACCTCCCTAACACTTCCTCTCCACTATTCCAAGCTTTGGGTCCATGATTGCTCAACAATTTGTTTGGCTTCGTATGTTAACTCTCTTTTCAATCACCAGGTTCCAGATGCCACCAGGATGCTGGCCAGGCTTCCCTGGATTGAAGACCCCACCAAAGTGTCCTGGAGCTCAGCTTCCCCAGAGACACACCCTACTAGGGAAAGATAGAGGCAGACTGGGAGCATGGACCGACCAGTCAATGCCCACGTTCAGCGGGGAAGCAATTACAGAAGCCAGACCTTCTACCTTCTGCAACCCACAATGACCCTGGGTCCATGCTCCCAGAGAGATAGAGAGTGGGAAAGCTATCAGGGGAGGGGGTGGGATATGGAGATTGGGTGTTGGGAATTGTGTGGAGTTGTACCCCTCCTACTCTATGGTTTTGTTAATTAATCCTTTCTTAAATAAAAAAAATTTAAAAAAGAGAAAGATTTAGCAAACAGAAGAGGAAACACAAAGCAGAATTTGGACTGTAGTTGGTGTAATGCACCAAAGTAAAAGACTGGGGGGGTCATATGTTCAGGTCCTGGAACATGATAGCAGAGGAGATGGGGGTGAAAGGGGGGCTGTTAGATTATTATGTGGAAAACAGAAATGTTACACATGTACAAACTACCACAGTTTACTGTCAATTGCAAACTATTAATCCCTCAATAAAGAAAAAAAAAGCACTAAAAGAAATGAATGAATGAAAGAAAGAAAGAGAGAAAGAAAGAAAGAAAGAAAGGAAGGAAGGAAGGGAGGAAGAAAGAAAGAAAGAAAGAAAGAAAGAAAGAAAGAAAGAAAGAAAGAAAGAGATTTGGTAGCAGCTTTCTGAGCAGGAATATATCAGAACAGTCAAGTTCCAGTGGAGTCAGGTGCTGGAGTCAGGTTGGGTTTAGGTCTGGCTCTAGCAGGTTCCTTG